>NW_020654175.1:0-36884 GCF_003589595.1 Hyposmocoma kahamanoa | reverse complement strand
GCCCCGGAATCTTATTGTAAAAACGTATACAGTTCCCTATAAAAGAGAAATTTACCTTGGTTAAATGAAATCGTGGTACCATGAGTTTGGACTTAGCCCTAAGGTTAATATTATGGTTAATTTTCTTTCTTATTGAAATTATATATATTTTTACGACCATATAACATATTTGAGTAAATATACTGTGATGCCACAGTCATGATACCAGTCTCCTTAAACTTTTCTCTGAGAGGAATCCGAGAACCTAAACGTTACACAGAACGAATCGCTCGTTTTTGCAATACACATATGGCTTGAATATCTGCCGCTTTACCCCACATGAGAATCCCGTAGGACATTATACTATGGAAGTAACTAAAGTAAACTAGTCTAGCAGTAACAACATCGGTACGTTCACGTATTCTACGGACTGCGTATGCAGCAGAGCTTAATCTGCTGGCCAAGGAAGATATATGTGGGAACCATTGGAGTTTACTGTCTACGGTCACTCCCAAAAAGATAGCTTTATTAACATGAGTACGGAAGTAAGGAAGGTATAAGGATCTTGTATATGTGCGCACAGACCTCCTCAGCAGTAAAGCGTATGTACAACTACTCACAGCCAAATGCAGAGTGGCTCCTCTTAAAAGCTTAACTATCCCACACCTGGAGTTCTGTGCAGCACTCACAGCCGTTAAACTCTACAAAATAGTCATTGACTCATTGCGCCATCCCCTTACTATTTCAACTTGCCATTTTTGGAGTGACTCTATGATCAATCTATCATGGATTAAGACTTCACCTCACAAATTAAATACATTTGTAAGTCACATAGTCAATGCAACAGCAGCCTATTATACTTATGCTCATGCTTGGTTGAGTTATGGTATAACCTTGTGGAGGAATAACACTGATGCCTTGAAATTATTCAATTTGCAGAAGAGATGCATTGAAATACTAGTAAATATCGACCCAATAGATAGAACAAATTAAAAAAATCTTTCTTCACCATCTTTATACATTTTAGAAATATGTAAATTTGTCAAAAAATATCAACAATATTTCACTCAAGCGAAGGACACCCGCGACACAGGGTTTCCCTAGTGCGGGGCTCTGTTGAATGTGTGAGTTATTATTATTATTATTACGTTTATTTGAAAAAGAGTAGCCCCTTGAGTTTCTTGCTCGACATATATGCAAACAGTTTGAAAGGGTTGTAACCCTAACTAGCCGTGAACAGGTTCACGGCAATGAAATGGGCAACTTCCAGTCCACAAAATTTATTAAAGAAGCAAAGTTTACAGAAAGGCCCTAAATGGGCCGAGAAACTGAATTACAGAAATAGAAACAGAAATAGATACATGAAGGCTGTAAACTTATAAATTGTTACACATGATTAGCTTATTAATAGCTCCGACTGTTGTGGCGGTCGAGCTGGGAGTGACCGTGGTACGAAAATAAAATGAGAAAGTGAAGGAAGATGGAATAATTCAAATTTAAAATTTAAATACATGTAAAATAAAAAAAATGATAGGATACAAGCAGAGAGAAGCGGATACAAAGAGGTGATATGACGGTGAAAGGAGGTCACACCGTCACAAGATATAATTGTTTGTTCGTTATTTCCATAACCTTCTATCATTTTTAAGTATTGTTACCCTTACGCGGTGTCTTAAAAACTATTACAAAAATAATCTTTCAGTCTATCTTCCGACATAGGGATACATTGTTGTCATCGATCTCTCTTGTAATAGCGCCAAAAATATACAACAATTTACTGAAAACACTAAGGTCTGAGAGGAGCATGCTATTTAAAAACCAATTAACCAAATTATTGACTTATAAAATGTACTGTACAGTGTCCGAATTTTCAAATGATAAATCCCTAAATTCATTAACTAATTTTTGACATTGGTCATTATTGACGTTATTCTTAAAACAATATTATTATGACATCTAATTACAATTAAAATTGACCCATGTAACTATCATCACGCTTAAATTCTGACCGACTTATTAAGTCCGTGTATGCACGCTCATGTAATAGTATCGAAAAACGAAACACGTGGTTTAGTCTGTCGAAGTGCATGTGGGTGAATGTATAATACACCTTAAATATTTGTATGCCTACTGTTAGGGCAGACACAGTGAAACTATACTTACTTTGTACATGTCAACTTATATCCTATGTTTTCACAAATAAATTTATTATTATTACTATTTTCATTTTTCTCTGAACATTAATGTATTTAGTATTATATATATTACATAGTGTTTTTTTTTAATGGGACAGTATGGGGAAATCCAGAAACATAGAGGATACAAAGACACCGTCATAGGAACCATATAACCTTATTATACGGTACGATTATACAACCAATCATCAACCCGACAAATGAAAAGTGGCGACCATTTTGGATCTCAATGTTTGTATTAAGATTCAACTTTATATTAAGTACTAGTCGTAAGAAATGAGACCAAATATTATTTTCTTTATTTCTTTCTTTCGAACAAAGCTTTTACAGTCTCACTAGATTTTCAGCATCATGATACTCGACTTTATTTATTTAATTATAAGCAAGCATTATTTGATCTTCAAAATCTATAACAATAGTTCGTTACCAAATAAGCAAATGTAGCTTATAGTAATTTTTTGTTTATAAATTTATATATCATAGAACAAAAATAGCTATTTGCGCAAATTCATATTGTTGTCCTTATTCTTCAAAATGTATAACAATAGTTCATTACCAAAATGTAGCTTATAGTAAATTTTTGTTTTATAAATTTATGTATTATAGGACAAAGATAGCTATTCACGCAATCTCATATCGTTGTCCTTGTTCTTCAAAATGTATAAGAATAGTTCATTACCAAATAAGCAAATGTAACTTATAGTAATTTTTTGTTTTATAAATTTATATATTATAGGACAAAGATAGCTATTTACGCAATTTTATACCGTTGTCCTTGTTCTTCAAAATGTATAACAATAGTTAGTTACCAAATAAGCAAACCTAGATTTATCAACTGAATTATATATTGTCACGGGGAGATTTATCGCACATATTCTGCCATGTCACGGCCACTGGTTAAATTAAAAGATTAAAATGTACAAAACATTTCGGAATTATATGTACCTATTAATTATTTATAGTTCAACTTATTCAACCACCATTCTTTTACAAATCAATAAGAACAAACCATAAGAGTAAACAATAAATAAGATTGTATTGTTTAAAATGTTTATTTAAGCTCAGAAGAATCAATGCAAATAATATTTTTATAACGTTACAACAAAGATAATTTGTTTATTGTTCGTTGTTGTTGTAAGTTGTTTTAAACAACTTATTGAATTTGGTAAGTATGTCTCAGCTCGTCATCAACTTGATCCCAGGGCAGGAAGATCTGCAAGCCTTCCCAATGGGCCGTAGCTTGCACGTGTGTCCTTACACAGTTGGCGTTGCAAATGAAATCGCAAGTCTTGGTCTCAGCGTTGAAATGTAGACCTTCGGAACAAGTAATTAGGACCGGTCTGCCGCTTACGCATCTCCAGAACTTATCGCAATCGGTTTCGTGAGCCCATGAATCGCAGCCGTCGCAAGTGTCAGGAGGAGGATCAGTTGGACATGTGGGGCATATGGGCGGTGGTGGACACGTTGTTGGTGGTGGTGGTGGTTCAGGTGTGGTTGGTGGTGGTGGAGGTGCGGTTGTTGGTTCAGGTGTGGTTGGTGGCGGTGGAGGTGCAGTTGTTGGTGCAGGTGTGCTTTCAGTCGGTCTGTTTTCGCAGTTCACGTTTTCGGGGTAATCGCAAACCTAGAAATATAATAGAAGTTAGTAAAATTTTATCATGACGTTTATAACAACCACTACAATCAGATGCCACGCTAACCAGGTGCCACCGATAGTCAAAACGTAAATATGGTATGTAAACAAAAAATTACTTACTGGTCCAGGGTAGACGTCAGGGTTAAAATGTAAGCCAGGGGGACATTGCCTTTCTACCTTCTCTCCGTGTACGCAATAGTAAAACCTATTGCAGTCATATTCATGTGGCAACAATCTATGGACATCAAAATCAGCCGGGCATCCGTTATCTAGGTCTTCCGTTGGGGCAGTTGGGGTGGGGGTCGTTGTGCCCTCCGTTGGTGCTGGTGAGCTTTCAGTTGGCGGCGGGGCAGTCGGTCTTCCACCGCAGTCCACTTTGTCAGGCCAATCGCAAACCTTTAAACAAAATACAAGTTGGTAAAGTTTTACACTGACAGTTGTGACAACCATTCCAATCAGATGCCACGTTAATCAGGTACCACCGATTGGCTACCTGATTGTTAGTCTATTAATATAAACTTATTTTGATGATTAGAGACACTAAAACTAAACTCCAATGCCCTTATTACCTTATCTGAAGGCTAGAAATCGAATAGGGTCTGAATTTGAATAAAGGATAACCTCAGTGTACTAGCTGTTTTGTTCCGCGCGCTATGTGTGTACTTTCGGGTTCGATTTTTTTTTATAGAAATTTAAGAAATGAATTTTTCAAGTATATTTTGCCATAGATCTTCCGTATAGAGCCACCAAAGTTATTTTCATGACTCGTATTTCATAATTCCCATAATTTATCGAGAAATTCGGAATTTGTATGTACACACTAATACGAGCAATTTTGACAAGTGGCATCTCCCTCACAGTGTTTCCCGAAGAAAGTTAATGCTTTCTTCGTGTAAAAGTAATTTATTAAATATCACAATAATATAACACCATACCAAGTTATCAAACCTTAACCGTAATAGGGTAATTTTCATGTTAGTTTTTTCTGCTTAGTTTCGGTGGCAATTTTTATTACTTGAAATAGTATTTATTAATATCCTGAAATATTATTTAATATTTCACGATTACAAACTCGAGTACTTAAATAATAAAACATGCCACCGAAATTAGATAATGAAAAGTAACCTGAAAATGACTCAATATGTAAAAAAGTTACTCACGGGTCCAGGGTCGGCATCAGGGTTGAAATAAGTACCAGGGGCACATTCTCTTTCTACCTTCTCACCGAATACGCAATAATAGAACTTATTGCAATAAGTTTCATGCGGCAACAATTGATGCACACTAAAATTAGCTGGGCATCCATTAGGTAGTATTTCTGGTGTAGTTGATGTGCTTTCCGTTGTTGTGCTTCCCGTTGAAGTGCTCTCCGTTGATGTGCCTTCAGTTGGCGGCGGAGCAGTTGGTCTTCCAGCGCAGTCTACTTTGTCAGGCCAATCGCAAACCTTTAAACAAAATACAAGTTAGTAAAGTTTTGCAATGTTAGTTGTGACAACCACACCAATCGGATGCCACGTTAATCGGGTACCACCGACTAGCTACCTGACTGTTAGTCTATTAATATAAACTTATTTTGATGATTATAGACACTAAAAGTAAACTCCAATGCCCTTATTACCTTATCTGAAGGCTAGAAATCGAATAAGGTCTAAATTTGAATAATGGATAACCTCAGTGGACCAGCTGCTATATTCCGCGTGCTATATGAGTAGTTTCTGGTTCGATTTTTGGTAGAATAAATTTTAGAAACGAATTTTTAAAGTTTATTCCGCCATAGATCTTCTGTATAGAGCCACCAAAATTATTTTTCATGAGTTGTATTTCATAATTCCTATAATTTATCGAGAAATTCGGAATTTGAATGTACACATTACTATGAGCAATTTTAACTAGTGTCATCCCCCTCAAAGCGTTTCCTGAAGAAAACATCAGTTATCGCATAAATTTTAGTCGAGAAGATTTAAACAAAAAAGAAGGTATTTATTTAACGATCGCTGCAGATTTGTAAATTTGCCTCATAAAATATCGTGTAAAAGTAATTTGTTAAATATCCCACAATAATATAACACCATACCAAATTATCAAACCATAACCGTAGTAGGGTAATTTTTAGGTTACTTTTTTCTGCTTAATTTCGGTGGCAATTTCTATTACTATTTATAAATATAAATATTATTTAATATTTC
Organism: Hyposmocoma kahamanoa; assembly: GCF_003589595.1. Classification (NCBI taxonomy): domain Eukaryota; kingdom Metazoa; phylum Arthropoda; class Insecta; order Lepidoptera; family Cosmopterigidae; genus Hyposmocoma; species Hyposmocoma kahamanoa. The sequence goes on along the minus strand of NW_020654175.1, from coordinate 30,891 downwards.
ACGATTACAAACTCGAGTACTTAAATAATAAAACTTGCCACCGAAATTAGATAATGAAAAGTAACCTGAAAATTACTCAATACGTAAAAAAAGTTACTCACGGGTCCAGGGTCGGCATCAGGGTTGAAATAAGTACCAGGGGCACAATACCTTTCTACCTTCTCTCCAAACACGCAATAATAGAACATATTGCAGTAAGTTTCATGCGGCAACAATTGATGCACACTAAAATTAGCCGGGCATCCGTTAGGTAGTATTTCTGGTGTGGTGCTTTCCGTTGTTGTGCTCTCCGTTGTTGGGCTCTCCGTTGTTGGGCTCTCCGTTGTTGTGCCTTCAGTTGATGTGCTGTCAGTTGGAGGCGTTCTGTCGCCGCAGTCTACGTGTTCTGGCCAATCGCAAGTCTTGAAATAAAATACAAGTTAGTGAACTGTTACAATGAAAATTTTCATTCATCAAGTAAAACCACCTAAGTATCCAGTATTAGGTTTATTGACAATTGTGACAAGTGCCACGTTAATCATAATCATCATTTCGTTCCACGCATTAAAATGAGAAGTTTCGTATTGTATTTCTAGTAGGTCAATTACTTTAAAAAACGAACTTTACGTTAAATCGCGCCGATTTAAACACCAGACTTATTTCCGAAACTCCGACCCGCCCGCAACTTCGTTTCAGGGGGTTATTCATATTGTTCAGAAGTTGACGAGAACTCAGTTGTCGACCGGTTTCTTTTCATTTCGTCAAACTGTCGTATTCGAAACCGCACCGAAACGACGTCACACCCGTACGATTACTCGACTTCTCGACCAACAAAGGCTACGAACGTTATTCAGAACACAGTTACCGAAAGAAAGTTCCCGAACGTCCTATTGTTTACAAAGCAATAATGTAATATGGAAAACTCTTATTTTTTAAATAAAGTCTGGATTTGTGTTCAATTTTATTAATTTATTATAAAGCAAGACTAATGCATTCATAAATTTTAGGCCTTTAAAGTCTTAAACATATATGTAATAGGATTTTCATTTTTCTTACAATCTATTTCACCGGGCAACTAAAAATCTGAATCATTTTTAGTTTAACTCGGAATGTTCTGAATAGCTCGGAAAGCGCCCTTCGGTTCGAGAACGATATGCAATCGAACGATTCGGTTAAAACATCAAAGAGTTCTGATCCGGGGTCCAGACCAGACAATTGGTAAATATAATAATGTACTAGATAACCACGCCAATTGCTTGGTCTCAGACTAGGAAGTAGCAACTATTTGTAGAAGTAGGGCTCCTTGTGATGGAGTTCCTATTTCTGCTGCTAAGCAGTAATGTGAGCATTACTGCGTTCCGGTCTCGAAGGGACTTGTCAACTTATGCCCAGGGTGACGGACACAGTGCAGTGCAAATAAAACTTTGAGTTGCACTACAACTATTAAAGACAGGCGTGACACTTTCCACCAGGCGGCCAGATATTAATTCTCTTACTAAACAGCCAAAAAGACCAGAGTTTAGAATGAAAGTGACCAACACATTCAATTTGGTTCCGCCCTCACCGTTCCTCCTTCGGTCGACTAGAAGGTCCGGAGCACTCCATTCTTATGTCGTTGATATTCCACCTATTCGCACTAAGTGCTTTGCTGCGCTAGGAGGAACTTTCTGATGCGTACGGCAAAGGAATGGAATGCTCTACGGCATCTGTATTTCCCGAAAAGTACAATTTGGGGCTATTCAAGGCTAGAGTGAATAGGCATTTTTTAGGCAAACGCGTCCCATCGTCGGTCACATCGTCGCTTAACATCAGGTGAGATTGTGGTCAAGCGTGTGTCTATTATATATAAAAAAATTTTTTGAGAATACGCAAAAAGAATTGGAGTTCTGCCTTGTTAGTGTTGGAAAATTGTTTCTGATTACTTTAGTAATAATAAAAAACCATTTCTTTCAGACATACATTCATTCATAATGTTTGTTAGTAGAGTATTTAAGCTAATGTTAGGTTGAACATAATTCGACTCATCCGTAGAACAAAGACCTATGTGCAAGACTACTTGTTCTCAGGACCATAGTACATTTCGTTCGTTCTTCTTCGCTGTGGATGTCAGACCGACCGTTGTTCGATTTTATATTTCCGAAGCGAAATAAGATATATAAATTCTCAAAGCACCTTTACATGAACCTTAGTTTGAATAACGAAATTATTCTCGTAACGTACTTACCCTCTTTTCGCTATATAATCACATCGGTCTCTGTTCTTCGGATGAGTCCAATTATATAACAAAATTATTCGTAGGTATTTAGGATGAAAGCACTTTAAAGTAACGGTAAGAATTTACTTTCTTTTTAATTACCGTCAAAGGATAACTAAAGTTGTCTATCGTTACGTTAAATACTAATTTATTATAACACTTTTGCATTTATCAGTCATGTCTACTTCGGACAAACCGTCCAAATATACATGGTATATAGTATGTCAGTACTTCAAGCACTGAACAGCTATGACATAAACTCAGGGCTCATTTACGAATGCCATCAAGCACTCTTGGAGGTATGTATACAAAACCATGGATTATAACTCTACAATGGATTAAAGGACACAGCGGCTCACGTGGCAATGACGCAGCAGATGAACTAGCCAGAAAAGGGTCGGAGACGGACACTGTAGGACCAGAAGCCATAGTGTCCCTCCCCCACCAATGGTCCAAAACAACTATACACAAAGGTACAAAATCTTCATATAATAATACATGGACCACCTTTACGGTTTGTAGACAGGCGAGGGAAGCACTCCCAACGCTCAATCGTCTATCTCGAATATTTATTAAACTCAAAAGGCAAGAGCTTCGCACTCTAACTGCCGCCCTAACGGGTCATGGTCCATACAATAAACACCTTTTCAATTTAGGTATCACTGACAGCCCTCTATGCAGAGCGTGCATGGAGGGAGAGGAAACGGCTGCGCACATCCTACTACAGTGCTCCGGCGTGGCCAACTACAGGGCAAAGTACCTTGGAGTGCCAAGGTCGCTCCCCGAAGTCTTCAGCAAACCGAGGAGGCTGCTGAGATTCCTGGAGGAGCTTGAGTGGCACGAGTAGGACCCTGCACCCACACCACCAGTTACACCAAGTACCAAGTACCAAGCCGTCCAATTAGATAGAGCCAACGTCGGAGAAAAGGTCAATCGTCGAATCCGCCTCGGTTGAGCAGATTTCGGAAAAGTCCGGGACGCCTTCTCGTCCGCAATACAGTGCGTGTTGCCAGCGATGACGGATACGGATCTGAGACGTGGTGACTTACTAATAAAATAGCTCAAAAGTCGCTCAACGAGCTATGGAGCGCGTAATGCTCGGCATTTCTCTACGTGATCGAATCAGAAATGAGGGGATCCGTAGAAGAACGAAAGTCACCGACATGCATCAAAGGATTAACAAGTTAAAGTGGCAGTGGGCGTGTGGTATGGATTGATTAACAAATGACGAAATCACTTTGCAGCTTGAGTACGATCGTGTCTTTTGTGATTACGCATTGTTCCACGTTTCGTTCACATTTATCTATTGAGTCAACCGTGACCATGGGACCTGTAAAGGGCCCGAAACGTCGGTTTGTTTGAAAAAACAAATATACGCGATTTAAATCCGGAAAAATAGTTTCATTTCCTATGTGTAACAATCGCGAAAACCTAAGAACTCGATATGAGTTTTAATTACTTTCAAAGTTTTCGCTCTTGTTTTCATATGCCGAAAACACTTGATATATATGATAATTCCGTTTATCAAAATTATATATTATTGTTCTGTATGAACAAGACTTAGACATTCCTTACACCTATTCAGAGGTTAAATAATATTTTATTTTTAATGTGACTCGAACCATGCTTGCCTTAACTTGCAAAGCAATCCTTATACCGCTTGGCCACGACGACGGCCTTACTAACGCTGGTTGAAATTTGTATTCTATATTTAAGTAAGAACTATACCTTAAAGACCAAAATAGCTTACAAACTTTCGTACAATGTCATTCACAAGTAAGACGAATAAGAAATAAGAAAGGAATTTTACGGCTCACAGGTTAACGACTTCTCCAAATTTTTGTGCTCAGAGCCAAAAGGTCGGCAAAGTCGGCTTGTAGGGGTCAGGTATCTTATATATATGACTGTACCTATTACTTAGACAAGGCAGTCTATTCTAAGAGTGATTACACACATTACATTTTAGCAGCGATACAAACGCGCGGTAGCATTGCTGCTCAAAAGCGCGCGTATGTGTAAAGGTAAGCGATTAGCGACCACATAGACGTGCGAATTAAATAAACAAAAAATCACTCACGGGTCCAGGGAGCGCTTTAGGGTTGAAATAAGTACCACGGTCACAGGTTCTTTCGACCAACTCGCCGAAATTACAATAGTAGAACTTGTTGCATTCAGTTTCGTGAGGGAGAAGCCAGTGGACCCCGAAGTCTGTAGGACAGCCATTAGGAAGGAACGGGCCTTCGTAGACAGCATCTCCACTGAATATGTCGAATACCTGCGGCCAGGCTGTGATGGTCCCCGCCAGCAGAAGAACAAGAACTATTTTTCCTTAAAAAAATATCAACATTCAGTTTCTGGATGTCTTACACCGATTTCTGAAATCGTAATTGCACAACAGCATTCACATACGTTAGTCTGATCCCAAAGTAAGTAACTAAAGCACTTGGAAAGTTATGGAAATCGGAAACAACGACGGTATGTTGTAAACCTTCTTAGACGCGCAGGCTTCATCACGATGTTTTTCTTAATTCAGAGGTATAGTCCGTTCCAGTCCATTTTTAACAAAAGGTAAACAAAACTGTTTGGTATTGCACGTGTTATGTATCCAGATTTGCATAACACACATACCTAAAACGTCAGTTCAATGCACTTGCATTCGCGCACCCCGGAACGCGCGCCCCGTGCATTGCAACGTGACCGATGCAAAACTCGTCATTTTAATTATAATTATGAGACACTTTTCGGCCCAACGTTCCTAACATCGGATGTAGACTAAATTCCTTTAGTTAAGATCTTTTTCCGTATAAGTACTTTTAGACCTAACGTACCTAACTTCGGGTGTTCTTAAAATTATTTAGTTTAAGAAATACCTTTGTGGAAATTTAATATAGTCATTCATAATATTTTCTCGTCTTTACTTCATCTCCACTGCGGCCACCCTATATAATTCACGTATATTGCACTTGCACGTATATTTCGAAGATTTCGACTTGATGTCTCATCACGTTTTCCAATGATATTTATTTGAATAGCGTCGTAAAATCGTATTTGAAAAATGGTAGTCCAAAAGTGAGGTTATTTTTCACCTATACTTCTATGACTTGCCTATGGTTGCATAGTGCTGTTCGAAAAAAAAACATTCGGTTCAATCAATCAAAGTTTATTAAATTGAATATTTCTATCACAATCGAACGAGTATCTAAGTGTAAGGATTTGAAGGAGGATTTAAATTGAAATTTTAAATATGCTTATATAGGTTATGTAAGGAAAACCGCTAATATGACTCAATTGAACAAATCGATTCGTTCAATTAATTAATCGAGAGTTGGCATTACAATTGGTTATCACTAAACCGTCTATAGTCGGGTCAGTGACTTGTTTTGTTTACTTTTTGCTTAAAATGGATTGAAACGAAGGATACGAGTCTGGATTCTAAGACACGGCCTCTGCATGAGACGCGATAGGCTTCCACAGAGGTAATAACATAACAAACAGACAAAAGAATTACGTAAGTAAATTAATATACTATATAATAATATAGTAAATGTTTCGCATTAATAAATAAATAATTAACACACACATTCACAGCCCCTGATATAATACTGGAAACCCTGTATCGCGGGTGCCATAGACAACCAGAAACTACAACCACACTTTATTATTAATTAATAACTCAAATAATCGAACATTAGTATTAATTAAGTACGCACCAATCATGATGGCGATAAAAAACGCCTTGAATCCGACTCTTACAAGTTTTACTCAACTGGCTTCTGTGCTCTGTGAGTAGAACTAAACTGTCCATATACACTTAAAACAATGTCCTTTATATAGAATCAGGAAGTAAAGCTTGGATTAGCATTTGATAATTCCTTTTTACAATATAAGATAACTGGAAAGAACAATTAATACGTAGGGTCGTTTAAATCCGCGAGAATTAATTAGGATTATTTGGATAGTTATATAACTGTAAAATGAAATGCGATATGATAACTGATAATCGTAAATGATATTATAATTAGCAGTGGAGCTCTTCGAGAAAGTATTCGTCCACTAAAGTACTCCATCTTACCTTTTTCAGCCGTCAAATATCATGCGACCATACTGCGTTCCGTTTTTGAAGGGTAAAATCAGTCATTCACGTTAGGACTCAATGTACTATAGTTAGGAACATAAAGGTATTACTTTCGAGTAATAAAGCATTTATGTGGCTCTAAATTTAAATAAAAACAAAAACTTTGAACACGCGGTCTTTTTCCTATCAAGTTCAAGTTTTACTTAATTGGCTTCTGTGCTCTATAAGTAGAACTAAAGTGCCCGGAGGCACTTATAACAACGTCCTTTATATAAAATCGAATGCCACCACAGAATGGATCCCCAACAATAGAAAATAACCATGCGGCAGGCCAAAGCGCCGATGGAGAGACGAGCTACACGCGCTCCTAAAGGACTGGACCTCAGTGGCGCAAAACAAAGAGGTGTAGAGAGAGGGGAAGGAGGCCTTTGCTCAGCAGTGGGATAGTATAGGCTCATAATAATAATAATAATTAAGAATAAACGATCAAAAATCGGAATGGGTTCACTTGACCCACATTACACCTACCTGTGCGCACCCTTGTGGGGTAAGTAGACGCACATGGGGTATATGAGTGTATTGCTTGCTCATGGTCAAGATGAATATAATAATAATAAAAAATATTATTTATTAAAACACCTAAATCCATATGTTTCTAAAATATAAAAAATTGTGAAATATGAAAAATGGAAAAAAAATGTAAATTTAAAATGAAATTAAATTAAATTTAAAATACAATGAATAGTCACTACTTTAATCGGGGCTGGTAGCTGTAAAGGTATCTAACTGGGTGACGAAATAACATAGATTTCTTATAGACGGCGCTACGGCTAAAAAGTCGTTGGAAAACCAAATACAAAGATACGACGCAAGCACATTGAAAAATTCGTGAGGTCCGCTGGTTTGTTCCGTGGCTTAGTTGGTATAGCATCTGGCACGGTATGCTAGAAGACATTCGAATCCAGCAGGATCGAAGGATTTTTTCTGAGTGTTCGATCTTTGTATTAATAATTATAACAAACTAGTGGAGTAATTACACATAAAACAATTAAATATCAATTCAATAAAAATTAAAAAAAAGTAATTAATTAACTTAGAAATTGGTGTAAGTTCGCGTTTTTCGTTAATTAATTCATCGACATGACAGTTAGGCAAAGAAATATGAAATAAAAGCATGTTAAAAATATTGTACAAATGAATGGACGAAAATAACTTGCTAACGAAGCTATGGTGTGAGCATGTTCTGTAAATCGCTAGTGAAGTTATTTCTCTAGCTAGAGATATTTGTCTAAATATTTGGGATAAAGGCTAAGAGGAAATTTCACTAGCAAGAGGCATGGTATAGGATAGTACAACCGCGACTTCCTCGAAAGCCTTGGTTTGAAGGTCTCTAGGGAATCTCTTGTTTCAGCATTTAGAATCTGATCAAGGGGTCGATTCTGAACCTTGCGATAACTAAATTGTTGATCGATTCGATGTGATATCATACGATTTCTATTTATTTTTATTCACAATAACCGAAAAGAACGTCAAACCGGAATTATGATTATAAATATTTACAAAAAAACCCTGAATGTTTTTGAATAAGTGTATGTACCTACACAAATGACGCAATTGTTTCGTCATTATCTTGGGATTACAAAATGATGATTTATTGGGTTGAAAATTACTTTTTTGGGATTATAAGTAGCTACCTAAACAATCGTAAACATGAAAATAACAAAAAAATATCGTGTTTTAAATTTTCGGGATTGTTGCACATTATCTATGTCACAGCTTTTAAAGATAAAAAAATCAAGTATGAGCTTTGGTAGAATAAAACTAATAATCATACCGGTTTATGTGTACGGTCAAATCAAAACATGGTTTTTGTTACTCAGTTAGCACCCTGGATTTAAATATTTCTTTTTGTACCTATTTCTTAGGAAATGAAATTATTTTTTCCGGATTTAAATCGCGTATATTTGTTTTTTCAAACAAACCGACGTTTCGGGCCCTTTACAGGTCCCATGGTCATGGTTGACACGGTTGACACGGTTGACGATTTAAATCCGGAAAAATAGTTTCATTTCCTATGTGTAACAATCGCGAAAACCTAAGAACTCGATATTATAATTAATTGTTTTTAACCGACTTTAAAAAAGGAGGAGGTTCTCAATTCGGCTGTATGTTTTTTTGTATGTTTGTTACGCGATAACTTCAGCATTTGTGAACCGATTTTGATGATTATGTTTTTATTGGAAAGAGGGTACCTCAGTAGTGTCCCATTTAAATTAGAAGAAAATATTCCACCTCTATGGGTGGCAAACTAGGTGATGAATGACTTGAGAGGTCGGGTTTTTTAGTACTCTATACTGAGATTACTGATAGTTTGTTCCACCTCAGGAATAATTGTTGTGAATTATTACTATAATTTCCCAACAACAACAAGCACAACAGCGAAAGTTTTGTATTTTACAAGTAAATTTAAGAACAAACAATCAGAACCACCGAAAAAATATTTAAGTGCGAAAACTATGATAATGTCGGTTGACACGTTTTTGTTTATCAGCATCCCAAACAGCCTTACTGTACATACAATATGGGTATCTGCTTGAAGGTACTCGGTCCATTTTATTGAACTTGTCTAAATGATTGGTAAAACTGGCACTTTCATCAGAAATCTCGGTCTCGAAAACTTCCGAGTCTCAACAATTTTTAACTCGATAGTGATGAAAAAAAATGTACTAAACCAACAATCATTTTTTATCCTGGTTATATGGACATGGCAATACTGTAGAGGAGAGCTTAATATAATCTATGGAAATTTGAAGAACGGTAGTAACAAAATGAGTTCCTCTGTTTTGAACAGTATTAAAAGCCTTTCAAATAGAAAATTATCGCGAGACTCGGACATATCAACTACACTAACGGATACATGGACAGATGGTATTTTATGTTTCGAACCAGTCCTTGGTCCACCGCGAAATCTAATGATTAAATACTATAAAAATAAAAAATAATAAAAATAAAATTAAACATAAATGACACACATTTTACTGTATGACGATGGGAAATAAACGATAATGTATTATTTATTATAATATTACTGTTATTCTTTCACTACCCGTCTCTTCCTACTCTCCTCACAAATAATGACTGCATTTATCGCAGTTTTCCCCACCGGGGGTGCACGGGGTTGAGACGAGTGTGGTGCGGGGTGTGTATTACAAATCTATTACATTCTACAGCCATGCTCTAATTGTTCGGGGAGTGGTTGCTCTGGACGGCAGCATGCGAGATCGAGATGGTTTTCTAAATTGGAAATGAATTTATAAAAAAATACAAAAAATTTTTCAGATCTCAAATTGTGTATATTTGTTTCTTTTTAATAAAAAAAAACTTTTTGTGCTCTTTACAGGTTCTATCCTCACGGCTGACTGACAAAAAATAGGTTCATAATGAATTCGACAACAGATAACTCGCAATTTAATTCTAATTCGGTTATACTTTTTGCAATCAGTTCCAACTTTATGGTTAGGAAATAAGTAGTTTTTTCTTTTCTTTTATATATAATTAAGTTTGTTTGATAGTTGAATGGTGTTTGCATCATAACATAATATTATCAATTCATTATAAATAAATTATAAATAAATTAACAATAGGTGTAGATATAGTTAAGCATCACACATTTTGTCGCATCATAAATTAATTGTACGCATATTGCGAATTTAAGTAAGTCAATGTTTTTGTAGTATTAGTTTAGTGCGCCTGTGACGCACTCCCTGGGCTCCGCATAATACCAGCGACGTGGCTGTTCTCAGCCACGTCACATGCTGAGCGGTGCCCATTCAGTATCAGTAATTTTAGTTTTAATTTATTTTTATGTACATACAATTTAAGGGTACTGAATAAATGTTTCTTTCTTTCTTTCTTTCTTTCAATTTTAACTATATTTTTAAACGAGTTCAAAAAAATAGTAGGTTCTCAATTAAAGTCGTATTTTTTTAGTGTGTTACGCGTTTACTCCGTAGCCAAAGTCAAATAATCATAATGTTTCGTACGTAATATTTTTACACTTGGGAACGTCATTTTTTAAGCTGCGCTGACCTCCCACATGCGAACCGATTTTAATGATTCTTATTCTTAGGAAATGAAACTATTTTTCCGGATTTAAATCGCGTATATTTGTTTTTTCAAACAAACCGACGTTTCGGGCCCTTTACAGGTCCCATGGTCACGGTTGACTGAGGTGGTACAGTCTTCAACCAGTTATGTCTAATATTAATAATATATAAATAATAAATATTAATAATAAATTAAACTTAATAAAAATTCATTCAATAAAATAATTTGTAAAACTTAATGTAGCGTAAATTGGAATGTTTTCTTTGTAAAATTAAAAATAAGGTATTTAATTAATAACTATTGTAACTATAGTGAAAAAATAGGGTGGTTTGCATTAATATTAGACATGACTGGTTGAAGACTGTACCACCTCAGTCAACTGTGACAATGGGACCTGTAAAGGGCCCGAAACGTCGGTTTGTTTGAAAAAACAAATATACGCGATTTAAATCCGGAAAAATAGTTTCATTTCCAATGTGTACCTAACAATCGCGAAAACCTAAGAACTCGATTCTTATTCTGTTGAAAAGAGGGTACCTCAATATTGGCGCCATTGAAATTTTAATAACCGCTCTCAGATCGCCCATTGCTACTACCTATCGCTAGTTAAGGGTATTGTACACCAGCGGTTGCACCCAGAGTCGCTTCTTATTTGGAACGGTGTATGTATTCCGTTACGTATCGCCTAGGTGGAGTCCTTTCCTACTGTAGTTACAGTACATCAGACAGTTGCATTGTAATACCTGTTGCACCGACTGTATCAAGCAATAAACTTGTATTATACGGAAGAACGTTTGTTTACCTCTGGCACCCGCGCTACGCTTTACAACTTACGCAATTTTATTTAAGAGGGAGCAGAGGAAAAATTCCTAATCTTCGATTTGATTTTAGAGGGGTATATCCGCTTTAAAGTTAAAAATAAAATATTATATGAGTAACTGCACGATATATTCAAGCATAGACATTAATCAGAAACATAAAACAATAAAGTTTCCTCGATAGATAAAAATCACGAAATGACCTCTAATTTTCACATTTTTTCGATTCATCCTCGAAATGCTACAGGTTATTAGGACAAAAATTAGATAATTAATTATATTTATGCATGATCGAGAACTGTCACTACGGATTTTTTTAATCCCTTTGGTTTTAGAGTTATTCCGCTAAAACGAATTTGGTACATTTAATGCGCAAAATTCAACATCTCCTGTCGCATGTCACGCGAACTTCAGGCATATTATGTATTTGTCTCACAAATGTGGGCGGAGCCAACATCAAAACTTTTTTGGCATGCTCCCTCTTAAATTTTGTTTATATAGGAGACAACAAACTGATTGTAAATATAAAATAAATTATTTTGTTCTATTTTATCTCTTTCGTTCAGAACGGAAGATAACATTGCAACATGTCATATCTCTCGCACAGCCCCGTCCCCGGTCGTCAGTGAGAAAGCTTTGGCTTTTAAATTCCATTTAGAAGAATCTCGCTTCGCACCCACCAGAATATAAATATTGCAACACACGAATTATTATCGATGTTTACCTTCGTCCGACCGCACGACGAAAAAATCTCAAATTTGTAGTCACTTTTGTTGATTTTTATCGACATTTTTTATATTTTTTATGATACTAGTGACGGCACGTACAAGACGTGAGCTTGGTGGTAAATGGCACGCTTCTCCTTAATAGTTGCAGCGCCACTCAGAGCTAAACTCCAAGGGGCACTGCCACTGCGCCCATCACCCTGAGACATAAGCAACGCATGCAATAATGCTCACATGATTGCTTGGCGGCAAAAATAGATAAGGTGGCAGTACTTCCCTCTCTCTCTTCATTCATTCGTTCATTCCCTGTAGGCAGAGACCACGGACCTTACCACCAGGTGCTGGACTTGTTCGTTCCGCCACTTGGTATATTAAAAAATCTTTTCCTGTGTTCTACAGTGGGACGTGTAACTAATACGGCTTTTTTAAAATGTATCGAGTTCTTAGGTTTTTGCGATTGTTACACATAGGAAATGAAACTATTTTTCCGGATTTAAATCGCGTATGTTTTTCAAACAAACCAACAACGTTTCGGGCCCTTTACAGGTCCCATGGCCACGGTTGACTGAGCTGGTACAGTCATCAACCAGTTCGTTGTGTCTAATATTAATGCAAACCACCCTATTTTTTCACATTAGTTAGAAAAGTTATTAATTAAATATCTTATTTTTAATTTTACAAAGATAAATTTCAATTTACGCTCCATTATGTTTTACAAATTATAATATACTTAAAATACTGGATCCTAAAGTGGTGGTACGGAAAAACCAGAGGCATAAGATTTATAAATCCCCTCTTTTGCGGCAGAGGTTTTAGCCTCCAGCTTTTAGCTGAGTTTTAATTCAATCACCTGCCGCTAGATGGCGTTAGAGTCAAATTAAAACGCGCTATCAAAGTTATAACTTCAATAATACATATTAAACCTTGGTTATTATTAATTAATATATTAAAAAATAATTTTGTTGCAATTTTTGTAGCGTCCAGGTGTAGTTGCTGTCTCACAACTTATCATTTGTAGTTTTGGTACTAGAATAATGTCTTTTAGAACAATATATTATGCGCGCTGCCTAAGAATGGAATAACCTGCCTTGTGACTGTTTATTTTTAAATTTCAAGCATTGAGATGAGCAAGTGGTAAACTAGACGCCTACATATTTTATTTATTTATTTATTTATTTCAGGCAACTAGGACCCATAGATACATACCTTACAGACTAACATACATATAATATAACAATAATATAATAAAACAATAACAGAAATATTAAATAAATACCTTACGGACTAATCATAGATACAATATAACATGATAATATATGTACATATAACACTATTTATTTACACGTATGTACTTCGACGAGTGACGCAACGTGGGTGTCCGGTAGCCGCCCTCGGAAACGCCGAGTACATGACACCCTTCGGCCAAAAGTCTTCTCTCATGAAGGTCGACAGGTGTTGAGTTGGTACTCGCACCACAAATGAATTAAAATTCACATTGTGGCGCGACCAACCGCTCGACCCTCAGGTTTGCGTTGGCCTTCACTCGCATGTACTCCACAATATCCGCAGACTTGGTGGAGTAATGAAGACGCGACACGTATAACAACGTCGTCGGTACCGCAGGACGCAATAAATGATTCGGGCCAGTCAGGGCGGTGCCACTAAGGTTTCGGCTGGTGTTCTTCTTTTTATTTTCCACCTTCCGAAAGCCGTCCTCGTCGCACTGATCAACTCGTCTCGGTGGTACTGACGACGCAGCTCCAGATACGAGTTTCTTTTTCGGTTTTCCCTTCATTGCCCTTCATTGCTCCATTCCCTTCATTTCATATATGACAGTTGCAGTGCCAGGATCACACGATACTCGCATTTGGGCTCATTCTGGTTCCGTTGCAACTTTAAACCGACCCCGGGTTCAGATAAGATAAGATAAGATAAATTTATTTCAATATTACTTAATCTAATACAGTTATAATGAAAACAATGTAATTGAAGATAAAATATTAATAAACAGTAATAAACAAAACAAAAAAAAAATCTAAATTATATATAATTAAACATTTTAATCTTAGTGCCTAATAGTGCAATTGCGATGCCTAAACTAAGTACATGTGTACCTGTATTTTAGGCATAATAGTGCATTTTTCATAACAAAGCTTAAAAAAAAAAGATTTTATAAATTTAACAAATAAAACATAAGTAGTTATAAGTCGTTACAATTTATAAAAGATAAGTAGTTAAACATTACATAAATATAAATTATGAAATAACTTCCAACAAGTCCTCGGTATCATTGTAGGTTTTACTCTTAAGCCAAAATTTGACGGTCTTTTTACATTCAGTTTTATTCATATGAAAATAATGCAAAGTAGAATTTATTTTAAAATAAAGGAATGTGCCAAGGAAGCAGATAATTGATGCTACAAACCCGCGAATTAATCAATTAAATCGCAATGATTTGGCGGATACTGCAACTCCGCCCGTCACCAAAACACATAAGTTTAAACAATAATTAAAAACAAATAAGTCCAGTGAAGTACTGCCACCTTACCTATTTCTGCCGCCACGCAGTAATATCAGCATTGCATCAGTGCCTCCAGTGAAAAACGGAATTAGACGAGTTATGCCCTTTTGTTTTTATTGCACCATAGGCTTCAGCGTGATCGATTACTTAACATATCAATAAGACATCTCTCTAGAAGTCTCATAACGCCGTTTTTCTTAAGGCGCAATTTTAGTTATCGGGCATTTTTATTTTATTACTAGACTCGTAATCGTAAGGTACAAGTGGTCACAATTCAAAAAATACATGCAAGTTTAACGACTAAGTACAGATATATATTTACATAAAGACACTTTTCGTATTGTTTCATAATGACTAGGAAAAAAAGTGTGACTTTTTAGTCCTAATTTTTTTGCGACTATTGCCTTATTCCACAGTGTATATAAAAGTATATATATATATATCGTTTTATTCCTTTACCGATTTTATGTCTTTTATCAATGTGGTGGTTTGCTAGCTATAGAACAGTCGCAGTTAAGGTAATAAGTCGAATTATGTCTTAAAGTTTGTTAACATAAGTCGTGTTATAAACGTTAAGCATTCATGAACAAGGACGCAACTCGAAAAAAACTTAAAAATATACAGAAAATACGACTGATTGCTTAACCAATGCCCATTAAACGAAAGCTTAGATGTATACCTAAAGCTAGAAATCATAAAAAGTACTAATAATAAATATGATCAAACAATAATCAATAAAAGAATGTCTGGGCGTCTGGCACGGTAAGCTAGAAGACGTCGGTTCGAATCCGGCCGGATCGAACATTGACTTACAAATAAATGGACGACGGGTCTAATACAAAAACCACGAAAAAAATGTCCCAAGTCAACCTATTTAAACGTAGTGACATGTAAAGGAATATGAAAAAGCTAAAACGTTGAATTTAAATTGTAATGTCATCGCAGTACTGTCTAATTTTGCTTGCTTCGCTGTCAGTCGAACAAACGAAGACTAAAGCGTGAATGACGCTCTGTATACGATTTTAACGTCCTATAAGTTCGGACGCTTTTTAGCGCGGACCCGACGTCCATATAATTGTAAGTCAATGGGATCGAAGGAGTTTTTTCTGAGTGTTCGATCTTTGTATTAATATTTATAACAAACTAGTGGAGTAATTTCACAAAAAATAATTGATTATCAATTCAATAAAAATTCAAAATAAAACAATGGTTTTTTTACCTCTCCTGAAAAGTGTCGATTTTGAGTTATTCCCTTTTTTCACTGATGGCACTCATATATTAGTGAAATTTCAGGCACATGGGACTTGTCAACTTACGAGTATGTTTCAGGGTGACGGGTGCAGTGGGAGTGCACCTAAGATCTTTGCGAAGTTCTGAGTACTACTGCAACAGTTATGGATACGCGTGTAGCTTACTCAGAAGTGCGAACGCGGAATTTTTAACTGATTGCATCTAATCCCTGGTTATGTTTAACGAAGGCAAACGTTGTCAAGGAAACATTATTAATCCACCCAGTTCTTAATTTAAGTAAAAACGGAATTAGGGATTACAATCAATGTCCCAGTCCGCCATATTTAATAATCATGACGGATGATGTAATCGGAAACGTTAATTCGTGGATTATTTTATTAATATTATCCTTCAATTTCATACAATATATAAAGGCATTTATTTGCTTGTAATAATTTTATATAATCCGCATATGTCTAGGAAATAATCAATTTGTACCCTTGGTTTGGTTGTATCGTCTTAACTGTTTTTTATCACATAAATTGAAATATAGCATTAGGTATTTGTAAAATATTAACAACCTCGCATAACAATGTTACTAACATCATAAACAAGAACTGTTGTTCCATTACTTACAAAACATAATAAGTTTTGTAAACGTATTCAAAGTCAGGGTCAAGTAATCTTGTCACCTCACTAGCTCGGAAAGGTTTTGTTTCTCATTAGAAATCTGAACGTAAAAGCGTTTTTAATACAGTTGCTCAAAACGTGGTATTTTTCGCACTACAAATCGTGCGGAAAGTTGGATTTCTCGCACTAGTGCTTTTTACTTTTCCAGTTTTTTTTTTAATTTACTGTTGTTTTAAGTCTTCAACATAGAACTAAAGAGATTGTATATTTATTTCATATTTATGTGCTTTGTGACGTAAGTCATTCGTCATTACTATACTATATCTGTGGAGAGACCGCATTTTTACACCTATGAAGTAAATGCTCCTTAGTAGCGATTATGTAGAAAATAAAGTAATATAAAATAGTAATTTTAATGTGGCTGAATACTGGAAACAGTTGCCATATTGAAAAAAGTCAGCCAAAAAAAGTACTAATTTTTTTCATCGTTTACATTCCCGCCTTTTTCATTAACTTTTTTACGATTTGATTTTGTTATTGACAAAGGAATAAAATGAGGTTTTTTTTAAATACTGTTTTATTTTACTTTCAATGTACGTTTTTCGCAGATGTATTAAAAAACGTTGTTTGATACACATGCGGATTTGTCATTTTCACTTGTCTCGAGTCTTGACCCTCGCCTCTGGCTCGGGCCAAGATGCCTCGAGACTCGTGAATAATGACTAACTTTCCGCACTTGTATCAAAAATAACTTTTTTTGCACGCTAGGGTGGAAAAAGTTTTTGAAATTCAAACTTGACAATGTACTGTGATGCACATAACTTTTTCTTTCGACGAAACAAATATAATTGCACGCTCAATTAAGCTTTTTTTATCGTACATTACTTATTTATGTAACACAAATCCGTTGGTATAACATTTTATTCTTATTATTGTTGACATTAAATTGACAATGACAACTAATTGTGTTAGTAAAAGCAGTATTAGCCAATTATTCAGTTTAAAGTGCTTATTACTGGCAATAACTATCACGTTTCAATATATTAAGTTGCCGATTGTACTTCAGTATAATCGATGAAAGAACAAAATGGCAACACTAAATAGGATTGGTGGAAAAAAAAAGAAAAAGATTGACAGATTAGCGCGGGCAAGGACGGGGTAACCGTCTCTGTTTTTTCAAAAACTATTTGTGATTTTGGTTTTTTCGATTAAATGGAATATAGTTAATACGTTAAGAGCTTAGTTTCATTTTAAAAGTTCATACTTCTGAACAATTGTGTTTATTAAATTATTTTAATACGTCGAAGAACTAAAATAATTTCAACAATCCCACTAAATAAAAGTACAGGCAAGTATTAAAATTGATGAGGTGTAAATTCAGAACGCATCCGAAGATAACTTTTGCTTTTCATTAGAAAAGGTTTTATAATACAACTGTTTTTCTTTCATCTCCAATTTCCCTCGCTTATATTGAGGTGAAAAGTTGTGTTTCGCTCGGCAGCAAAGTTGTCTTGTGTCTCGTGCCTATAAACACTCGCTACGCTGCAGCTGCGTTGCAGCCTTGC
Organism: Hyposmocoma kahamanoa; assembly: GCF_003589595.1. Classification (NCBI taxonomy): domain Eukaryota; kingdom Metazoa; phylum Arthropoda; class Insecta; order Lepidoptera; family Cosmopterigidae; genus Hyposmocoma; species Hyposmocoma kahamanoa. The sequence continues at coordinate 12,987 of NW_020654175.1, read as the reverse complement.
ATAACAAAATAACGACATGACATTAAACGAATTCAGCGCAAATATCTCCGTGCTATTAGTTTTAAACTGTATAGGACATGTTATAAATCTTACCACGAACTGTTGAAGTTCTTTCATAATCAGGATTTGCAATCAAGGCGTACTCTCCTCCAAAGCAGTGACCTTACATGGAATGTGTCACAGTGTGTTTGACTGCAGTGAGCTAACACGCATATGCGAAGCTCTCGTCATTATGGACTATTTGCACTTACGTTCTGTAGGACGAATTCTGGTATACGCGCTCCTCTAAGGCGGCTATTTCAAAATTATAATGAGCTATTGTCGGAAGTTGACATTTTTGATCTGTCTAAATACAAATTTAAGAGGGCGGTTACTGAAGCATTGGGTATGACACTGTAGTAGATTGTGAAACTGTTTTTTTTTTAATTGTACTTATTAACGTTATTAGGTTTGTTTGTTTCTTAAACTTATTCTCTTTGTCGGCATTGTACTTTTAAAATTATTTTCTTTGTCAGCATTGTACTTTTAAAAAATTACTTAAAATTACTGAAATTACTGTGGATGATGTGGTTGATTGTACTATTAGCTAAACCGATATTCTTATTCTGTATAACTCACCATGTACAATTGTAGTCATTCCTCAATAAATAAATAAATAAATAGACTATTATTTCGTAGGTAAGCAAATTACACTACAAATCGTCACACTGATAAAACTCTACCGGTCATTCGTAAAGCAGACTCCCCAGTGAAGAATGATCATAAAACTCTGGAGATTGCTCTTTGTAAATAAAAATTTATCATTACAATCATTGACTTACAAATAAATGGACGACGGGACTAATACAAAAACCACGAAAAAAATGTCCCAAGTCAACCTATTTAAACGTAGTGACATGTCAAGGAATATGAAAAAGCTAAAACGTTGAATTTAAATTGTAATGTCATCGCAGTACTGTCTAATTTTGCTTGCTTCGCTGTCAGTCGAACAAACGAAGACTAGAGCGTGAATGACGCTCTGTATACGATTTTAACGCCCTACAAATTCGGACACTTTTTAGCGCGGACCCGACGTCCATATAATTGTAAGTCAATGATTACAATTTAAAATTTAAACATCTTACATCGAGACTACCTCTTACAGCAAAAGTTATACGGGAACACTACCACGGATTTTTGTCATCCAAGTACGCAGAAATTGTATATTAACCTTTAGTATAAAGGTTTTTTTCACAGTCGTTTTAAACCTCGTAAATGACATAGTTTTTCTAAGTGTTTGATCTTTATATTAATAATTACAACAAACCAGTGGTGCGATGTAGCTATAATTATTTGTTATGCAAGGCTGCAATGTTGCTGTTTGACGCGAGTCTTGTGTTGAAACCTGAGAAAGCGAAGATTGATTTCAAAATTGATTCCCTCGCTTTCCAAGCACTCGAGTCAAACAACTTTATTGCCGAGCGAAACACACAACCTTTCACCACACAATAGCGTAGAACATGGTGGATGAAAGGAAAACAGTTGAACTATTAAACATCAGTTTTTTTTTATCAACAGAAAAAGTTAGGTGCACCACAGTCCGTCGCCAAGTTCGAATTTCAAGGACCTTTTCCACGCTAGCGTGCAAAAACGCAGATTTCTAATCTGAAAGAAAATCTTTCCGGACGAAAGTCGTTAAAAACTAAAAACAGATTTTAAATGCTAATTAAAAGCCTCATTCCCTTTAAAACGCAGTGTAGTAAAAATTACTATTTATGTAGCTCTGAAAAAATATTCAGTACATGAGATAAAGCGTTTGGTATTATAAAAACACTCAGATGGTGGTTTTCTCGCGAAAGTATACAAACAATTAAGTTTTAAAACCGACACTACGTTATAGAAGGTGTGTCTTTCAATAAAATGCAATTTAAAGAAGCCCACAACACGCTGTATTTAAATAAATCCGCTTCAGAATAAAGCCCAGCAAATTTAAGCCGCGTTTGTCGCGGTTAGGGCGAACGGTACTGTTTATGGATAGGGTAGATTGTTTTAAATATAAAACAACATTATTTTATAGAACGACAAATCAGTCGTCCACTAATTAAAGCGTGGCAAAGTGACAAATGGTCAAATAACCGTTTTAAATAGCAAAAAATAGATCACAAAATTCTATTTCAAAAACAGTTAAAATTAGTTAATGTGTTCGACTTATCTGAACTTACCCTAACGATGCATACCTGAAATATCATTAAAGAATTTCAATATTCTTAAACTGGGTTATGGTTTTTAATGATATCTCAAAAAAATATTTTACACGCTCACAGCCCCGCACTAGGGAAACCCTGTATCGCGGATGCCATGGGAACACACATATGGACAATCACAAATTACACTCAAACTCACGAGAGAAACAAATGTAAGCCATACAAATAATTCTCCTGGCCTGGGAATCGAACCCAGGACCTCGGCGTGGCAGATCAGTATATGTTAACCGTTCAGTCACGGAAACAGTAATGCATGAAACAAAGTTTAAAAATAATTCAAGAAAATTCAATCAAAAACAAAACCTTGTCCAACAAACAACCAAGCTACCCTAATATTATAATGAGATCTGGCAAACATCTGTCCACGATTGGATTATGATATTATTCCACTTGGGCGGGCACTGACTGTAGCGTTTACCCTACTTCTTGAATTAATAATGCTTTGTTTGTCTTTTTATTTGTTTTTGTTAATCAATTTCTTTTTATAAAGTTTCTTTTAAAGCTTTATTGCTCTTTTTACTGTTATAATTTCCTATAAGAAATAGAAATAACTTACTTAGTCTCTGAAATTTCTTCCCACTAGTTCCATGTGGAAGTGAGTACAAGGAAAACTGGAAATAAACCCGTTCTACGACACCCAAAGAAAAAGGGAAGGCTTTACTAGCAGTAGAGATCCTTGTCAAAGAGCCAAGCAGTAACGCCAGCATTACTGTGTTCCGGTTTTGAAGGGTAAGCGTGCTGGTGAAATTACAGGCACATGGGACTTGTCAACTTATGTCACAACATGACGGGCGCAGTGGCAAGATCTTTGCGATTTAAAGCTCTGAGTGGCGCTGCAACTGTTATGGATAGGTGTGTCATTTAACACCAGGCGGATGACCTACTCGTCCTGTCACTTGGTATTGATAAAAAAAACATTTGTCGCCGGCCAGAATTTTCAAAAACTATATTGGTCAATTGCAATTTCAATTGTTTATTGCATATCACATTAGAAATTTAAGATGGAACATGGTATACATGTGACGCCCTGCAAGGGCATCGCAACATCTGAGGGCTAAATTCATAAATCACACTATTTAATTATATTAAATTATTACATTACAATCTTAGAATAATAACGCATAGAAACCTAGTCCGCACACGCTAAGTGAGGCAAATTGAAGCGCGCCAAAAGGGCCTACACGAGCGTGCGGGCCTTCAGTGCTCAAGGTCAACTTACACCGCGAACAGATCAAGAATTTTAGCTAAAAACGACGAAACGTGCGGTAAATGAGTGTAAAAATACGTCAGACAAACATAAAATAGATACTAACATCACATTCCACAAGGAAGTAACGCGTTTCAACTTGTATTTTTATATAAATATTCACTAAAACCGAAAATTAACCTACTACTAAAACTAGCCTACATGAATTTGATTTTTGCCTCACTTGTGACAGTTCGTTTGATATAAAACTAACATTCTATGCGTTATTATTCTAAGATTACAATATAATATCACATTATTACATTGCATTATTCTTAATTAGTAATGGAAAACTTACTTTATACAATACATTAATTTCAATAATTATTAATAAGAGATGTCGAAGTATTTTTATTTGTATTATTATTGTTATTTGTCATCATACGTATCGTCAAAAAAATTCATGTAAGTAATAATAACATTTATTAACAAGAAATGCCTTTAGTTCCTTAGTAAATCGTGTAATTCTTTCCAGGTTTTTGATATAATTTGGTATGTGGTTATAAATTCTAATTAACACGGTGTGCGGGCCAGACGTAACTAATTTCATTTTGTAGAAAGGTACTCTAAGCTTGTTTAAGTTTCTGTTATTTCGTTTATCGTTCGTTAGACGTGAATAAAACTGTGGGTGCTTCCTAACAAATTTACATGACTTGAGGATGTAGAGAGAAGTAACGGTCAGTATTTTACACTTAACAAAATGAGGTCTACAAGATTCCATTTGGTCTATATTCGTTATTAACCTTATACACTTTTTTGCAGTATGAACACCTTGTCCACATCACTGGAATTTCCCCACAAAATAACACCATACGATAGCATTGAATGCGCGTGTGCATAATAAGCCGCAAGGGCGGTCCTATAGTCTGTTACACGTTTGAGTTGTTGAAGTGCATAAATAAAAGAAGATAGTTTATTTAGTATTTTTTGTATATGTTCTTTCCAATTCAAATGTGTATCCAGATCTATTCCTAGCAATGTAGCAGAATTGACAGTTTCTATTTTAGTATTTCTATATTTATACGATATTTGTAATGCTGATTTTTGATAGGGTTTGAATTGGATGATTTTAGTTTTGTTGAGGTTAAGTTGCAAGTTGTGAAATATCATCAGCGAAGAGGACACATAGATCATCCAGTATATTTGGGAGATTATTTATATAGATGAGAAACAAAATGTATCCCAAAACGCTACCTTGTGGGATAGAGCCAGTCGCAAGAGCTCTATCAGATCTTGTTTGTGTGATTTTACCCGTCTCAAAGTCTGTATTTTCGATTTCCACACATTGAAATCGATTAGTTAGATCGGATTTGAACCAGTTGTAAGTTACGCCCCTAATTCCAGTTTGGTATAATTTATGCAACAAGACTTCGTGACAAACTCTGTCATATGCTTTACTCACATCGAGTAAGTGCCTAACTGCAAATTTTTTGTTACTGATTGCTTCTAATATGTTTTTTACGTATCTATAAATGGCTAATGTGGTGGAGTGATTCTTTCTACACCCATTTTGATTTTCATGTAAAACTCTAAATTTTTAATTATTAATATCTGTAGATTCTTCCTTTTTTTTTTTAAAGGGGTACTATGGGCCTCATAAGAAAGCTCAAAATCACTCAACGAGCTAAGGAGCGAAAAATGCTCGGCATTTCTCTACGTGATTGACTCAGAAATCGGGAGATCCGTAGAAGAACGAAAGTCATCGGCAATGCTCAAAGGATTAGCAAGTTGAACTGATGGCCGTTGGGGCAGAAAGGTTCTTGAATGGAGACTACGAACCGGAAGGCGTTCAGTGGGCCCCATACTAGATGGACGGATGACCTGGTAAGGGCCGACCGGTTAGTCTGGTAATCTTTGGGGAGGCCTATGTTCAGCAGTGGACGTCTTCCGGCTGATATGATGATGACGATGATGATTTTTGCATTTAATACGCAAATGCATTTTGATATTTTTTTAAACGGCCAAAAACAACTGAGTTCCATTGAGAACAAAAAACCACTTCTCCACCTGTTCTTATTTTATTCACATTGATTCTGAGCGTACGCTTTACCTCCTAAAATCTAGGCTCTCGTCGAAATACCTCGCTTTAAATTGGACATGACTCTATCGGCCCCATTCAAAAACTTGCACCAATGTAGTTTTCGGACACAAGTTGTAGTTTTCTTCCATTTTTTTGGCATTACGGATATAATATAAACCGCCTCCTTACAAGAAACCTGTACCCAGCAGTGGGATGTAATGGTAATAAACGCATAAACATGACCCACTCTTGTAACTGATGTATAAAAGGGTTAGTCACGATTACAAGAAGAACCAACGTGGCTTTTCGTAATAATTTTCATTCAAGTATTATCTAATTTTATTGACTATAATAAAACCAAGCTTAATTAGTAGTTATGGGATTAGTGCGGTTTGATGTTATCATTATATTCGTCTGTCGAGTAAAGAGTAGTTCTTGTAGACATAAGAGATAAAACAACAATAATCGATAAACCGTATCAGTTTTATTACAACCAATATAGTGACGTGATAATTTATCATGAATTAAAAACAAGACGAAAATATGATTTCTTATGTAACTTAGTAGTTTTAATCAGTCAACTAGATTATAACTTACTCTGAGATTAAGATGATATGATAACGTGGATATTTGCAAAAGACTCAGAGTAACCGGTAGCCCAAAGTATTGTATCAAGAGTCCTTGAGTGAATAGAAGAAGGGTTCGAGAACTAAATGACGGGATGAACAAGTCGTGCGCCTGATGATAAGCGACACGCCTGTCCGTAATAGTCGCAGTACCACTCAGAGTTGTAAATCACAAAAGATCTGACATCACTGCCACTGCGCCCAACAGCCTGAGACATAAGTTGGCAAGTCCCATGTGCCTGTAACTACACCAGCATCCTACCCTTCGAAACCGGAACACAGTAATGCTGACATTACTACTTGGAGGCAGAAATACGTAAAGTGGCAGTACTTCCCTGTACGAACTCTTTCACCAGGAGCTCTATGCTACTGAAACTTTCAGACGTCGAAACCGCTAGATTGGTTTACTTCAGTTACTTTCACAGTCTAATGACATACGGCATTTTGCTTTGGGGTAATGCCGCCGATATCAATAGAATCTTTGTCCTGCAGAAACGTGCAGTTAGGGCAATTTACAATCTGGGCCCCAAAGTATCTTTGAGAGATAAGTTTAAGGAAATTAACATTCGTACACTAGCCTCACAGTACATTTATGAAAATGTAATGTATGTTAAAAGGAATAGTAATTTATTTATGAAAAATAGTGACAGACATAACATTAATACGAGGAATAGAAATAAACTAGCTTTTCTTGATAGTCGTCTTCACAAAGTCAAAAAATCATTTAAGGGGCAATGTATACGCTTCTATAACAAGATTCCGGTTGATATACAAAATTTGCCTTTCACGAGGTTTAAAACTATAGTGAAACAAAAACTTTATACTGAAGGTTATTATACAACTTCTGCGTACTTGGCTGCGTTTAGCTCATGGAGGTAGTCTCGATCTCTGATGTTTCAAATAAAAAAAAAAAATATTGTAAATGCTATTTACAAAGAGCAACCCCTAGAGTTTCTTGCTCATTCTTCTCAGGGGAATCTGCCTTACGAATGAGCGGTAGAGTTTAATATTGTGACGATTTCAAGTGTAATAATGCTTACCTATGAAATAAAGATTATTTTGAGTTTGAGTTTGAGTTTGAATTTAAAAGAAGCGCAGATGACAGTTGCGCACGACATTGAAATGGAATAGATTTAGTTAAATATCCTATTTAAAAATAAAATGAACTAAAATATCCTACATACTGTGCCAGACGTACTGTGACGTACTACATACAGTGAATAGCGACATCTCTCGCCTAGACTGGTAGCTGTAAAGGTACTAACTGGGCGATAAAATCTGTCATAGATTTCTCATAGATGGCGCTACGACTAAAAAGTCGTTGAAAGACCAAGTACAAAGACACGACGCAAGCACATATAAAAATTCGTGAGGCCCGTTGAGTCGTTCCGTCGCTTAGTTGGTATAGCGTCTGCCACGGTATGCAAGAAGACGTCGGTTCGAATCCGACCGGATCGAAGGAATTTTTTCTGAGTGTCTTTTCTGAGTGTTCGATCTTTGTATTAATAATTATAACAAACTAGTGGAGTAATTTCACAAAAAATAATTGAATATCAATTCAATAAAATTTTAATTAAAATATCCTATTTATAAAATTTAAAAAATTTCGAGGAATGTATAAATTAAAAATCTACAAAACCTAAGTGCAATGAACGCATTCGCATGTTGCTTCAGCTGTACCAAGCACAAGACTGGTCGTGTATGGAGTAATGCTGTCACTTATGGGATGGCTGGTCAACTGGCCACCTTGGCTTCAATGTACAAGCGTGTTAGAAAGCTTATAGGTGACTTGGGATTAGTGGAGGCAAAGCTGCAGAGCCTTGAACACCGTCGTAGAGTTGCCAGGTTATTTATCGGTATTCTACAGGATATATCACGGAGAGTGTGCGATGGAATTGCATACTTTGATTCCGCCTTCCCCTTTCCATCATCGGGGGACTAGACATGGGCTGGGGTTCCACCCCTATGTTGTGGATATTTCCAGGATTCGCACGAAGCGTTACGCTTCCACATTTATATGGCGAACGGCTATGGAGTGGAATTCCCTGCCTGCAGACTTGTAATTGGACCTTTTCAAGACGAGAGTGAATAGGCATTATTTAGGTTTGCTTGCTACATCCTCGACCTGATCGTCACTTTCCATCGTGGGATGGAGGTCAAATGCGCACTTATTTTTTGTAAAAAAAACGCATCTTGAACCTAGTTTTGAAACTTCAAAGACGCTATAAATGATTTAAAGTGCTAACCTCATTGCAATTTCTGCACATACGAAACAACGGATAATTGTACGACACGTTGTTTGTTGTTAGTGGCACATAAAGAAGTTTTTGCGTGCGGTTCCAATCTATAGATGATCTTGTTATAACCTTAGAATAATAACGCATAGACTGATAGTTTCATATCACCTGAACTGTCACAAGGCAAAAATCTAATTTATGTAGGCGTAAGCAACTTGTATTTATGCTCGTTGACACTCACACAGATATACAAATAATGATGCCATGGAATAACATTTCCATTAAAAGTGGGGAAATTGTCTCTTGCTTAACTCAGTAACACAGTAATAATAACGCACACACTCAACATAGCCCTGCATTAGGGAAACCCTCTGTCGCGGACACACACATAGGCAACCACAATTTACACCCAAACTCACGAGAGAAATAAATGTAGGCCATACAAATATTTCTCCCGGCTCGGGAATCAAAACTAGGACCTCTGCGTGGCAGTCCGGCATGGTGCCTGTTCGGCCACGGAGGCAGTAAAACTCATCATTAAGTTAATAAATACTACCCAATTTTTATTTAATTCATATGTGAACAAAAACCTAGCCGCTCACGCGATGCGATCCTCCTACCGCAAAATGGCGGCTATTTGGTTTCGCAAATTAGAAAAGGATTCAGTTTAAATACAAGTTTTTATAAAAAAAAATTATTATTCTTCATTGCTAAATAAATACCCTTCGTACTACCAACAAAAACATCTCAAATAAAATGCAGTAATACACCGCAAATCCTGCACTTAAAAAGCACTAATTAAATTTTTGGTGTACTTGGATAAATATGATATTAATATTCCGTTTGAGAAGTTCTAACGTTTACCATGAATTACTCCTTAAAGTACAGTTTATAAACATTTATATTCAGGGTAAACTTAAAAAACGCTACTTACGGTATGTTTTCAATAAATAAACACCGAAATCACCAGCCCAACAATAACACACACGATTGTCGTGACGTAATTTTGAAGTTGTTTATTTTTTTAAATGGCAGACCCAGGCATTAAAACCTTTATGGTTTGCTAGAGTAGTTACCGAAATAGCAATTAATATTAGTTCTTTTACCTGTTATAACTTCGATATCCGGATAAATCGGTATAAAATCATCGCCGGCACCTCTAGGTGTGGTATGCGTCTACGGCTGCATGTATCGCGTGAGCGGCTATTAGCGAGTTTAAGTGCGACTATCGAATTTGATTTTAGTCGACGTGCGACTATCGAAATTAGTTCATGAAAATTTGGATATATACATTGCCTGATTTTCTCCGTGGAAAAACACATGGAAACTAATGATAACAATAAAGAACCTGAGCCTGAAAGTTATCTATACACGACTTTGGAGAACTAACGATGACTTTTGTAGTCAGTGATAGTTCCCTGAAATAAGTTTAGTTAAGAACTTTGAATCTGGGCAAGACAATTATTTTTAAATGAGTCCTGTACGATGAACAATAAATAAATAAAAAATAAAATAAATATATTCCGTAAAAATAGCTATCGTAAATTCCCTAAAATGTAGTCGCGGCGGTGCACATTTGTTCAACCGCCGCGATATTGCCTATTCTCAAAAATCGCTGGTGGAAGATATTAAAGGTCCTTAGAAACTAAAAGTGCGAAAACTTTATTAATTTTTATATATATAAAAAATAATTATGTCAATGACTATATCAGTTAAATATCTTAATAACCTTGCAGCAGTAACTGTTTTCTAAACAATTGTCATTTCGTTGCCACAATTTGAGACATATTATCTTTTATGGATTCGTAGAAAAATCTGATACTTAAGTGTCGCTCAACGATAAGCCTTGTGCCAAATTTGTGTCGTGATACTGTGAATTTATGTGCTCTTCCACTGTAGGAAATAGAAGTCTGCCAATGAGTTTGGTCATTACCCAAACGGATAATTCTTTCTCTGAATTGCCAATCGGATTCTGTGTGATATAATTTCGCATACAAGTTTCACCAACACTGCTTAAAGGATAAACTTCCTTTGATACATAAATTAATCAACCTAGATCCCTTAAACATACCAATTTATGAAACCATAGTCTGTCTTTTGCCAACATATTATTAACACAAAATACACATTTTACGCGGCTAGTTACATGCCTCACTACGTTCCCAGCTATACAGCCAACAATATGATTTTTATAATCAGGATCATCATTACACGACGAAACTTCAAAGTCGACAACATCTTCAATTGGTGTTTTACATAACTGCTTAATTTCTTCATCTGCGTCATCAAATCTCTCTGAAAACGTTATAGTGTTGATGCAGGTCAAAGCAGATGAACACGACAAAATGGCAACATTTTCTAGTGGCACGCAATTTCCAGTTTCACTAACTTGCAATTCCATGCCACAAAGTAATTTTCTATAACTGCCCTTACATTATATCGCGTTTGGATTATCATTGTGTCCACCATGTATCCTTATCGACCCAAAAAGTAGCTCGATATGGTCCTGGCTGAATCAGAAATCATTCTTTTGTGCCTTCCACTAAGGTATTACATAAATGCTTAAGGCTCTCTATACAAACAAGCAATCCCTTGAACCCAGAGGAGCACTTCGCAATAAGGGTAGATTGAAAGCCCTTGATTTTAAGTTTCATATAATTTTCGTTTCCCTTATATTTCCGCTTCCTTGTAGTTTTAATCTGGAGGTTAAGTATGTACTTTGTAACTTTATCTAAATAATTAAATATTTCATTCTTATTAGCATTGGACAGGGGATGACAAAAACCGTGTTGTGTTAGCTTTCTGGAATTAAAAATGTCGAATAAGTTGTTGAAAATCGTAATAAACTTTTCAGTCCCTTCACTATCCTTAAATTCGTGCAATTTTAGTACTTCTCGACAAAACTTCAATGCCACTGCCACACTCCTACTCAATAGCTGAGGAGCTAATTTTACTTTCATGATAGAGTTTCTAAATTCGAGGTGTTTTCGAGTTAGTTTGTTGGCAACGTGCAATCCTTCTTTTTCTTGCATGTCGTTGAGTTTTGACAAGAATCCCCAGTCCGCTTTATTTCCGTCCTGATCTAAAAATTCTTTTTTGTCTTCGAAATGATTTTTAACCAGTTTTATCATGTGACTGGAGTCTAAAAATACCGCCACGTCGTAGTCTGCTGCTGGATGCTTGAATGTACTTTTCATATTCTCCGGGTTTCTTATTCGACAACCTAATAGTTCCATGGCTGAAATATTGGTTGCGTCAAATGTTAGAGAAACAACTTACACGCGTGCCATTTTGTAAGGCATATTTTTATCAGGTTAGCTTTTTGACCCACCGATAGACCATGAATCAAAAAATATCCTAAGGGGATTTTCGAGTGTTCATTCAAGCATACAAGAATGAAAGTGTAAGCTTCTGTTGCCTTCGCGGTACAGTCGGATGTGCCTGTTCCCAAGTAAACTCTCCCATCCCCAAAGAAAATAACTGTTAAAATAGATTAAAAAATCGCTTAAGAATGCTCCCCTTTTAAGAAAATAAAATATATCAATATAAAATATTCCGCTTATCAAAGTTGTACTGGTGGTGCCAACATTACAATAGAAACAAATATATACTGTAAATTTGTTGCAATATGGGCTCCAATTGAAATAAAGTTAAAAGAAATAATTATTAAATAAAGCATGAACGCAGAGCCGTTAAAAGTATTATAAAATAATTAAGTGTCCCAATCACTTACAGGAGTTAACTAAAACATTTAGTGTTTATTCAAGTAAATATTATTGTTCACGATGCGATAAATCGAAATTACAGGCACCACCAAAATTTAAGTAATATAATTATTTTGAAACAGAATAGCAAAATGGGGAGAAAAAAAATCCGTTACTTTGCAACACTTTCGTATCTGATTGCCGCGAAATGAGTTTTCTGTTTTAGTGAATATTTACATAAAAATATGAGTTGAAACGCATTACTTATTTGTGGAATGTGATGTTAGTGTTTATTTTATGTTAGTCTGTTCTATTTTTACACCCATTTACCGCACATTTCGTCATTTTTAGCAAAAATTTTTGAGTTGTTCGCGGTGCAATTTGACCTTGAGCACTGACAGCCCGCCCGCTCGTGTAGGCCCATTGGGAAGCCTTTAACTTGCCTCACTTAACGTGTGCGGGCTAGGTTTCTATGCGTTATTATTCTAAGGTTATAACGTTATACAGAGATATCTCATAAATTATGTTTAGAAATCGACTCATGAACCTATGGAAAGTCAATACATGCTACGTCTATCTTAAGTCCTGGTTAGTAAAAAGGAATACGCATGCATTAAATTCTTTTATCAACACACATACAACAAACATAACCTTTAAAATGTAAACTATAAATATAGCTAGTAAACGATTCAAAAAGATAAATAATGGTATGTTCGTTACCGCGGTCGCGCTGAGAGTGACGACGGAAAGAAACAAAATCCGAATGCGAGGTAAAATGGAACAATTTTAAATTTAAATATGAGTAGAAGAAGAAAAAACGATACGATACGAATGGAGAGAGGCGATACAAAAAGGTGGGATGACGGTCCATCCATCCATCCATCCATTTATCCATCCATCCATCCATCCAT
>NW_020654174.1:0-13569 GCF_003589595.1 Hyposmocoma kahamanoa | reverse complement strand
ATAAAACGGCAATTTCATACTTTAACCCCATTGACTTACAAATAAATGGACGACGGGTCTAATACAAAAACCACGAAAAAAATGTCCCAAGTCAACCTATTCGAAATTTAAATTGTTATGTCATCGCAGTATCGCGCTGTCCGTAGAACAAATGAAGACTAAAGCGGAGTGTCGCGCTCTGTATACGATTTTAGCGCCTTACAAGTGCGGACACTTTTTAGCGCGGACCAGACGTCCATATAATTGTAAGTCAATGTTTAACCCCTAATATAATAAAATATGAACTTAATATTATTTCAAATTTACCTTGTTTTCTGGTGAGTAAGTTGTGTAGATTTTTTATTACATTTATATTACATACATTTAAATTACATGTACACAAGTACATGTAATTTTATTCAACAGCGTAAAAAAAAATTTAAGCCTAAGTTGACTTGTCTGTGCTCAATGAACAACAGTCTATACGTAGCTGCATATGCTATTTGAATCTTATGATATTTAAACACCAAGTTTTACTTAAATTCAAGAAACTAAGGCAATTTATTTCAGGCATACGCACTTCTGCACATTCTGTCGGAAGATTTAGAGTACAAAGTGACTCTCGCTGACGAGGCGTACAAACTCTACAAAAACATAGAGCTGACTCCACAAGACGAAGTTAGTACAATTAGCATATTTCAAAACTGCATTTACAATGGGAACTATGTCACCCATAATCTCCTAAATCAATCCGGAAGTAAAGATATCATAGGACTGGATTTTAATGTACTGATTAATGTGTTGTGTTGAGTCACTACGTACTATCAACAAAGTTGAAGCCTTCCCAGTCCCACAACAGTTTTGTTTGCAAGCGGATTTTGCAGGTAGCCCTGTCCCTTGCTTTGTTGACTCTTTTTTGTAAACCTTTTGTTATAAGAATAATATGATTTAGCCCTTAAATGCCATTGGTTGACAAGAACAAATACCTATGTTGCGAGTGGCAACTACTAATAACAGTTACCTGCATACAAAAAGAACTTCTGAACGGAGTAACGTATCGACTTTGCTGATATATAGTAACTTTTAAAACCGATGGTAAAGTGATTTTAGCGAGATATCGATATTGCATATGTGGTAGGTATTTGTGCGCTTTTTTGAAAATGTTGTGTTTGTATTTGTAGTTTTAAAGTGAACGGCACACCACTACCTGTCAAAAAATACTGATTTCGTTGGAGCAGCGTTTCTTCACTTTTAGTTTAGTTTAGGTTAATGCTAGTCCGTGATCTCGCTAATATCACTTTAAGGCACCTTTACCTGCCGGTTAATACCTAATATTCTCAATCGCAGTGTATGTTAGTGGCATGTTCGCACTTCTTAACACTCAAGCTGAACGAAACCTGGTACGAAGCGGAGATACAAATTCGTGGTCTGGTGTCAGAAGATGAAAAGATTCTAAATGAATTTCTTCACTTTGGCAGGTAAGTACATAGAAAACACTAAATCGTGGAGCTAAGGAAATGTGAAAGACGTAGTGAAGGGTTAGAATAAGTAACTAGGTATTTACCTACTTACCCAGAGTAGATAAGTAGTATTAGAATAAGCACCAATTTACTACGACAGTTAGTGCAATCCTACTTGGACACGAGGTCTAGGAGAAAGAAATAATTCAAAAATAATGACCCATTTCTAGTATATATTTCCAGAACTAACAACCGGCTTTAGAAAACAGGTCTCCACCGGGTTTAGCGCGCATATTCTACTTAAGATTTAATTTCGACTTCTATGCCAAATCAAATCAAATCAAATCATTTATTTCTTTGTGATACATAAGTTATAAAGTTGTTACAAGAATGAATTTTGAATCACTGTGGCCGCTGTGTGTCACTGTACCGCTTGCGTAATTCGCTCTAAAGTCCACAGTGATATGCTCTTGACTGTATAAGATAGACATATATGTGTTATAACGGTATCCGTTATGACGCATTTACACCAAGTCGTCAGGTCAAAAGCGGCAAGCTTCCCGGTGTAATTAACCCGGTCTAACTGACCGAAATTGACTGAAGCGACTGAGTGCGTCGCCTTCGGCAAGGTGAAGTAGTCTGCCGAAAGTGGCAGACGTCTTGGTGTAAATGGCGAGTCTACTGCGTCGCCTTCAGCAGGCGGAGTAGTCTACCGAAGGTCGACAGACGACCCGGTTTAAATGTGCCATTAGGGGTTTGCGTGCGATGGTGAAGTAAACAGTTACTACTGTAAAGTCGCTATATGGGTTATACGGTGCGAGCAGATACTTTAAAGCTTCTTTGTTCCATTCTAGTAAAAAGCTGGAAGCGATAGTATTCTGGTTGGGGCTATTCGTCGCTGTAGCACAGTAGTATAATAGGAGGAAGTAGGGTAACTCTCGCCTGTTCGGTGCTAAATGTCTACATTTCGCTCGCAGCATACGGTTTCTACATTATTATTTTAATTGTACCTACAGGTCATAATGAAAAAATGTGTAACATATTCATCACAGTATTCTTGTGCTGTATTAAAATATACTTTGTTTAATGCAGTAGGTACCTACCTAAGGTTGGTATCCTGATTATGGAGTATGATTATGAAATAGAAATGAAAAGCTGAACAATTCTAAATTTGAGACACTCCGTTCAAACTACCACAAACACGTCTATTATTTGATGTCATATTTTAAATGCTCCTATTCTATAATTAACGGCTCGTGTGATGACCCGCGTTAGGGCGCATTTGTTCGACACGAAATTCATCGCGGCAGCGACTGCGTGCATCTCTCATGGCAAAGTACGGTCTATGTATTTAGCTTTTACGTTTTAACTTAAATGAGCATCTCAGGCACGCGGGCGAGACTAGCTTGTCTTTGGTCTACGCGACGACTGCGCGAAGGCCAGGAACTTAAATGTTGTTACCTAGTAAATAGAATTAGATTCAACTTCAGATTTAACTCAGATTTAAAAAATTCAGATTTAACTACCTCCGTGGCCGAACGGTTACCATGCCGGACTGCCACGCAGAGGTCCCAGGTTCGATTCCCGGGCCGGGAGAAATACTTGTATGGCCTACATTTATTTCTCTCGTGAGTTTGGGTGTAATTTGTGGTTGTCTATGTGTGTGTCCATGGCACCCGCGACACAGGGTTTCCCTAGTGCGGGGCTATGTTGATTGTGAGCGTTATTATTTGTGAGCGTTATTATAGATTCGCCATAAATGTTCGTGATAGCGTGGTAATTCCCGTTGTGTAACTGGGCGCTTATGCTGCGCGAGTGCACCGCGATATCATGCGAATATATGCGTACGTACACTGCGCGCGACACGCGCACACTAGGGTGCGTTCTCATAGCGCAAGTAGTTATTTAAAATCAATGTATCGATGCATTAAAAATCTGGGTTAATTTTAACATATTTATAACTTATTAGCTTTATTGAAGATAAAGCCGCGAACTTGTTTGGGAATGTGTTCTATTTGATGTGCTTAGTGGACCATCAGCGTGAAATAGAATATAAAAAATTGGAAATGCTAGTATAATTTACATTTTCATTTTAACATTTTTAGGGGCTGGGCAATTGAAGTACACCGCCAACAGCTAGCCGTCTTGGAAAGAGTAAATCGGAAGGTTTGCTATTTATAATACTCTAATACCTATCAATATAAGTAAAAAAGATTTTTTGGAATATCGCAGAACCATAACTCTCACCAAATTTTAATTTGATCGTGTTAACTGTATCCATATCACTGTAGGAGATATCTAATATTATAGAAGAAACAAATAATGCTTTCATACAATAACGCAGTATTGCATAATACTACGACGAGCAGTGCATACGAATTGTATATATTGTATATATATATATTGTATCGTAAATATAGCACCTATCTTCTAGTGCTTTATTTACGACAGAGTTTCGCGTCCTGCTATTCGTCACTATATTATTATGTTTTGTTCAAAATCATAGTTTTCTGGAATACGCGTTATTGTATATGTATAGGCAATCACATGTTAGTAAGTATTATTTTTGCTGCCATGTATTATTGTTATATTATACACGGGTAAATAACATAAATAGATATAACACATAAAAGAGCAACGAATTTAATTGTTTGAATGCCTCTGTCTACGATTAGTTATTTTATGTGTCTTTATAACGTACCTACCGTATATATTTTTTAAACAGGAGCGCGATCAAGAAGCTAGGCTGTACGAATTCCTAAGCCGAGTCAGATTGAACATTGCATTAGACGCTCTGCGCCAAGTGAGATGCATAGCTCGTGCTACAGACCGTGAGCAAATCGCTCACACTCTCATATTTGAAGCAATCCACGCGTATCACCGTCGATCGACGATGAGCAAGAAATTAGACAGTCAAGTCATTCGCACTTATAGTCCACCATTGGACGAACAGGTATCGAAATTAGGCGCTTGTTTGCACTAGCCACGGACACAAGTCATAATTTGTCACAGATGTTAGATTAAGAAAAAATATATCGGCTGAAGCCACCCGTATACAGGGTGTAATCGTTAAGTGTGCCCAGGCGATGATTATATAAATATAGGAAATATCAAAAACCTTTAAACTGAAATCGAAAGGACGTCGCCTAATAAATAAATTGACATCAATACATTTTTTTTAAATAAAACTAGAAATGTCCAAAATTTTAACATTAAGCATTCGTAGGGAGGCTTTAGTTGACCTACAGCAGATATATTTAGTTGACCTATAGCAATAAAGTTTACAGATAATAAAACTGCTATAAATAAAGTAATAAAACTATCTTTCAATTAAACAAAAATATAATCGCATAGTCAATTATTTGGTCAGATTTAACTTGACTATGCGATTATATTATCATTGTCCATATAAATGATACGCACAAAGAAATGATCCTTACATTACACTGAGTCGATCAGCGATAAAAAAAATTATCAGTTTTGTTCATTTTTATAGACAACTCGCACTTGACCAAATTAATTCACTATGTCATTATATTTTTATTCAATTATAAGATAGTTTTATTACTTTATTTATTGCACTTTTGTTGTCTGTAAACTTATTGTTACCTCTTAAAGTAGGTCAAGCCTCTCTATGAATGTCATGTCAAATGTATGGGAGCGTTAAATTTTAAAATTTTGGATATTTATAGTTTTATTTTCAAAAAGTTATTGATGTCCATTTACTCATTACGTAACAAACTTTTTACATCAGTGTAAAGCTTTTTGATATCTCTTATATTTATGAAATGAACGCTTGGGCAGAGAATAAAAAACGCCCGGGCACACTTTACGATAACACTTCCTGTATAATAAAGTACCACAGATCATATTATCATCTATGGTCTATGTAAAGTACTCTGTGTGCCACCCTAACAACGCGTTTACACTATCGTGCTCGCTATTCGCATCGCTACTTGTCGAAATAATCGACGAAACATTCGTGTCGAGTGTCTGCCGCGAATTACCGTTCACACATTCGTGGGATGTTCTATTTGAACTCTCATTTGAACATGGAGGATTTGGAGGCTATAGCGGCGTGCGCACTCCGTTTATGGAGTTTATATAATTATTTAGAGATTCTACATAAAAAAAGAACGTCGCAGAGGATGGTGGATGATAGCGTGTCATTGCAATAGGACCGTGTAAATACCTACTTAAGTAGTAGTTTTAAGTAATTATTTTTTTAGTGCCATACTCTAAGTTGAGCGTGAAGTTAAGTAAAGTTGAGCGTGAAAATCGTGTATGTATTTGTATAGATAACAAATTTACTATTTCCGGATACTTATAAAGAACTTCTCCATTAACTTTGTTACAGCCAAACTATTGAGAATATGTTTCAAGTAATGCTCTATGAAGTACTTTTTGTAGAATGTCACCAATAGATTTTAATTATTTGCTGAGTAAAATTGGACAAATTATTACAAAAAAATCAATTTTACAAGATGAATGTGTTATCGGGTCGGGCGCTAGTTGTTAACTGAAGCGGGACTCGTGCTGAAATACCGCTCACGACGCCATCGCTATTCGCATCGCCACTCGCACGAATGTGAGAATGCGTCGTTAATAACTTATTTCTCTTGGCATTGGTTTTCATTTTGACGTTAGGGTGTCCTCATCTAATTTAGTAATAAATCAACTCATTGTTTGAAAAAAAGAAACGAAAGTTTTTATTAGGATTGTTAATCTGTCTTTTAGTTATATTATTGAAGATATAAATGTTATTTTCGATGAATATTTCTAGGGTTAGTACTTAATTATCCGAACACTTTTAATTTGGGCAATTACGTGACAGTCACTTTAAGTCCGTGATACGTACTTGCCTAATTACGTTATCACGAAATTATACAAGTTTCTTATTTTTTTCGTCTGTATGAATGTTATCGCTAAGAGTTGTGCAAGGAATACCGAATTATTCTGATGCTCTGTAGAGATGTATGTGTAGGGTGTGTATAGAACCTTCAATGTGCACTCTGATCGCAATATCAGTTGCACCTACTACTTTAACGATTATTTTTGTCGCATCGGATCACGCGATCTGAATGGACTAACTCACGTATGCAGTTTTATTCCACTCTGATCATACAAATGGATTATAAATGTATTATGCCTGTAAAAAAACTATTTTCGAAAAATGATAACTATTCAGTTTCTTGTTTTAACGTTCCCACCATTTCGGTCTACAAAATTTCGTCTTTTACAATTGCTGCTACTAGTACCAAGCATTGAAAGTCAAACATTTGAAAAAACTACATATCGAGTTCCTAGGTTTTCGCAATTGTTACACATAGGAAATGAAACTATTTTTCCGGATTTAAAATCGCCTATGTTTGTTTTTTCAAACAAACCAATCAAAGGTCCCATGGTCACGGTTGACTGAAAAAAATCACAATTCCACTTTTGAAGTGGAAAGGTCGTTTAACATTTACACCCACTTTAACTTTGATATTTAAAGTATGAGCATAACATTATTTAATATGAGAATTTGAAACTATTCAGTTTCCCATTTATATCCTTTTGGGAAAATAGGGCATTTTCCAGGCAAATTATACTTATAATCCTTTGTATAATCAGAGTGGTATAAAACCGCACGCGTCTTTCCATTCAGATCGCGCGATCGGATGCGACAAAAATAAACGTTATACTTATAAGTAGTAGGTATAACTGATATTGCGATCAGAGTAAACACATTGAAGGTTATCAGTTTCCACTAGCAACCGATCACGCGATCAGATTACACTTACCTACATTAATTTCGTGCGGCTTACACTTAAAACTTGAAAAATCGTTAACTTTTTGAGTGGACAAAATAAGGATTAGTTAAAAAACTATGAAACACCAGCCGATTTTCTTACCTAAACCACGTAACCTATGGTTTTACCACTAACTTGATACAGTTTTAACTCAATATATACACTTTTTCTATTTAAAACAGATAAATAACGTGACGTCCAAAATTTCATATCCGCGCAACCAGCAAGACTGCGCGTTACGTCACAAATTTGTCGATACCATCTCCCACGCTCAATTTGAACCAGACTTTTACAAAGGAAAAGGAAAAAGATACTTATCCTTTTATCTTAACGTTCCTTTTAAAAGTGTAAAATCTTGTCAATCAAATTTATATTAGCTTCCAAACATGTTGTCACCAAATTAGATATACCACGGAATTACGCGAATTCACCCTACTTTGACATTGAAAACAACATAGAAGGCGTTTCGTTACATTCGGATTGAATCAAAACAATTATATATTATTAATAAAAATATAATGGATAGCAGCTGTTGAAACGAAATAACAATCGATAAAAACGCAGCGGGTCTTCAAAGAGATTACAAAATTGTTGTAATTTTCTCACGTCTTATTGCTAACGACAATGTTTTTTTAAGATATTATTAATTTGAAGAAGCTATTATTATTAATATTATTATTTATTATAGATTAATTTTATTTCAAAATACTGCTCTGTACAAGAATAGGTCCCTTGCAACCGTGCTCTAGACATAATAAAACGAGGGGACCTTCGAAACCAGACAGTATCGATC
This sequence comes from Hyposmocoma kahamanoa, assembly GCF_003589595.1. NCBI lineage: Eukaryota > Metazoa > Arthropoda > Insecta > Lepidoptera > Cosmopterigidae > Hyposmocoma > Hyposmocoma kahamanoa. The sequence continues at coordinate 5,545 of NW_020654174.1, read as the reverse complement.
GCTGACGAGTTGTTGCCAAGGTTACGCTTTGGGAATAATTACATTCCCGATTTTACTGTAGCATGGGGTACATAGCAGAAAATGTATTGAAAACATAATAAAACACACTAAGAACCAGTGTACACACGCCAGCATATCTAGCTACACATTGACGTATCTTGATCCGTTGCACTGGAGGCGATTTTCGAACAAAAAAGTGTACTCTGGTGTGCCGTTGTCTGTACATCAAAATGTACATAATATTGTGACGTGATTCAGACCCAGACAATAAATATTATTCCTATGGTAATAACATGTAAACGCCTAAATAAAAATATAGCATTCAAATCGTATATAAATATCGCTCTATAGATGTATATATTCTATATATTCTATAATATGATCATAAGGTATTTAGAAAAATAAGTTTTTCTTATAAAACAAGCTACACTTGATTGGGTCTGAAGCTTGATATATTTATTTATTACATTCTAACCTTAGATTCTAACGTACATTGGGCGTTTAGCGCCTTTCCAATTGAGGATTGTTGGGTCCAAGTAGGTTAAAAGAGGCGACGCATTCCCACTACTGACTATAATCATTAGGTAATTAATTACTATTTTTTACTTAGACTATAGAAAAAGGCTTAGAGGATGGAAAAAAAAGTAAAAGAAAGGAGCTGCCCTAACTACGGAATGAACGTGCATACCTAAACAAAAATTGAACAAATGGCGGATTTCTTTAGTTTCGTACCATAATCTTTCGATAAGTCATTATCGACATGCAAACATTTAATTAAAGTAGATCAATATTCCTTTTGGGAATTTTTTAGGTTATATGGGAATATCCGGGAATGACATGAAATTTTGAATTTATTGTTTTGCGTTACAAATACTCAAATATTACGAAAGGTGAATTTGCACTGAAAAAAAATTATCTGTAATTTGAGAGTGTATAACAAAGAGAAAACTTAGAAATATAAATCCTATACATTTCCAACCTCAAGATTTTTAGAGAAGATATTTTCATAGAGAAATTTTTAAACAGATTCCAATTAGTGTAAGCTTTTTGTATGTATGCATTGGTATACAATTAATATCAGTGACTGATTACAGTGAATCTTTAATACTTCCATTTAATTTTGGAAATAAATGAAGGTAGTAATATTATCAGTAATAATATTATTATCATACTTTTATTTGCTTAAAACATGGTATCACAGGAGATGTAACAAGAGACAGTGTTAGTATAAATATGTTTCGCATATATTAAATAGCATGCAAATGTCTGATTATACAATGTCAATTGACTACTATTGGCCGAGCGCCTTTGATTTGTGCAGAAAAATCGACAATTCTCCGAAGTGAAACAAGTCACGAGAGACTGCGACTTGTAACAAGCCATGTCAAACGAGCTCTGTGGAGGTGCTGGGATGTTGGGAGCGTTCTGGAGGATTGTAAAGTAGTGTACCCTGGATAGCAGTAATAGCTTCCGCAGCCTCGCAGCCTCCAACATCTTATATAGTAAATTTAGCAATTCAAACGTTGAAAGTCCAGTTTATAGGTATTAATCGGTTTTAACAAATATATTAAAATCCTTAACTGTATAAATATAGCTAGTAAACGATTCAAAAAGATAAATAGTGGTATGTTCGCTACCACAGTCGCGCAGAGAGTGACGATGGAAAGAAACAAAATCAGAATGCGAGGTAAAGTGGGACAATTTAAATATGAGTAGAAGAAGAAAAAGCGATACGATACGAATGGAGAGAGGCTATAAAAAAAGGTGGGATGACGGTATAAGGAGATCACACCGTCACAGCTCTATACACGTTAGCGCTCGCCTTCACTCGGTCAGCTAGGCGAATGACACCGAACAATGGCAAGGCAAGGCAAGGCAAATATAAATAAATAAATAAATAAAGCACACACTCAACATAGCCCCGCACTAGGGAAACCCTGTGTCGCGGGTGCCATGGACACACACATAGACAACCAACTCACGAGAGAAATAATTGTAGGCCATACAAATATTTCTCCCGGCCCGGGAATCGAACCTGGGACCTCTGCGTGGCAGTCCGGCATGGTAACCGTTCGGCCACAGAGGCAGTCAAAATAGGCTGTCTATACGTTAGTATTGGCCTTCACCCGGCAACGTTAGACCAACATGGTCTTTGTATTGCTGGCTATAAAATAATAATTTGTAGTTAGTGGGAAAAAATCGGAAACGAGTGGATAACTTTGTTTTCAGGAACTGAGAATGCCTAGTAAATGAGTCTTGTTAATCTAAATTAAATATAAAATTATTTACCAATAAACCTAATGATGGAATTGCATTATCATGTGATCTAGTTACATTTAAAGTTATGTTAAAATTTGACTCTTCAAAACGAAGCGAATAAATGAAGATGGTCTTTGATTCAATGTTTATATTCGGCACTATTATACGGCGATATGATTTTCAACCATTCTTTTTTTTTTAACTGTAGGTTAACTTGAAATGGAGAGTCCCCACATAACCCCTGAGTCTCCCTGGGCTCAGGGGTATCCATAAAGATTTCCCCCCCGTCAAAAAAAAAAAAAAAAAAAAAAAAAAAAAAAAAAAAAAGGTTAACTTGAAATAGTAAAAATAATAATAATAAAAACCTCGTAGTGAATTATTTTAATAACAGAATATCGATAATATGTACGCTTCGAAGAACACCACTATCCCAAAATAATCGTTAACAACAATCATCAAAATATACAAATAAACAGGCAATCTGAAGAAACCAAAGCAAAATTTGGCAAGATTTATGAATAAACTACTTAAATATGTTTAATTACATGAGATATTTGGGCTTTTGGGTGATTTATGGACAGAAAAATAACACGTGCCTGTACAATGTTACATTCGGTCGATCTTCGCTTTTTCAGATGTCACATCCCGTAATGCTGCAGCGACGAATTTTTATTAATACTTAATTGTTAAATGTGTCAAAAATATTGACAGTGTGAAAAATTTATATAATTTTTGTCCATTTTATTACAATACATGCGAATAATTCAATAAAACACTTGGAGAAACATTTGTTTTGACATTTGATGTACTTCCCTTTGACAACCATATCATGTGCCTCATGTACTGCGAAATGGATACGGTTGGCATTTAAGATGACGTTACGTATTTTAGATTCTCGTGTTTGACACAGACCAATGTAATGCTATCTCTTTTGGCATAAGACGATACGCAAGAGTTAAACAAAGACCGTAACATATTTATGTTTTCAACGTCGAAATGCATTATATACATATAACGTCTGATTTATAAAGGAGTCTCAGTAAGAGTGCACTTTTTAAATTTAGAATAATTGTTTTTTAGTGCAAGTGGCAACTCTGAAATTTGACAGCCGTCACCTATGTTTATTCCGATTATTAAACGTTTGTCACAAAATTGTTATGTTTATATTTTATATGTATGTATTCCTATTTAACCTTAATCGCGTATAATATAATAATAAATTAAATTAAACGAGATTGTCGCCGAAAACCCGAAAACATCAATTCGGCATCGTTCTCAGCAACTTCAAATTTCACGAAGCACTATGCAGCGAATTTTGACAGAAGACCTCCACCTTCATGCGTACAAGATTCAGCTAACTCAGGAGCTCAAACCAGCAGACCATGGAAAGCGCAATTCGTTCAAAGGGTAATGGAGCAAAGTGAAGTCGATGCCAATTTTTCGAAAAGTCAACTTCTTCGATGAAGCGCATTTCCATTTGAATGGCTACGTGGATACACAAAATTGTCGAATTTGGGGCTCAGAAAACAATCTCTCAGAAACAACGAGTAACTGTCTGGTGCGGATTTTGGTCAGGCGGCATGATTGGGCCTTACTTTTTTGAAGATGAGGCCGAATTTGCAGTGACTGTGAACGGCATTCGTTACAGGAACATGATAACGGAGTTTTTGTGGCCTCAACTGGACGGCATGGATCAGGACAACATGTGGTTTCAGCAAGATGGCGCCCCCTGGCACACCGCGCATGAAACAATCGACTTATTGCAACAACGATTTCCAGAACACATTATCTCACGAAATTATAATGTCAAGTGGCCACCAAGATCGTGCGATTTAACGCCGTGCGATTTTTTTCTTTGGGGTTTTGTGAAATCTAGGGTTTATGCGAATAAACCAGAAACAATTCCTGAGCTGAAATCAGAGATCCAACGCGTCATCGGTGAGATACAGCCACATCTCTGTGAAAAAGTCATGGAAAATTTCATGAAAAGAGTAATGTCCTGTCATCTGGGCCATGGCCATTTGCCGGATATTTTATTCCATACATAATCGGAACATGTCTTCTTCAAAATATAATAAAAATATCACAACTCTTTAATAAAATACTTGTTTTCATTTTAAAATGAAAAAGTGCACTCTTACTGAGACACCCTTTCTATGTTTATTTATTTATTTTATTTATTTATTTATTTATAATTAGTTTCCATAGTCTAAGGAAAAAGGACATGTCATATTTACATACATAAATCAGACGTTATATGTATATGATGCATTTAAACGGTGAAAACAAACATATTATTGTCTTTGTTTAACTACTGCGTGTCATCGTAAGCCAAATGAGATAGCACTACATGGATTTATGTCAAACACGGGAATCGAAATACGTAACGTCATCTTAAATGCCAACTGTCCTCATTTTACCATTTTTGATGTTTTTGGAGTACCCTTTGATATCCGTATCCGGTTGTCAAAGGGAAGTACATCAAATGTCAAAACCAATGTTTGGACAAATGTTTTAGTGAATTCTTCGCATGAATTGTAATAAAATGGACAAAAATATTGACAGTGAGTTGTGAGAACAATTAAGTATTGATAAAAATGCGTCGCCGCAGCATTAAGGGGTGCGGCAGTACAAAAAGCGAAAATCAACCGAATGTGACATTATACATGTGTCATTTGTCATTGTCATTTGGCATGTGTCATTTTTCTGCCTATAAATCATACAATAGCCGAAATATCTCGTGTAATTAGAATCATTTAAGTAGTTTATTCATAAGTCTTGCCGAATTTTGCTTTGGTTACTTTAGATTGCCTGTTAGTTAGTATATTTTGATGATTTTTGATAACGATTATTTTGAGTCTTGTTCTTGTAAGCAGACATATTATCGATATTTTGTTATTGAAACAATGCACTACGAGGTTTTTATTTATTCGTTATTATTATTTTTAAAGTTTACCTACAAATGAAAAAAGACAAATAATGGTTGGAAATTATAGAACTGCCGAACATAAACATTGGATCAAATACCATCTTCGTTTGTTCGCACATTTAAATTTAAATAGAACTTTGAATGTAACTAGATTACATGATAATGCAATTTCATCGTTACATTTATTGGTAAATAACTTTATATTTAATTTTGATTAAAATGGCTCATTACTTACTTAGTAATAATAGCCTAGTATTAATCATACTTTGATTACAGTAAACTACACAAATTTGCAAACGTAAAACACAGTAACAACAGTTTCAACATTCAAGCCATACATTTGCATGTCGATATTGC
>NW_020654173.1:0-13652 GCF_003589595.1 Hyposmocoma kahamanoa | reverse complement strand
TTCTTATGAGGCCCATAGTGAGGGACCACGTTTCTGATCCATATGTGATCACTGGCAACACACACTGGTCAAAGACTTTCGTCTTGAGACATTGAGGTAATTTGGACGCAAATATTTTTTGGAGTTTCCCGAACGCTGCCCATCCGAGCTGGATTCGACGAGAGATCTCTTTCTCAAAATTGGACTTACCTAACTGGACTGTCTGCCCCAGGTATACGTAATGGTCAACAACTTCGAGTGTAATGCTCCCAATTTTAACTGGAGCGGGTACAACTTGGACATTCGACAAGATCTTCGTCTTGTCCATGTTCATCTTAAGACCCACTCTTTGGGAAACACTACTGAGATCTTCGAACATTGTGTTCAGGTCACCCAAGGTCTCAGCCATAAGAACTATATCATCGGCAAATCGAAGGTGTGTTAGGTACTCGCCATTGATGTTGATGCCAAGTCCTTTCCAGTCCAGAAGCTTGAAAATATCCTCCAACGCTGCAGTGAACATCTTTGGAGATATCACATCTCCCCGTCTCACGCCTCGTTGCAGTTGGATAGGATTAGAGCTCTGATCCTGTAATGGGACTTACATAGTGGCATATTTTTAATTAGTAACTTGAATTTAATTTTTAATTTTCTTTATTGCTTTTAAATTTTTATGACCGTGTAATGAGTGTGTAAGTAATGGGATTTATGCCTAAATAAGTAACTGAATTATTATTAATTATTGTTATAATTTACTACCTCCAAAATTTCCCAGTTTCAATAAAATAAATAATATTTTAAATATAGTGTTTTTCCCCCGCATATTTATTTTATGTAAACTCATCCACCTGAATAATTATATACTTATACATTCGTGTTACATGTTTGTGTTGTCTTTTGTTTGTACCTGAGTATTTCCGTGGACCAACCTATCAACACCGGTTAATGTGGTAATAGATGTCAAGCGAGTTTTTTGTTTTTTATTTTTTCTTTAAATCATTATCTCATGTGGTGATGGAGCCACAAAAATAAAAAGTGAAGTGACGTGAACTCATGGTGGAGGCACTGCTAATAGGTTTTTCGCATGTTTTTCGTTAAAGGAATGGACTTGCTCTTGACCACTTAGCAAAGGCAAAGATAGGGTCTACGATATGGTACGATCTAGCCCAGATAATGCCGATTCAGCCCCTTTTTAAAGATACTCGGGTTTTATGTGCTCGGAAACATTGTCGCACACTGGGAATTCTATTCCTGTGGCATGCGCTTAATAAAATATGACGAAAAGAGCTGAATACGCCTGGAATATCGAGAAAAAGGTAGCACTAACATATTTTTATAAAAACAAAACAAGGTAAAAAGTATGGTATAAAATAAACATTCTTGAATAATTGCGATGTTCCATTTATTATTATCATAGCTACATTTTGTGCTGTTGAAGCGGTAAAAGGTAAGACTCATTTGAATACCGTATCAAATGAACGTGTATTGAAAAAATAAGTAGGTGTTTCACAACCTTTAATAAAGGTTACGAGGGTTTGGGTAATGTGAACAAAATTCGTGCTAAATCTTATTTTACCGTCGCCATTTTGGAAAATTGTAGAGACTCCGTAATTTGCAAATGTCGCATTTTATAGATTTCTAATTTGTGTTAGATTATATTTCAAATAAATAAATAGGACTTTATTCATCAAATTCAAATTCATTATTCGTGTACTCACACACAGAAAATGACACACATACACACACAAACACACACGCAATCAAGCTTCCTTCGAATGAAATAAAAAACACATTTTTTTTTAACGCACCCATTCATAATTCCGTTACGTTCCGTTCCGTCCGTGGCACTAGTGCCAAGGCAAAAATGAACCTAGATGCATTGTGCACTTTGTAGAGTATTTACACCTATCTATATTAAATCGCCTTAAGCCGGTCAGAAAAACATTTATATCCATGCAATAAGAGCGAAAAAGACGTTGCGCGTTTCACTTCCGTTCGGATAGCCACAGACGATTGCTCTGAAACCAGCCTGAATAAATCGAGGCTATACTTTTTTTTAAATGCATTTAAGTAATGATGGAACTATCTTATATTGTTTAATACATTATAAGTCAGAATGATAAGAAATTGCCCTTTATTAATGGACATTTTCTGTTCTAGAAATAATGACTACTCTATTTTTATAACTCATTCTACTCCCTTTCTAATATCTAGTACGAGAACTGGTCAAGTTCAAGACGTTTAGCAAGCAATAATTTTTCTTACTGAACTAAATACAGTAAGAGAAAAGTTATTTATAGCAAAAAGCTTTTAATAACTTGTAAATTAATACCACTTTGGCAGACTGTATTGGGATTGGGGTCGAGACCCCAGAGAATCTCGAGAGATGTGAGCAGACCAAAGAAATTGTACTTACAATTTGTTTTAAAACAAAGTTAACAATATGCACGAGCTCGAAAAACGATTTCTTTTGTGTAGATATTTAACGGCTTTGGCATAAAGCCATATAGCCCATTGTTATTTTTTTATCTACATTTTGATTTCGCTTTTCATTTAAGTTTTCAATCTTCATATGATATCAATAGTAACTGTAAATAGCTTCATAACTTTTTACGTTTTGTAGTAGAGCTGCCATCTCTATGCGCGGAGTGTCTTCCTCTTCATAGGTCTTCATTCGGCCATCTACTAGTAAAAACCTTTGCACGTTGAAGGCAGGACAATCCAAATTAGTAGCCGCTGAATAACAGTATTCGTATTGATCGGAGAAAATGATCTTGGTAGCTCGAAAACTGATTTAAAGCACTGACAAATCAAAGAAATAGGCACCAGAATTAAATTTGGAATTTAAATCTAAAACTAAACTGATCAAAAATACTATAAATAAAAAACAAAAAGCGACAGCTGTGGTTCGCTAGTACTACTATAGATTTGCAGATTGTCGTCTAAGTTTATTAATTCTACTGGGATTCAAAGGCATTCATCGGCGAAGCTGACAGACCCGTTTGTGTGTTGTTCTGAACTGGCCTCTTTTTCATATTCAATTTTCAATCAGATGATATATATCATGTACATTGTAATATAGGCAACTGATCTGAATGTTAACTGCAATGGAACACTTTTGATTCTCAGTTTTGCCGTTTGCTCTTGCCATGTTATCTGTTACACATTTGCAATTCATTTCTCAAATACAATTAAGATCACTTCTTGTTTATACATAAAGTTTTTGTTTACAGAATAATATGGTTATAGAATACTGGCCGTACATTGTTTTATTTGCGTCCATAAAAGTAGAAACAGAATATCGTATTCTAGTTTCAAGTTTTTTCAATTTAAAAACTGGCCAATGTTTTTATTTTTTAAATTGTGCATTAAGCTCTTTCTATTTCATCAAAAAGTTTTCCATTATTAGAACAGCAGCAGCTCTGATTTATTAAATACTGCAATAGCCATACATCTAAGAAATATAAGCTATTTTAATTACTAGGTGCTTTATTATCTATCTGAAATATCTTGAGAATTCTGGTATTGTGCTTGGCATTAATTTACAAAAAGACTGAAAAAACTATAAACAAAATTTGTTAATAGTTAGTATTCAAAGCCAGAAAGCGTATGTAAGGCCTATAAAGAAAAATAATTTGAAAATGAAATCTTATTACATTAGCTTTTGTTTCGTACGTAAGATGGATTTTATGTTTAGAGCTTTCGAGGGGGTGATATAAAGCAGCTTTCGTAAGAAAAGCGCGCATGATGGCCTGTGGAAAATGGGACGTACGTATCTTTTCCCGAGGTAAGGGTGTCGTGCATGGCAACCATAATGGTTACTGCTCATAGCAATTACAGCTTTACCCTTCTTTTGTTTTTAGTTAGTTATTATATTGCTACACATTCATATAGGTATGTACTTATAGATGCTTGCTTTTAAATCGATAATCGCCTTTAAAAGCGTTTCGCTTTGCCTTCAGAATTTTTCAATATTTACCTGCCATTCTAGTCACCCTGTCCACATTCTTTCAGTACTGAATATAAAATAACAATTAGACTGATTGAACAGAAACAAGTATTTTAGGCTTCTAAAAGGTTTTATTGCATATATGTTTTATTGCCTAAACAACAATAGTCGTATGACTGAGCTTGAAAATGGTGCGTAACCGCCATCTTTTTTCCCCTGTAAGAAATCGCTATTAGAATTATGTAATAAATCGATTCATGTCTTTTTTATTTGAAGAGTAATTTATTTATTTATACATTTTAGGAAAATTCACGGACAAATAATACAATTATCGTATATTTATATAAGAGTCAGTTCTATTCAGAATATCTGAATAAAATTGAAAACGCATTGCCACCCTACACAACAGCGGAGAAGCTTTGTGCTCTAGTTACACACGCCTTTTTTGTCTCTGAATTTCGCTTGTAGCTAGAAAACTTAGCTCTACCTCATTGTGGTCTATAAAGTATAATCATTCGAGTTTTGCTTTAACGAATATTATATTGTAAAATTAGACTAACGATCTGCCTTTTTTTCTACGAGATTCTTCTAATGTCTGTATTTGATATAAGCATAATGTATTTGATAATTTATGTTACTAAATCGTTGAAAATGATTCATTAACAAAACCTGTACTTTATTTGTTCCGAAAATAAATTGAATACTTCGAAAAGGTTCAAAATAGCTATTTAAATTTAAATAATTGTTTCATTTTGAAAATACTGTGTGTTACTGTGTACATATGTTTGAATATTTAATATTAGGAGTTAGAATGTGAAATTGCCGTGTTATAGTTGTGACCTTTGTCGGTCCCTTACTGCTGAGGGTCATGAATTAAAGTACGTACGTAAGTAAGTCGATGCTCTATGCTACCTCACCTTTCTAACATTCTATTTGGTTCTGAGTGGATCACTGTCAAGGAAGGTGTTGAAGAAACTTAACCTTTAACCTGTGTGCTGTAAAGTGTATTTTGGTTTGACTTTCTTAATGCATATTTCTTATAATAGTGAATAACGGTTTAGGAAACTTTTAAGCCAATCTGATTTTTAATTACATTACATAAATACAAACTTTACCCACTAAGCTGGAATTCGTTTGCATTTTTTTATTGAATGCATAAGAAGGCTTTCAGAACCAGCTGGGTGAAGAAACTTGAAACAAAATCTAAAATAATAATAATAAATTCTAATAATTCTAATTTCAAACGTCGATATTGTATTTGGCTAGGTTTTATGATATAAAGTGACGGAACGATAAGTAACAGTAGCAGGGTTACTCAGCTTTAAATCGCAAAGATCTGAGGGGCACTGCCATTGCGCCCGCACCCTGAGTCATAAGTTCACAAGCAGTAATGTGGGCATACTGCTCTCCGGTTTTGAAGGGTGTTGGTGAAATTACGGGCACATGGGTCATGTGAACTTACGTCACACTGTGATGTGCGTTGTGACAGTGCGCCTCATATCATTGCGATTTATGGTTCTGAGTGGCACTGCAATTGATATGGACAGGCGTGTCACTTACCAACAGGCGCACGACTTGTTTATTCGTCATTTGGCATCACAAAAAAATGCACAGGCACACTGCGTTTTTGGTGTGACCTGCAGTGCAAATTTTAACCTAGAAAACTGCAGAGGAATTAGCAGCGTTCATATAACTTCACCGACGATATTAATCCATTATTAACTGACTTCTAAAAAGAGGAGGAGGTTCTCAATTCTACAGTATTTTTTTAATATTTATTATACGCGATAATAACAACATTTGCGCACCGATTTTGATGATTCTTTTTTTGTTGGAAAGAGGGTATCTCATTATTGGTTCCATTTAAATTTTAAAAAGTATTCCACCTCTAAGGGTGGTAAACTAAATTCCCGTAACTGATTTCAATAAAACTTGGCAAATAGATGTAATTCCACGAACGTTTGAGGTCAGTCTTTTTATAATCACAATTAATTTTTCACATCACTAAAAAGAATTAAGAAATTAGTATCAAATTAATTGTCCTAAATGCAACTAATATTTTCGTTGACGTCTGTACTGTCTTAATGAATGAAGTTCCAAGGTTTGTATCCACAAAAGTTTATACAAGTGATGTGATTCCCGTTCCCTCTTATTCTACTGCAAAGGAATAAATGAACTTCCAGTCTGCATTACTATGAATACTTCCTGTTTGAAAACGATTTGTAGTTATTTTTGATACAAAGATTGAACAAGCATAAAGAAGAATTCCTCCGATTCGAGCCAGCATCTGCTGCCTAACCTGAGTGAGCTACAAATCGAGTCAGCAGATCTTACGAATTGCTTCTATAATGTAACAGTCGTAGGTTCGAGTCCAGTCGGTTCGGGTGACTTCACATTATAAGCGCTGCAGTAGAGCGTCTGTGGCGCAGTGATTTTTATACAATATCTAGAGGCGTCACAAGTGCAATAATAAAGTTTTTTTCAAGTAAGGCTTACTCACAAGTACTTTTGAATAGTCAAAATCACACAAAAGATTACCAAAAATACACATTTCAAATAAATAAAACAATTCATACAAAATGGTAATTTGACAAAAGGATAATAATATCAATTCCACGTATTTTTACCGTTTATGTACTCTTTTATTTATTTATTTAATTTTAATAAAAACTTTTTGAAATTTTAATTAATTACTTAATTGCACACAAAACAATACAAATGGCGGATTTAATGTCATTAGGCGTTCTCTACCAATCAACCGGAGAGCTGGGTTCAAAATAATTAACAGGGGTGCATAACATGATAATTAAAATAGATAGGAAGATGTTTATAAATAATTATGATATATGGTTTAAACACAATATAAATATAACACATAATATTATATTACTAACTATATACTTATATAAGCAACCTATATACACATAAATACAATAATAATACATACACATATATATTTAATGTACATATTTATATATGACAATGTCAGACTTTTTTATTTTTAGCATGCCTTAAACTTATAAAACGGTGAACATGAAATTTCGGTCGGTATTTTATTGCAATGTGTATATATTCCTTGTCTCATTTTTTTTAAGGGAGTGGTTCCCAGTTTATGGATTTTACAGCTCTCTTTTGTAAAATAAAAATAGTCGCGATGTCAGCTGCTTTTTCCCACAACAGAATACAATATGACATTACACAATTAATGAAGTAAAACGTACGAGCGGCTGCCGCGCCACGGTCGCGCCACTATTACCTATAGCGCTTCTATAAGTAACTAATTTGAAAGCACCCTTATAATAACATATTAGTGGAGTATTTTCACATCCAATATATGAATATCAAGGTAGTAAAAATATCATGATATTAAATAAAATGAAAAATATAACGATTCGTAATATCATTTCTTGATGAGTTGTCATGAATGTCAACAAAAGCGGACCAAGACAATTTTTTTTATAATATCAAGTGACGTCACATATAATAACAAGTCGTGCGCCTGATGGTAAGTTACACACCTGTCCGTAACAGTTACAGTGCCACTCAGAGCTTTAAATTGCAAAGATCCGAGGGGCATTGCCACTGCGCCCGTCACCCTGAGTAAGTTGACAAGTCCCATGTGCCTGTAATTTCAATTATTCAAGGAAAATGGCTCAAACTTGATAAATTTCTTTTCAAGTCTTTGATGTTAATTTACCTTACACATCTAAAGTGAATTTGTAGAAAATATTACCACTACCCACACACATAAGTGGGTGAATTTTAACATTTTATGATAGAGTCAACGGCATATTACATGCCATAAATCACGATCAGTTTCCTGCCTCGAGGCGGAATCTTTACGAAAACGTACGAAAAAATGTGAATTATTAGAGATATTTTTTTTCAATTATGACTTTTTCATATAATGAATGAATTTTCATATAAGGAAAATATAGGAACCAGGAAGACTACCACGAAAAACTAAATAACGTACTACATGTAATTTTGTCAATTTTTGTTTTGTAGTTCTTTATGTCAGTTTTACGATGAAAGTAATATCAAAATTCGATATGAAAGTTGTCATTTGACGTAAAAGGACTTAGTCGAATCACGATCTTCTTACGCGTTTCATGGTAGCTTCCGGTATCCGGTAAAACGATGATCGTTGTTTCGTATTTGGTAGAGAGCGGTGGACTCCTAGTCGTGGCTTTAAAAAAAATAAAATATAAGTGAGCATCTGACCTCCATCTCACCAGATAGAAAGCGACGATGTGGTCAACGATGCAGCACGCATACTTAAATAATAGTTATTCCCTCTCGTCTTGAAAAGGCCCAAATTATAAAGTGAATAAGTCTGCTGGCAGGGAATTCCATCCCCTAGCCGTACACCATATAAATGTGGAAGAGTAACGCTTTGAGCGAAGCCTTGGAATATTCTCAACATAAAGGTGGAAGTCAAGTCTTAGTCTAGTCCTCTGGTGTTGGAAAGGGAAGGCGGAATTAAGTCGTGCAATCCCATCGCACACTTTCCGTGATATATCTGATGGCACTGCAGGTTCGCCTCTACTAAATCCGAGTCACCTATAAGCTTCATAGCACGCTTGTTAACTGAATTCAAGGTGACCAGTTGGTATTTACCAGAGCGATCTCGTTGTTAGCAACAGGACTCCATACACGACCGGACTTGTGCTTGATATAATTTCTATTAGGTCAGGTGACATAGTTAGCTGAAAAAAAGAACACCAATTAACCCACCGTTTGTCACTAACCGTCTATCAATTTGTCAGGCATACATAGCGATCCGGCTTCAAAAAAGGCTATATATAACACCGACGTCGCTACTCAATTACCTAAATAAAAGAATGAATAAAGGGCCCAATCTAGGGCTATTCAAGGCTAAAACGTGTAGGCATTTACTATACAAACTGGTAACATTTGTGATTACTGGATAATTCTGTAATATATTTGGTGTATTGTGTTTAATGTTATTAATGGAGAAATATAAATACCGAAGGAAGCAGGAGCATAGACCAGTACCGATGATGAGGTTGTACATGATTAAGGACCACTGACTGGTTCGAAACATGTGGAGTAAAAATTCGACCGCTTACCAAACAACTCCGCTTAAGTAATTTCAAGTTATTTAATAGGAGCATGACAAACCTGCATATAGGTATTAATGCATAAAATATTTTTTTTACCTATTGTTATTAATGTTATTAATAATAGGTAAAATATTTTTTTTATAAAAATCTTTTATACAATAGTATATGCAGGTTTTTCACGCTCCTATAAAATTACTTGAAATTGCTTAAGCGGTTTGCTAAGCAACGATATGTGAGTTGTCAGTTAGTTAATATAAATAAAAAATGTTGGTTTACCAGATTTTTTTAAATTTATTTATTTTATTTTTGAGGGTACAAACAGCTTGTATCACACAAAATTTTTTCTGTTTGTTCGATCTAATCATAGCAAAACTTGTGGAGTTTTTTCACAAAAAATCTCAATAAATACATTTGATCGAAAAGCGACATCTGCGTCAGTTGTGGTACCTGAAAGGTATCGGTTCCGGTGAGAAGGTCATTCAAAAATCTTTCTCTACATGTCATTAGCGGCGACGAATGCCGAAAACCTATACAAAGATCTATATCAAAAACACATAGTAGAATTTCGACAGCACGGTAACTGGACCCGTAGCTCAGTTGGTAAGAGTAATGTTACGGTGCGGCATGGACAGAGTTGACAATAAAAGTTTTCTGTATGTTCGATCTTTGTAGTCACAATTATATTAAATAATTACAAGCAAAAACAGTTCCCTAATGTTAAACATACAATAGCAAAATACGGCATTGACAACTTATTATATTATAATTATTTACGATGTTATACTCGAATAATAAAAATAAAAAACCTGAAAGCCAACTCATATATTATGTGTATTATGCCCAATACGACATTTTGTTACTTACCTACAACTTAAGTTACGCGTCAGTAAAAGCCGGTTAGTGATAAGTAGAAATGCTTGCTTGCGGGTTTGACAAGTCAGACGGTGCGTCACATAGTCATACATATCCTGAGGCCACTACTGAAAATTACTCTGTCACGTATATGACAACATAACCTTGTACCGCGTACTTCATGGATGAGTGAATTATTTTCTTCATTATATCGATCGAACCACTACGACGGCCATTTAGTAAATTTTCATTAACCGAGTGACCTTAGTGGCGCACGAATTCCGTCCGATAAAAACCTCCTTTCCGGTTACGAGAAAATGTAATAAATTTCAGATACCAGTGGGGGAAAATAGGATTGTTTATAATTGGAGAATAATGGCCTTCAGACACACATAATTGTAACATTTTCATTGAAAAACAAAAACCTAGCTGAAAAGTTTGCTAATCGGCTTTTTTCGATTTGCATGGGATCCCCTCATCCGATTCTGACTTTTTGGTGACAATGGGATTGTTACGGACTCCCTTGTACATTTTGTACTTTCTTTTCTGGTTGTCATGGTGCCGGTGATTTGTTGATGACATGTATTGTGTCAAGTGAAAAGTCGACTTTTAATTGTGGAAAATAATTAGTAATTTGTGGTAGCCGAAACGAACCCAGAACAGCATCAGGGACCACCTCGAAAGTGTACCCTTTCAAACAAAAGAAGCATTTTCAAAATTGGTCCGCAATTGATGGAGAAATTGGTGAATACACGGACATGCCTGTAAAATTTGAGGATTTCCTTCGATTTTCATGGAATCTCATCAGATTTTGACTTGGTGACAATGGGACCACCAGGAACTTTCCTGGTGGTCCCACCCTTTCATACAAAAAAAAATCAAAATGACGAAGATATTTGAAAACATCCATGAAACATACATGCAGCCGAACGTCTAACCTCCTCCTTGTTTTTTGAAGTCGGTTTAAAATGAAGAATTATGTCCGACACTTTAAGCGAAATGGAGTTATTAACAATTATTTGGAATCAGTGAAAAAGCGAGACTCTACAACTCCCTATAAGCGGTTTTTTTATATCTTATTTAGTTCCAGTTTTATTGTTAAGCTAAATCAGCGTAATTAATTTTATTTATAAATTATGAAATTTTTCAAATAAAAAACCTTTAGGTGTTTATTTTACTAGCAGTAGAGCTCCTTGTGAACGAGTTCGTCCAGGGAAGTACTGCCACCTTACCCATTTTTGTCGCCAAGCAGTAAAGTCAGCCGGGCGCCGTGGCAGTGCCCTTTAGATCTTTGCGATTTAACTTTTCATCACGACTTGTTCGACCCTATATTGAATTGATACTCTATTATTTTTTGGGAAATTACTCCATTAGTATGTAATAATTATTAATACAAAGATCGAACACTTAGAAAAAAATTCCATCGTTCCGGCTGAATTCGAACCGAAGTCTTCTAGCAAACCGTGTCAGACGCTATGCCAATTAAGCCACGGAACGAACCAGCTGAACTCACGAATTCTTCTATGTGCGTGTTGTCAGGTCTTTGTATTTGGTTTCCAACGACTTTTTAGCCGTAGCGCCATCTATGAGAAATCGATGAAAGTATTTCGTCACTCAGTTAGGTTTACTTTACAGCTACCAGCTCTACAATACACATCTTAATTAAAATTACAATTTGTTTGTCACGATATCGGTGGTCCAAGGGTTTGCACTATGAGCGCTGGATGTGGAGGTCACGGGTTCGGTTCCCGGCACAACCAATTTGGGAAATGAAATTTTCATAATTGGTCTGGGTGTTCCGGGTAGTGTCCCGGAGTGAATTTCATTACTCTGTTTATCATAGTATACGCAAAATTTCAGAACTTTTGTTTTAGTACAAAAGTACTACGTAACACTAAACATTTTAAAGATATAAAGACAAAAATTACTTTGTATAATTGTTTTATTCGAAGCATTTTATAATATGTATATAATCTGGTCCCCTCATTACGAAACACATACGCTTAGGCAAGACAGGGTACAGAAGCGCTTTGTTAGTAGCCTGATTACATATTGACAGCGCTGTTCTTTACCATATCACTTAGATACATTCTTATTAGATACTTAGCAGCCGTCGAGCTTCTTGTGAAACAGTTCGTCCAGGAAATTACTGCCATCTTATATATTTCTGCCGCCTAGCGATAATATGAATTGAGCATTACAGTGTTCCGCTTTGGAAGGGTAAGGGTACTGCTGAAATTACAGACGCATGGGACTTATCCACTTATGTCTCAGTGTGACAGGCGCAGTGGCAGTGCCCGTAAGATCTTTGCGATTTAAAGCTTGAATGGCACAGCAACTGTTATGGATAGGTGTGTCCCTTACCACCAGGTGCACGACTTGTTCGTCTCGTCGTTGATATTATAAAAAAAATGACTTGTCTAGACTATAGAGCCACAATAGATATGTTCTCAGATTCGCATGATAATCTTGTCTACATTTTTTAAAATTGTTTTTTCTTTTTCTATTTGTATTGTTTTTATATTCTTGTATTCGTGTATTATAGCCCTAAAATATTAAGATTATCCCGCAAGATGTGTTTCATCTGTTGCTAGTTGTCGTTTTGTCAAAATACATAAAACCAATGTAAATTGATGTAATAACTATTGATGAACTTGATAAATAAAAAAAACCTTGGCAAACTTTTTTTAAATTGTTACAATCATAATATAATCCAGTATTATAGGCAAGACTTTGCCAACAAATGAAGATTTCTACTTTTTTAAACGTTGCAGGCAACATTTATTGAAGTTCTGCTGAACGACCCTGAAAGTTAAAGTAAGATTACATTTTTTGTCTTAAAGGGGTTCACTATCATCACGAAGATTAGGGAGTGTCATTAATTACAAAGGACGTTTTTTACACAGAATATATATAAGACAATATACTTCCTAATTAAGACTGGGGCGAAGTGATAAACAACCCTTTACGCGCAGAGTGTGGGCGACGGATTTAGTACTTCGGCAAAAAATGCTGTGCTACTTAGATAACCATTACGGCTGCCCCATAACAAAACCTAGTAAGTGGTTTAAACAAAATGTAACCGGAAGGCCCAAAAACATAAATCAAGGTCGCCCTTAAATTTTAACGTAAATAATCTGAATGCAGAGTACTAAAAAACCGACCTCAAAAGTCATTCATAGTTTGTCACCATTAGCGGTGGAATAATTTAATTTCTTGAAATGAATGGAACCACTACTGAGGTACCCTCTTTCCAACAAAAAAGGAATCATCAAAATCGGTTCACAAATATCGGAGTTATGGCGTAACATATATACAAAAAATAACTTCTAGAATTGAGAACACAGTCGAACGTATTTTTTTTTTAAGTCGGTTAAAAAGTGATAGTATTAGGTAGGGTACCAATCAACGAATATATTGATGTCACAAAAATGATCACAACTTATATATTACAGATGTTATGCCGTTACTAACTTTATATATTTAATTTATGTACATAAGTTGTTGTAGCAAATCGAATTTGAAATCGAAACAGAAACCGAAACCGAAACTGAAATCGAAACCGAAACCGAAACCGAAACCGAAACCGGGACCGGGACCGCGACCGCGACCGGGACCGGAACCGGGATCGAGACCGAGACCGAGACCGAGACCGAGACCGAGACCGAGACCGAGACCGAGACCGAGACCGAGACCGAGACCGAGACCGAGACCGAGACCGAGACCGAGACCGAGACCGAGACAGAGACAGAGACAGAGACAGAGACAGAGACAGAGACAGAGAC
>NW_020654172.1:0-15148 GCF_003589595.1 Hyposmocoma kahamanoa | reverse complement strand
AACACCTGACTATGTACATGAGTCAATAAATGAATACAATACAATACCGCGAATCAAGAATTTCAATAAAACAATATTGCCGCACATGTAACTAAAATTCTTGCGAGACGCCACTCATAGTAAATACTACTCTGTGAACCCGGCAATATAGTTCGGTTTTGTCAAACAAACAAGAGTTGTTGTTCAGCATTGCCTGAGAATGTCAGCCTTATTTCTAAGAACGCAGTTCATCACACACATATCGGAGTGGTTTAGTACGCCTGAATGACGAGCTGTGAAGCATTGATGATTATAAACATACAGCAGATGTTTACAAAATGAAGTAATCAAAACCACGTTTGCACCCGCTCCACTACCTGTCAATACCAACATCCGAATGTCTTTCACCGTCGCTGCCAGATATGGGATATGGACAGAGAGAAAAATCAATGAGGAGGTGTTGAAAAAAATGCAGGAAAAGAGAAGCTTATTATACCACAGAATCGAAGAGAACACGATGTTTCAAGCCACGGCAGTTTTCTTACAAGCACCAAAGAAGGGAAGACCGTAGGAAAGAGAGGCAGGCTTAAACGAAATTATTTACATCAGAAAGGGCAAAAGTTAATGTCGTGTCGTATTGGTACGTGAAAGTAAGGATATAGAAAGAATTAATAAGAGTAAAGATAATCACAACGTTTATATTTACTTTAAAAAAACTTAAAGTAACAACCTAACTTCACGTCTTTTAACAACGGCTTTGTAATGCCTTACTCGTCCTGTATGAAAAAAATAAAATGAATAGATTTTCAGATCATCACAGATCAACAAATCTATATTACTTGCTAGGAAATTAAAACAAATTAACGAAAAAAAGACAGTCATTTGTTTATTTCTAAATTAGATCTAAAATAAAAAAATGAAATTTATTTATTTATTTATTTATTTATTTATTTGCATTTCACATATAGTCTTAAGTGTACACAAACTTAGAACTATGGTAGGAACTACATGTGAGACCCTGTAAGGGCGTAGCAAAATACACTTATGACATAGTACATATTTTAACCATGGTAATATAAATTAGAGTTTCATATACAACTGTTTAAGTCTTTTAATATTCATATCTATCTATTTATCAAAATTCAATCTATTTATTTGCATTTAAACTCTAAATTGTAAATTAGTGCATAGGAACATACTAACGCGTACATTATATACCCTTCAAAGGTTGTGATGACATTTAAAAATATTTGAAGATTTCGGTACATTATTTATTTATATCATCGAAGAATTCGGCCATACTGTAATAACATTAATAACATTTTGCTACATGAATTGGTTGATTTCGAGACTTGATTTACAAATTTAGTGTAATTTGGTATAACTTTAAGATGATTAGGTGTTTAGTTAATAAATAACATATGTCAATTAAACATTATAGGTAATTAGAATCTCTAATCAATTATTATTTTAAATGTAAAGTCATTGTAGCAAATCGTCAAAAAATTCTTTTAAATTATAATAGCATTTACGAATAAGGAACATTTTTAATACTTTGCAAAACTCTGTACATTTTCGGAGATTTTTAATACTATTAGGGATATGATTATAAATTTTTATTAACATAGTGTGTGGGCCAGACGCAACTATTTTCATTTTGGAGAAGGGGATTTTAAGTTTGTTCATGTTACGGTCATTTCTTTTATCATTCTCTAGAGGTGAATAGAATTGGGGATGCTTTCTAATGAATTTACACGATTCCAGAATGTAAATGGAAGTAAGTGTAAGAATTTGATTTTTAGCAAAATAGGGGCGACAAGATTCCATTTGTTTAATGTTGGTTATTATTCTTACACACTTCTTTTGTAGTATGAATACTTCATTTATCCCACAAGAATTCCCCCACAAAATGATACCATACGACAATACCGAGTATGCAAATGCATAGTAAGAAGTAAGGGCACTCTTAGAGTCCGTTACACGTTTGAGATGCAGAAGTCCATAAATAAATGAGTTTAATTTGTTAACTACTTTTTGGATGTGTTGTTTCCAATTTAAATTTGTATCCAAATTAATTCCCAGTAGTGAAGCAGAGTTTACTGTTTCTAGCTCAACATTATTGTACTTATATGATATTTGCAGTGCAGTTTTTTGATGTGGTCTAAATTGGATAATTTTTGTTTTATTTAGGTTAAGTTCCAAATTATGCAAATTTAGCCAGTTTACAATTTTATCCAGATTTAAATTTAATTTTGTTTCTATATCTGTACTATTAAAGCATGGGATTAAGACGGAGATGTCATCAGCAAAAAGAACACAAGGGTCGTCTAGAATATTTGGAAGATTATTTATGTAGATAAGGAACAGAATGCATCCCAAAACGCTACCCTGGGGAATAGAGCCAGTTACAGCAACTCTATCAGATCTAATTTGTGTGATTTTTCCAGTCTCGAAATCGGTGTTTTCTATTTCTACACACTGAAAGCGGTTATTCAGGTATGAACTGAACCAATTGTGGGCTACTACCCTAATTCCTGCCTGATATAATTTATGTAGTAAAGTCTCAAAACATACTCTTTCATAGGCTTTACTCATATCGAGTAGGAGACCGACAGCAAATTTTTTGTTGGCAATTTCCTGTAATATATTTTTTACATATTTATAAATAGCTAAAGAAGTCAAATGATTCTTTCTAAATCCGTTTTGGTTTTCATGCAAAATTTTAATTTTTTCAAAATCGAAATAATCGGTCAGTCTTTTGAATAAAGACTGCATTGTTTTCGGGTTTTAAATAGCCTTACCACAGTGTAAAGAAAATTATTGGTTGAACTGTGGAGTAACAACGCTAAATGCATTGTGTGTATATTTCTTTAGATACAGAGTTATATATATAACTAAATCTTTCATTTCTTTCCTTAACCTATCCACCTACATATCTTGTATACA
This sequence comes from Hyposmocoma kahamanoa, assembly GCF_003589595.1. Taxonomy (NCBI): domain Eukaryota; kingdom Metazoa; phylum Arthropoda; class Insecta; order Lepidoptera; family Cosmopterigidae; genus Hyposmocoma; species Hyposmocoma kahamanoa. Next base: position 12,223 of record NW_020654172.1, on the reverse strand, counting down.
TCACTTACGGATTCAATTTCAGAGAGATAGCGCCGCGAGGGTGACAGCCCTCCCACTGCAGTGTTTAGCTACGTTTGTGTCTACCTTCAAAAGTACAAGAGTGCGATATTCTACTGGAAAGCCACTTTTGCTACTTTCTCTTTTTAGTTCGCATTTTAAATGTAAATAAAGATATCGTAAAACTTACGTGTTATCGAGTTCTTACATTTTCGCGACGCGTAACATAGGAAATCTAAATATGATAATATCAATATGATATTAATAAGGCGACATCTCTTATCAGCCGTGTTTTTGAAGATTAAATAAAAAAAAATCATTCCCTATTAGTTATACATACAGCCTCTGTGGCCTAACGGTTACCATGCCGGACTGTCATGCAGAGGTTCTGGGTTCGATTCCCAGGCCGGGAGAAATATGTGTATGGCCTACATTTATTTCTCTCGTGAGTTTGGTTATAATTTGTGGTCGTCTGTGTGTGTGTCCATGGCACCCGCGACACCGGGTTTTCCTAGTACGGGGCTATGTTGAGTGTGTGCGTTATTATTATTATTATTAAATTTATACACTTCCGGATACATAATTCGAGCCACCACGCATTTTCAGTATTAAGTTCCTAAACTATTATGCAATTTTGAAACTAGTATACTAAACGTTTTTTTCATAAGTCCTTGTTGGGAATTTGGATTTACAAAACCGAGGGAAAACATTTTCATTGATGATAACACTATTTATCATCAAAGAAAAAGAAGAGGAATTTAGATAACGTATAACATTGTTACACATATAACATTTCATACCTTCTATATGATTGTCCAAAACATGGTAGTCGGTTTGGTTTTAGTGTATTACAAAGCAAATTAAGTGTAATTTATTTATGTGTTTATAGGAACATCAACAGCATCTATGTGTATTACATCGTGTACGTAATATAGGCTAATCATAAACATTATTCTGATACACAAGCCAATTACCGGTGAACACAACATTCTGTGGCAAATTACTGGAGACTATGTAAATTTATGAGCTACACGAGATATTATATTAATATCACATGTAGTTAAATTAAAAGAAAAACAGTAAACAAATTAGCTCAATAAGGTCTACGGACATTTTTATAATTTAATGATACTTTTATTTCTTCAGGAATTTCGTTGATTAAACAAGGTATTATATGTTTTAAACTATTTTTACCATAATTATTTCGATAAGGCGGTATCTTCAATTTATTATTATAGACATTTCGCGTCTTTATTTCACCACTGTAGGTAGCAACTGCAGGCACATGCGACTTGTAAATCTTTCGAATCTAAAAAGGAAGCCCCTCAGATCTTTTGGATTAAAACCATGAGTTAGATTCGAAATACGAAACTGAAATCTACGAGCTCGCACGACGCATTGCAAGAATTTGCGAATTGCTCCCCACCGCGCATTCCCTCGATGTTAATCTTCTTTGTGTTATATTCCTATACTATCTTATCAATAACAGCAGTGCAACACTCTTTTTACGATCCATGTCGCTACCTAGTTTAAAAAATACGTTCAGTACGGTTGACGATCGTTGAAGTAATGGTTACCCGAACCGTGGCAGTGAGATGCCTTGTCGTACGCCAATTCGAGTCGCAGTGTTCTGCAGTGTGGATTAACATCGCGCCGATTCGCAGTTTTGTGTTTTGACCCTTATGGATAGGCGTGTCGCTTACATGCCACCGGGCATACGATTTGTTTGTTCCTTATCAAGCAAGGGAATAAAAAAAGTACCGCGGTAAGGTATAACAACATTGAAGTTGTTACGAGTGCAGCAAACACGCAAACGGGCGTGTGGTAACGTCAAAAGGATGATCAGTGTCGTCTTCTTAATAACCGTTCACGCGATGCGCTCATCCTACCGCAAAATGGCGGCTATTTGGTTTCGTAAGTTAGAAAAGGATTCAGTTTAAATACAAGTTTTTATAAATAAAATTATTATTCTGCATTGCTAAATAAATACCCTCGGTACTACAACAAAAACATCTCAAATAAAATGCAGTAATACACCGCAAATCCTGCACTTAAAAAGCACTAATGAAATGTTTGGTGTACTTGGTTATATATGATAATATTCCGTTTGAGTGGTTCTAACGTTTACCATGAAATTACTCCTTAAAGTATAGTTTATAAACATTTACATTCAGGATAAACTTAAAAAAATGCCACTTACGGTATGTTTACAATAAATAAACACCGAAATCACCAGCCCAAACAATAACACACACGATTGTCGTGACGTATTTTTGAAGTTGTTTATTTTTTTTTAATGACAGACCCAGGCATTAAAAACTATGGTTTGCTAGAGTAGTTACCGAAATAGCAATTAGTATTAGTTCTTTTACCTGTTATAACTTCGATATCCGATAAATCGGTATAAAATCATCACCGGCACCTCTAGGTGTGGTATGCGTCTACGGCTGCATGTATCGCGTGAGCGGATAAGGGCGTTTTTTAGTCCGGTCTGATACGCGATTATTGCCGGTCTGGTATAGACATACACAGTTCAATGAACCTCCAATACTCATCTGACTTTGGCTACCCGAATTGTAGGGATGGCCAGCAGGAACAATATGATGTATTTAACCAGCATAATAGAGATACCCAAGTTTTACTGGGATCGACAGCGTGGTTCGATATAAAGCTCAACAGATATAATTAATTTATGATATACAGACATTTGACATATTGTTGCATGAAATAAAGGTCACTGGGTATAATAGACGACTGATATAACAACTTTCAATCTAATATGCCGATGGTATGATGTTAACTGCCTCCGTGGCCGAACGGTTACCATGCCGGACTGCCACGTAGAGGTCCCAGGTTCGATTCTCGGGCCGGGAGAAATAGTTGTATGGCCTACAATTATTTCTTTCGTGAGTTTGGGTGTAATTTGTGGTGGTGTCCATGGCACCCGCGACACAGGGTTTCCCTAGTGCAAGGCTACGTTGAGTGTGTGCGTTAAAAAAAAAAATTAGTAAATAAGTACTATAATTTTATATAAAAACTTCAGATATAATAATCACTGAGTAGGGTAAGATTGCGTTAGTCGTACCCCCTAAGAAAATCCGCTGTAATATTTAAGGTTATTTCATTTAAACAAAATCTTTAGCGTCTACGGGATCTTTATTTATTCGCTATCAACGTGTTTAAATGGAAATACGAAAAACGTTTATTGAATTAGGTATTGACAAGTTTTTCAAAAAAGCGCCTTTGATACGATTTAGGCACCTGGTCGCCCAATTTGTACCACCTATAACCTAAGTCTTACCTCGAATAACATTTCAGTCAGGACGTCATAAACTGTATAATACAGAACTAATAAAAAAGATCACAATAATAATTAAAATCTAGAAACAGGAACTAAGGTGGTTAAAATCAAATAATTTTTAACATTTTTTAAGATAGAGAACAATCCCAAAATCTGATGTGTTAGGGAATACAGAAAACAAAATTTTTAAACTCTTATGAAATAGATTTATAAATTGTAATGAAATAAAATTATAATTTCTTCTAAAATAAAATTATAATTTCTTCTGAAATAAAATTATAAATTTTAATTAAATAAAATTAAAAATCTCCGGAAATGAACTTATACATGCTTCGGTAATGAATCAAAATAATATTATATAATAAAGGCATTAACAAAATTAGTTTTGTTGAACACAAATATCAAATATATATTATTTAGCTGGAAAGAACTAAGAAATAATTTTCATAAATTCCTAAGTCGTATCGGTACGGTTAAGGAATTTTCCACGGGTAGGACTTAAGCAACGACACTTTCAAAATTTCAAATCAAAATTACTGTTATCGAAAAATCTGTCATTTGCTTGTGCTTAAATAAATGCTAAAATACGTCAAACACAGACGAATACCAAAAAAATAAGTTTACCACCACATTGCTCCTTAGAATAGCTTCCAAATGAATGAAAAATTTTAAAGAAAACAGTGTAAAAACTTACTTTTTCATATTTTTCCCAACACGAACGTCGGCCGGCCGCCGTTTTGTTTTTGTTTTTGTTTGAACCTCGGCCTAGTAGATAGATACTGCTTTATCAGGGGATCCACGCTCTGATTTGATAGATACAACCCTAATAATATGTCACAACTCAAGAACACAATATATTTGTATGTATTTAACCCATTTTGTTTTTCTTCTGAATGATATTTAGTTGTTATATGACGGTAAAACCTTGACTATACCTTAGAATAACAATGCGAGTTGAAGGCTATTCATCCATATAATCGTATAATATATAAAGTAGCAGGCCTGAAGGTGCCTAGAGGGACACGAACCTCGGCTCACGAGACTACTAGACACTTTCACCAGAGAAGCGTGTGATAGGGGAGACAGTGGAAGTGGTTGAATATGGCTGGTTTACTATCTCTTTTTGTATGCTCGCGGTTGTGGCATTAGAGATAAACTCTAAAAAATACTTAGATTATATTTGTCTAAGTGTCAGTTCAAACAAAGTTCTTCTTTTTATCGACCGTATCCATGGTATACACTAAAATGGTTACTATCGTGGTGAACAGATTTGACAATCGGCGTCAGGTAATCGTCTATTGTTGCACAGGGCGCTCCAGACGTACAGGAAAGAAATGGTACGTCATGCGGGGTGGCTCTCGTGCACCCCAAGTACTGATTTGCACGCATTCAAGAAATGTGTAAGTTAATTATTACAAATTAAGCGGAACACAATATTTTGAGTTATAAGAAAAAATAAATGTAAAGGGGTACGGACATAAGTCTGTAAAGAGCAATTTATGGCCTGAATGTTAGCAGGTACACTTTCCAGTGTTGTCAGAGCCACCTATGGAATACATAAGGATATCCTCTTTCCAACGAAACAAAACACTGCCTCGTTCGGTACGAACTCGATTCTTCATGTTCTATTGATAGACTCCACGTGTAAAATAAAAAATTTCGCATTTTTTATATCACTCGAATTCACTTGACGTGGTTTCGGGGCGCAGTAATTTTTTGTCGAAATCATTTTCAAACAAAATAATTGACACTTCTACTCTAATGGTTGAATTCTCTATGGGTTTGGCCTAGCATTGTTACGGAATGTCAAAGAACCTTTTTTCAATTTCTTCTGCTGACAATGTTAATATTGACGCCACACAAGCGTCGCTATTTCTGAGTACAAAAGAATCTTGCTTATATTTCTATTGTTGGTTACTTCAAAGCAAATCGAAGAGCTTAACCAGGCTGCTAACAACTTGGAACGTGTCAAATTAATTATCGTTAAAATTATGCTTAACAAGTTGAGTAAGGCTGTATCTTTCTTTTGTTGGAGCCTTGTTGGATTTGTTATGCTTCTTTGATCGAATGCTTTGTGTTCCGAGAATGGTTACAATTATGTGCTTATGAGTGGAATGAGAGATATGAATGCGGTAACAAAGAAAACTCTTCGGTAGTATTTATCATTTTTTCTTTATTCAGTGCCTCTACTATGAGAGGGCGTAGAATATTTGACAAGTTGGTAGGCATTAAGTAAATATTAGCCAAGAAGCGTTTGCAGAGACGTGAAACGTCCTCAGTATGATGGTTAGATGATATTAGCAAAGTCGTAGCCGAGGTGAGATTACTGCAGGATCGTGGTAGATCGGAGTTAACCGATGATGTTATATTGACGGTTAGGCACACAGAACAATAAATACAGCAGAAGTGAAGTTTGCGAGGCACGCGTGGCAACAGTTCGCAGGGTTGCAAACTTGAGCTCAGCCTACCATTTTCGCTTTGTACGTTATGGTCGTATCAATTATCTCGCTCAAAACCTCGAAAATCGTAGAAACGAAAGTAAACCGCATACCGCTGCAATATGGTAGCTTCTTTTTGGAGAACTAAATCAACATCTCGAATTCGTCGTCGTTCAGCTATTAATCGCTAGATGGCAGCACATTTATTTAAATTTCATCAATAAAACATAAACGTCGTAACTTGTAATAATTGGTACTGAACTTTCAACAATATGCCAACAGGGTAAAGTTTCATTTATATTGACAGTCCAGAATTTATTTCTTTTTAAATTTGAAACTACGACCAATCATTACCAAGATTTCACAGTATTTCAAATTACGAAAGTATGGGATGGAGGCGACAGCGGTTCTGATAGTAATCGAGGCTTAAGGCGCTTCCATTGCTTTTTTCTTCCGCGGTTAGACACATTCTATAGTGCCCCTAATGGTAGAAGGAATAATCTCGTTACAGAGTACTAAAAAAAACCGACCTCAAACGTACGTGGAATTACACTTATTTGCAAAGTTTTTTGAAATCGGTTACCAGAAAATGCGCAAACCCGGATTCATCCCTTAGTTCGCCACTATACGGAACTTGACACAGGAGATAATAAAAATCGGTTCTCACTACTCAATGTACATTGAGAGAGAAAAACGCCTTGAATTAGAGAATAGCAAAATCCACCATTAAAATAATTGCTCCTTATAATAAAGTTTAGGCGCTATTTATAAAAATGAATCTACATGTGTGAACAGCCGCTCTTAGAAGTGGATGATTTTCTTCAAAATCAAATGCAAACACTATGAAGGTACCCTCTTTCCAACAAATAAAGAATCATGAAAATCGGTGCACAAATACCGGAGTTATCGCGTAACACTTACATGCAAAAAAACATACAGTCGAATTGAGAACCTCCTCCTTTTTTATAACCACGACACGGTAAAATAAAGATAGTGGCGAAAAAGTCGTTGAAAAACTAAATTCAAAGATACGACAACAAGCACATAGAAAAATTCGTGAGGTCCACTTGTTCGTTCCGTGGCTTAGTTGGCATAGCATTTGGCACGGTATGTTAGAAGACGTCGGTTCGAATCCGGCTGGATCGAAAGAATTTTTTCTAAGTGTTCGATCTTTGTATTAATAATTATAGTGTCTTAAAAATCATAGTTATGGAGACAGATGCTACTAGAATTTTTGCACTTACGTTACACAAAACAGGAAGTACAGAGGAAGTGATACATAGTTTACCTTACATGTGATGTATTTCTACTGCTGAATGTTTGGTTAGTGTGTGTTAATGTATGGTTAATTAATGTATTCAAATTCGTCTTGTGTCATTAGTGTTATGAGTATATCAGTCCAAATAAAAGTAGCACATCTGGAAAATGTAATAAACAGAAAACTGCTCAAAGTTTGGAAAGTCCGTTAGGGAGCTATCATAGTGCTATATAAAAGTAGAAAGAATTCAACAATTTCAATTTCTCTCGATCACACACACAAAGTTTATGTAGATGGAAGAAACTTTTGCAGGAATTGAAGATGCTAATAGCGTTTGCGATGTTCTTGATAATCGGACGAAGTTTGTTACGTTACATCCATCACAAAACCGTTGAAGCTTGACGTGTTTTGAAGTTCGTAAGTAATCATAGCATTTGTACAAAGCTTCTAAAAAGTTGGATTGGGCCTTGTTCTCAAACACCTGCTCGTGGGAAGATCTTAACACGGCCACAGACAATCAAGTTGGCAATATACTATTTAATTCGCCCTTTTCACAATGGGGTAGACAAATACTAATGGACCTCCACCCGCTACAGTTCTTTAGCTTGCACCACTCAAATTGGTGGACATCAAGTTGAGACAAGTCCTTTCCCGTGTCCGGTTTATAATTTTCTGACCTCAGTGGCCTAGAGATTTGATTCCTGGTAGGACTAATTTTGGTAACGGTCTTTTCCAAATAGGTGCTGGCTTGGGTGCTCTGGGTAGTGCGAATTTCATTGCTCGTGTGTTCATAGTACGAAAAATACCTAGTTTGAAACTTTAACCAAGAAATGTCTATTTTTTTCAATATGATCTAACCATCGAAATTTTCCCATTTCTCATTGAGTTACTTTTTTTTAACTACTCAAAGTTATTATAATCCTAAAATAAACGTAACATCGTCATGATAAGAAGAACAACAAGGAAGTTGTAGAAAGGATACAGCAGCTGCCAACGCATATAACAAAATTGATTTTAAATTGCTTACTTTGCCATGACCCAGTTTGGTTATAAGTTGTAACATTTTAACGTAATGCGGAACTCTGATAATGAAAGTGGAGTGGCGAAAGAAATACATGAAGTTAGCGTCGAGGGTTTTTTTTCTATTACCACGTGATGAGACGAACAAGTCATGCTCCTGGTTAAGCGACCCTGTTCATAGTTATACCACTTAGAGCTTTAAATCGCAAAGATCTAAGGGGCACTGCCAATGCATCCGTCGCCCTGAGACTGCTGACAAGTCCTATGTCCTCAGAACAAGAGAAGTCCTATGTCCTATGTCTTGGCGTCAGAAATAGGTAAGGTGGCAGTACTCCCTGGACGAACTCTTTCACTCTACTGCTATTAAATGATGGATGGCCATAAAAGACGTTTTCAGACGAGAATGCTCTTAACAAATGTTGGAGTGCGTAGTAAAAAGAAGATTTTATGATAGAGTTTATATGAAAAGATTGATGAATGTAAGTAAATTAAGAGAGCTTTGTCACGATCGTGCAAAGGAGTCATCGATAGTCTTTGCCTACCTGAATAAAATTCGGCGGAAGTATTTGTACGCGAGGCACAATTTTCGTACTTTATATACTAGTTTCATAGAATTAAAAACAAAATAGCCTTACTCGCTCTTCACTAATTATATTTTACTGCTCCATACAACGACTTATTTCCTTTAGTAGGTACTTCTTTTGATAACTCAGGATGGCAAACAGAAGGTCGTTAATCCACAATATTCACCTGGTTTTCGTTATCCTCATTCTTGTCAAGTTTTTAATCCACTTCTGACACTCTAAAATTGGAATACTTTTTAATAATACATGTTTTTATTGATTGATTTGTTATTAATGATTTTTTTATTTTTTTTTTATTTTTATTTATTAGGTTCACCAACGTTGTGTACAATATTACTTATATTCGATATACATATATTATTTTATAATCTAATTGCCACAAACACTTAAAGGTAAACACAACATGCACTGCCTAAAAGCTAACAATGTCTAATAAAAACTAAAAACTAACAGTTTCTAAATAAAGTAAACAATAAAATGATAAATTTAAAAATAACTGTCAATGACACGGTAGACGATGTTATTGCTGTTACTGGATATTTGTTTGTTGGATATTGCACATCAAATTAAATTGCTTTTTGCCGAACATGATGAATACCATTTGCTGCACGTAGGTTCTACACTAACTGCGAAAAACATCTGGTAGATCTGTGTATCACCGTTCTGTTATGAAACGCATTAACGTTCATATTATTAATTGGCGGCAGAAATGGGTGTGGTGGCAGTATTTCCCTGGACAAACTCTTCTACTGGGAGCTATATGCTGCTACTGATTAAACTAATAGCATATGGGATTTACCAATTTCATGACAAAGGATGATGGGTGTAGTGGCAATATATTTCAGATCTTTGCGATTGGTGAAAGCTCTCAGTGACACTGTTATAGGTAGGCGTATTGTTTATCACCAGGTACACCACTTGTTCGTCTTGTAATCTTGGAATGTATTGTGTATTTTTGTAGGTACAAAGAATACTCTCTGTTATTATAATATTGACTACGGAGTACAAAGAAAAGGTACAGCGGTTGCTACAAAGTAGCTAGGTCTAACTTGCTACATTGCCAAAATAGAAAAGATAGAGTAATAATGGACTGCTATGGTCATCTTTATTTCGTAGATAAGCAAATTACATTTGAAATCGTCATATTGATTAAACTCTATTGCTCATTCGTAAGGCAGATACTGACTTGAGAAGAATGAGTAAGAAAGTCTAGGGGTTGCGCTTTATAAATATACATTTGAATACATTTATCATTTACAATATTTATTTGGAACATCGTACATCGAGACTGCGTTCAAATTAGGTCGCGCTGCATTCGCGCGGCGGCCGTGCGACTGTCGCGCTTCTGAAGTGCGACCAATTTTTGGTGATGTTTTATCTTTCGACTCAGTTACGCGATGGATTCTGACGAAGAAACATTACTTTACTTATTTTGTTAAACCTGAAGAAGAAAAACTTAAAAAGAACTCCAGAACGTATTAGAATCCGTTCGTTACCTTTATTTTGTCAAACTAATAAGAATAAGGTTCGACTATATGACGACAAAAAATTCGAAATTACATTAGAATGAATAGAATCATGTTTATGAAATTACTTCAACTCTTGGAAAGCCATATTCAACAACTAGAAACCATCTTCGGAAACACTATTGGTGCAGAAGAACGACTTATAATTACGCTGAGGTTGAGAAAAAATTCGGAAACACTATCCCATATTGCAGGGTGTTGTTTTACATTATCTGTAAATTCTTCAATTCGATTCTAATCCATCGTGCTTAATTTGAAAAATTAACATGTACACCTCACTAGCCATAACTGCAACCGAGCGTGGCGGCCGCCAATGCGCGTTTGCGGCGCTTCTAGAAATTCTATGACAAAAGATAGTCGTTTTGTTTCACTATAGTTTTAAACCTCGTAAATGGCAATTTTTAATATGAACCGGAATCTTATTACAGAAGCGCATGCTTATCTAGGTAAATGAATTTGTGACTTTGTGAAGACGACAAGAACAGCTGGTTTATTTTTATTCCTCGTGTTAATGTTAATTCCGGTACTATTTTTCGTAAAAAATTTACTTTTCTTCTTAACATAAATTACATTTTCATAAATGTAACATCCTATAGATATGTTCTCCGTATTGTAACACTATTTATTTTTTACTTTCTTTATTATACTTTTAAAACCATTGTCAACCCACATTTCGTATATCATGCATTTCAATGTTCATGATCACTTTCGCTGTTAAGAACGCTTTCAAACCGACTTATGTTACTATAACTGAAAACTTCTAAGGGCAATGTACGAATAATTGGAGTTTACTTGAGTCGGCAAACAATTTCTTGTAAATAATAACTTTGAGTCTAAAAGTAAACCGTTTTCTCTACGGTAAAATACTCTGTTATTGTTGTGGAATTTTGTTTTTGTTCCGTTACTTCAAAAGGGGTTTCAAATATTCTGGTTGTAATAAGAATATTTTTTCTGGCAGCCCAAGTACGTTGTGGTATTTTCACAGACCACATAAGGTATTTTATTAGGAAGTTCAAATGTTTCCTTTTTTGAATATCATGATTATAACAATAAACCATTACATATTAAAGTTTTCACACGTCACATTACGCAACACAATATATTAATCTGGAAAATGGATCATGTTGTAAGGTTTGGAAAGTTTCGAAGTCATTATGTTTTCTCAAAGTAGCCCGGACAGCTTGGTGAGAGTTTTAAAAAGAAAACAAATTAAAAACGTGATGCGACATGTTATAGGCCTTGCTGGCAATTGCGTTTTCTCTTACGGAAAGTTGAGCGTGGTAGAAGGTGCATTAATGTAGCGTGAATGGTATAGATATATACGGGAACATTGCGCCGTTTTGGTGATACAAGTTTTAGATATAATAACAAAAATAATGCCATAAGACGGGGTTGCGGAATAAAAGATGATTATGTGTCTTTTGTAGAAATGGGAAAATTTCGATGGTTAGATCATATTGAAAAAAATAGACATTTCTTGGTTAAAGTTTCAAACTAGGTATTTTTCGTACTATGAACACATGAGCAATGAAATTTGCACTACCCAGAGCACCCAAGCCAGCACCTATTTGGAAAAGACCGTTACCAAAATTGGTCCTACCAGGAATCAAATCTGTAGGCCACTGAGGTCAGAAAATTATAAAGCGGACACGTGAAAGGACTTGTCTTAACTTGATGACCTTTAAGTGAATGTTCAAATTAATATACTAATAACGTAAAAGGACGTGTATGGAAATACCAATTTGAAAGGTGGAAGCTAAAGAACTGTAGCGGGTGGAGGTCCATTAGTATTTGTCTACCCCATTGTGAGAAGGGCGAATTAAACTATCGTGTTTGCTGGCCTCGTGAGCGCTATAGATATGATCAAACAAATTTCTTCGGATGCTTGCTGAATATTTTTCAAATTGTTATTCCTTGTATTCATCAGAAAACTAGAATATAAAAAGAGGTATGTTTCGATGACAATTGCCAATGTTATCTTCGGCTTCGAAGACCTGGATTCAGTCTCAAACTCGTCCAGCAAGTTTTTATGATGTTTCAAATTCAAATTCAAAATTCAAATTCAAAATAATCTTTATTTCATAGGTAAGCATTATTAC
>NW_020654171.1:0-13110 GCF_003589595.1 Hyposmocoma kahamanoa | reverse complement strand
GATACATTTTCCATTCATATAAAAGAAAGTGAGCCTGGGACGAGGCATAACGGTTTATAACCCTAGCCTGTAATTTTTGAACGAACAGAGCCAAATAAAAAAAAAAAAGAAAAAAAAGAAAGTGACACTTGATGGGTATATATATGGAAGTAGTAATGCCTATCGTATCGATGGCATACAGTATAATTCAAATTCAAATTGCGCCAGACGTACAGGAAAGGTACAGTAATTCGTGCGGGGAGGAAATAATATAAAATAAGCTTGAAAGCATCCCTATACTATATTAGAAAAAATAATACTATATATCTATAATAAACTTTAAATAAAATAATAATAATCACCACTTCAGACCAGTCCTTTTATTTCTGTCCTCAAATTTGAATCCTGAAGCAGTGGTAGACTAAATTGACAAAAGTATCTAATTGTATGTACCAATCGAGTTCTTAGGTTTTCGCGATTGTTACACATAGGAAATGAAACTATTTTTCCGGATTTCAATCATGTGTGTTTAAATGTGTGTCAACCGTGACCATGGGACCTGTAAAGGGCCCGAAACGTCAGTTTGTTTGAAAAAACAAATATACGCGATTTAAATTCGGAAAAATAGTTTCATTTCCTATGTATGTACCAATTGATCAAACTACGTCAAAATAAAAAATGGCTAACTTAAATGCCTAACTTTATGTTTTTTTAAGTCTTCCATTTATTCAAAAAGTTTACAAAAATATATAATACTAAAATAAAAAAATATAAATATTGAAATTAAATAAATTAAAATGCAATTAAATTATAAACCTAACAATATGAAACATTTTTATATTCGGTTTATTGAATATCGCGATGGTTTACTATAATGAAATTCAATTAGTTTTTGTGAAATTACTCCACTAGTTTGTTATATTTATTATACAGACTTATATAAACTCCTTTTACGTAGTATGCTGAAGACCTTGGTTCGAATTCACCCGCATCGTAAGACTTTTTCTTATTGTTCGATTTTATATTAATAAAGAAGAAATTTAAATATTGGTTTTGCACCCAAACATGCTTTGTATTGCTGCTCAAAATGTAGAAAATGCAATTGCTGCATTTCTGAAAGCCTAAAATGGAAACAAACGTGTTTAGTGGCAACACGAATCCATCACTTAGGTGCAAAAAAGTGAAATACACCAACACCTGAATTGAAATAGAATTTCATAAAAGCAAAACTGGTGAAAATATTTGAAATACTACCTACAAAGCGGTGAAACACTGCGAAAATAGAATTATGGGGAATATTTCCTAGTTTACTGAAAGTCTCTCAGTTCGTATGTCTATTTTATAAATCGGAAACACGACGTTGCACCTGCTGCGCGAAATATGGCGCTTCCGCAATTGAAAACAAAATGTTTTTCAGTAATTTGCAAACTTCGACTTTCACTTAATGTGATAAAAGTACTTTTAAGGTGTGCGTTTAAAGTTGATGAAATATATTTATTAATAATCATCATCATGATCAACCCATTTATACGTCCCACTGCTGGGCACGGCTCTCCTAACAGACGAGGCTTTCGGCGTCTGACGGCGGTATCAGCGTCCGCCACGCTGGCCTAATGCAGGTTGGGATGTGGGTTGCGGTCTTCAGACGTTTTCTGAGTGTTGTGAATTTTCTTCGATGTGCAGTTTTCATTACATTATTTTATTTTACCGAAAAGCGCGTGGTAAATTTAAATTTTAATTAAATTTCGAACATCATTCCGAGAAACTCAGAGGTGCAAGCTCGAATTCTAACCTACGTCCTTTGCTTGAGAGACGGTAGATCAAATCATTAGACTACCACGGCTTATCACATGAAAGTCATAAAAATATCACGAACTAAATAAAACAAATTATGTATGTACAAAATTGTATAACCCTCCAATTTAAGCATAAAAATGTTGTCAACTGATTTCGGTCTTACTGCTTTAAATTTCTCTCCTGAAATAACAATCATTTTGCAAATGTGATTTTATTACACTAATAGTTCGAGTTACAATTACTATCCACGTAATGACTTCTTATTAATCCGCAGAATTATTTTTCTTAAATTATTTTTCTTCTTAGTATTCGAAATGGATACATTGTTGCATGATTAAGTTGACTGACCAGTAGCGTTGCCACTTATATCATGGTACGACACTTGTAAATAGTGGTCAACAATACTTGATAATTTAAATTAATTATTCTATATTCAGAACTATGTTGTTTTTTAAATATTTAATAGACTTCGTATATCGTAGTTCCAATAAGTATGAAAACATGAATATACTTACACTAGCGTAACCATACTTTTATGAAAATTTTAGTAGCAGTAGGTAGAGCTACTTGTGAAAGAGTTAGTCAATTGAAATACTGCCACCTTACCTATTTCTGCCGCCAAGCAATAATGTGAGCATTACTGCGTTCCGGTTTAGTGACGGGCGCAGTGGCAGTGCCCGTCAAATCGACTTAACTTGTCCCATAACTTGGTATTATATGTAAAAAAAAAAATGAAATTTATAAACCATTTGTCCGCGTGTATTAACATTTTGTTTTATCAAACAAACCAACGTTTCAGCCCGTGACCATGAGACCTATAAAGAACCCGAAACGATCTAGTGCACAGCAATCGCGAAAACTTAAAAACTGAAATGTAAATTATGTTAAAGTAACATTTTTTTCTGAACTATAATGTTAGAAATAATAATAACGCACACATTCAACATAGCCCCGCACTAGGGAAACCCTGTGTCGCGGGTGCCATGAACACATACAAAGACAACCACAAATTACACCCAAACTCATGAGAGAAATAAATGTAGGACATACAAATATTTCTCCCGGCCCGGGAATCGATCCTGGGACCTCTGCGTGGCAGTCCTGCATAGTAATCGTTCAGCCACGGAGGCAGTTAACAATAATGTAATAATATTACATGGATATTTATATTATGGAAATGTGGTGCTGGAGAAGAATGCTTGGGGTATCGTGGACTGACTTTCGTTCAAACGCCTCCATACTTCAAGAACTCGGCATCAAGCAGCGTCTGTCTACTGTGGTGCAAACTCGCATCCTAAAATTCTTCGGTCATGTCTCAAGACGGAATTTTGACTAAATAGAGCGTCTTATTGTGCAGGGTAGAGTGGAGGGCACTAGACTGCGCGGATGGTCACCCATTCGATGGATCGATCAAGTAAAATCTGCAGTGGGCGGTCCTTTCCATGAGTGCACGAGGGAGTCCACTAACAGAGAAAGATGGCGAGATGTCATGAGGCAAGCCACATCAGCCGTTAACAAACGTACTCCGTGATGACCACGACCACTCTGTGAAGAGTGATACGAAAGAGAAGAAGAATAATAATACAAGGAAGATCTTATTCAGCAGGTAGCAAATCCTTTTGGTCCCTGGCCAAAGCGGTCCCAAGTAACTTTTGTCACCCATCCCATGCTCACAGGCATTATTTAGGTGTGCATGCTCCATCGTCGACCTCATCGCCACTTTCCATCAAGTGAGATGGAGGTCAAATGCACACTTACATCTGAATAAGAAAAAAGGCAAAAAAGTAAATGGGTTGGCAGTTATTTTCGCCAGGTCACAAATTCATATATGTGACAATGTATACGCCTTTAACATAACTTGATGATTTCCATATTTTTTTTAATTTACGAAGCTTTATACCAATGTGAGATAAAAAGTGTATTATAAAAGAGTAAGCAATATCGTAAAACAAAACTTTGAATAAAATGTTTACAACATTCCGAGACAAAAACTTTATATACAAGGTTTCAAACTGAGTCAAAAACTTTGTGATGGGAGTGATCTGTTTATCTCTTTCAAGTTATTTCTACTTGGTATATACATATATGTCGTAGTATAACTGTAAGGGTGACGTTGAAGGAAACTCCCTCGTCACCAATTGTGGTACTAGGAATTATTTGATAATTGGCTTATACCTGCTTCGTTATCAATTCTTTAAGCAGGCGGTGAATAATAACTTCAAATTAGTTAGATTTTGGTCAATGGGTTTGTAAGTGCACATCACAACCGGCGACCGTTCGGTGTTACCCTCTCTAAAATAATAATAACCACAGTCATTGATTTAGCGAATAAACTAACAATTCGATATTTTTATAATCAGTAATAAAGTACATATTTAAATACTGTAAGTGATAAATGGAAAAAAAATGTTAACATATTAGTTTCGTTACGTTTTATGTATCTGTCGGTTTTAATGTGGATGGGAGCGTTTGGAGAAATAGACCTCGACGTGCATCTCTCTATTAAATAATGGAACTCGTCCATATCATCTGAAAACATGGAGAGTCGTTTTTTACACACAAACTCACAGCCCCACGGTAGGGAAACCCTATGTTGCAGGTGTCATGGACACACATAGACAACCACAAATTACATCCCAACTCACAAGATAAATAAATGTAGGCCGCACAAATATAAATGTGTTCTGCTCTCTATTCTCCCCTCTCGTTCCCCGCGCCCTCTGCTGTGCATCGAACGATTCCGTCGTTTAAACGACAAGGCGGCTGACGTGAACCGATAAATAGTTGTCACGATCCAGTTGGAATAGCTAGACACGACAGTCGTTCAACGATAAAAAATCTACGACAAACTCACAACAGGCAGTTGTAATATGGGAACAGGCTAAACGCAATAGTCGTCCAACGATAAATAAAACGTTACGACAAAAGGGCGCACACCTCCTTACTCACAACAAAAATTCGCTTCGCAAATCACGTCCCCAGTTTCCGCGACACGTCGAGCAAATTGCAAAGTTCTACAAAGAACAGACCCTTCTTGATATCGTAAGGAAATAAGTAAAAGAAAAATCGAACTAATGTGGCACTTTAAATCTATTTGCCACTAAATCTATGATTGGACAATAACAACATCCAATTTAAAACAATGTCGCAACCTTCGTTTAATAAAATACATCCGGGGCATATCATGGTCCAGAATATTATGAATACAAACTGTCCCTAAGTACGTACTCATCGTCCCAATATCACAGAAGACATTACAGAACCCTTCATGTTGTTTACACAACACTGTTTTGCACACACCCGCGTTTCAATCTTGTTTCACTTCGCCTTTGTAAGATACAAAAGAGATTACATGGCTTACTAAAGCTATATCGAATATCTTGGTCTCCCATCCATTGCTATTTGATACTTTGACTAGTAAATGTTATTTGCTACTAGCTAAAAAAAGATACTTAGAATGTCTCCTTGTGGGTATAGCACCTTATGTATCCTGTGCTGTGACTGGCTTTACCAATCTTCATCAATCCGTTGTAATATACCCAGAGGAGTTTAATTTAAATAGTTTCACAAATAAATAATAATATCAAGAGGAGATACGCATCCTTGAAATAATGAGAAACATCACGAAAATAACTTTTCAGGAGAAATATTTTAGATTCTAGAACGAATTTAATCGATAACTTTTATATGCTTAAATAGGATAAATAAAATTTCACTTATTAAGCATACTTTGATTCATATAGTTCGTATTTTTATGAATTTCATGTCATAAACGCACTTTTATCTTATGATCACATGAAGTTCTACTGCTACTAAAAATAGGTATATTATAAATTTACTCATATGCACTTCAACAGACTGAACTAAGCGTAACATATATTTTTTACTTGATCAAAATAAGCGTCCGAATAAGCGGAGTCACGGGTGCGACATATCTTTGTATGAGATTGGATACAAGGGCTACCTATCCGTAGTCCGAAATGACATACACGAAAGTAATTTTGAGAGGAAAATGCTTTTTCTTTTAAACCTAACTTAACCTAACCAGCGGGACCTAATCGTGTCTTTGCGATAAAATCCAACATATCCTGAAAGAACAACGGTTCCGTTATAATTCGGTTTTCGGTGTAATGAAAACTCGAACAAACGTTATTTCGGAAAAAAGAAATTCGACTTTGTGATAGGTTACCCTGTACAAGTATAGTATTATATTATCTGTGTTATTACTTTAAAAATAAGCACTAGTCTTCAGTATTCCATTTCAGTATATACTGCAATAGCTGTATATATTTCTGTTTGATGTACTTTAAATTCAATCCCTCGAATGTGACACCGCCATCGCCTCTCCACGATAAGACCCTTGAAGGAGCTACTATTTGAAAGTAAAGCTTTCTCGATAATGCTGTCGATACAACAAGGCGCTATTTGAAACGCGAGTGTCGTTGCTGCTTGAAAATATTGGTGTTATAGACGGTGATAGTGTCTACATGGTTATATAGACACTATGAAATGAAACTGAAAAATGAAATAAAACTACAGAAGCGTCACTATTTTCTTACTAATGTTGACATAAGTGAAATTATCGAGTTCTTGGTTTTCGCGATTGTTCAATATAACAAATGAAACTATTTTTTCGGATCTAAAACATTTAGGCCAGAGTGGCGGACTATGGCCTAAACACGGAGACTCGTGCTTAGCCGTGGGGTATATAAATGGGTTGATTATGATAATGACTAATAACAAATGTATTTTCATCAACTTTACACGCCATTTCCCAAAAAAATACTTTTTCGTTCAGTGACTGCAATGCTTCACTAAACGAAAAAGTAATGTTTTATCAATTACCACGTTGTACTTTCTCCAGATTTTTGTCATGATGCTACGTGGTATGTTGCTTACGTCATTAATCGTTCTGTACTAATCAAGCCTACTTAATTGTATTCATTTTGCCTAAGGCATTTCTAGTAGTAATGAATAAATATATTACTAGGAGAGTCCGTGAAAGTAAATATGTATGTCCAAAAGTAAATAATTACTACGGTAAAAGAACAAATAGGTATTTCTTGCCCATTTTATTTAATAAATTTGATTTTTTGAGAGACCGTGATATATTATCTAAATGCATTTTAAAGAAAAAGTTAAAATCTTCTCTTTTAGTAGCCATTTAAATTTAGCTTAAGTAAGTACATTGATTTTGTTAAACGTAGTAAGTAGGTATACTATAGTCTCGAGATTGTGAGTGTATCCTTGCCAACAAACTGCTTTCGCAGTTTGGCGAGAAATTGTATTATGTATTTTTGTATGCCTTTTGTATAAAATAAATAAATAAAAAAAAAAAGTTCAATAAATAAATAACATGTCAGACAACTACACCAATTGCCTGGCCTCAGACTAGGGAATTCCCTGTACTATGAGTACCAGACCAACGGAACAGTCTGGGGCACTTCCCAGAATACCAGACCAGAACCAATTAAGAAAAGTTAATTTCCCAAAATGGTATAACCGGGAATCGAAAGCGGGATCTCCTTATTCATCCCCCACAGTATAAACCGCTGAGCCACCGAGTTCGTCATATTGGATATATTTGTTTTTTAAACAAATTTTTTCAGTCCGCCCGTAAAGAGCCTGTAACATTGGATTGTTTGAAAAAACAAATAAGCTATTTATATCCGAAAAAATAGTGCCATTATTTATGAATGAAATTTTCAAACCAAATTCTCTCCCACCACCACCACCATGACCACGTCTCGCCCGGTGGAAAACCACCTTGAATGTGGAAGCGAAACGCTTGCGAATCTTTAAAATATCTACAATGTAGGGGTGAAACATCAATCTATATCTAATCCCTCGAAGATGGAAAGGGATGGCGGAATGAATTCATGCAATTCCATAGCAAACTGTTCGTGATATACTGTAGCATGTAAAACCATGTGTTCCACACAATGATTCAAGATGTAAAAGACATGTAGACAATTGTAATTTCGACAGACAGTAATTTAGAAATAAAATCTTCTAAATGGAAAGGACCAGTACCCTACCACTTTTACCATAAAGTAACATTGTAATGTTTCGGATTGAACGGTAGAGAAAGCAAGCGCAATCATATGTACAGGAGATTTAAATTCACGATCGGTAACGTATTTGCATGAGGTTACTACAAATAATGAATTAATGAAATGTTCTTTATTGCACAATAAAATTCCAAATTCTCCGTACTGAAAAATATCACAGTTTTGTTTCCTACCTCAGGCTCGTACTGATTACAGCAAAAACGAGCTTGTATGGCGCGCTGTGAATATTTTTAAAGTAACCTATGTAATACCTTCGATCAGGATCTATTTAATACAAATTATAGGCGCATGGAGCTTGAAAACTTTCAGGTTGATGGGCGCTCTGGTAGTGCCCCTCACATCTTTGCGATTTAAAGCTCTCAGTGGCACTGCAATTGTTATGGCCAGGCGTGTAGCTTACCATCAGTCGCACAACTTGATCGTATCGTTACTAGATTTTATTAAAAAAAATTGTATACTCTCGAGGTGGTCCCATTGTCACTAAGTCAGGATCTGATGAGGGGATCCCATGGAAATCGGGCGCTATCCTCAAATTATATAGGTACCTATGTACATGTTGACCGATTTCTCCGTCAAGTGCGGACCGATTTTGAGAATTCTTTTTTTGTTTCAAAGGGTGCACTCTTGAGATATCACAGCTGCGCCACAACATGGCTTCTATAAGCGTCTAATTTGAAGACACGCGTAAACGAAACTAAATGGTAATAGTAATAACTGAAGGCCAATTATAGGTCCTCATAAACAGCCATGCAATAAAAACGTTACTAAAATTTAGTGCACTATTTAATTTATCACATTTAAAGATAAAAATCGTAAATCCCCATTATGAATTAAAGAAGTGCCTACTCAGCGTGTTCATTTCCGAAATCACATTGTTTTTTATGATATCAAGTGACGGGACGAACAAGTAGCACGCCTGGTGCTAAACGACACGCCTGTCCATAGCAGTTGCCGCGCCACTCGGAGCTTTGATCCCCATGTGCCTATAACTTCATCAGCATCCTTACCCTTCAAAACCGGAACACAGCAATGCTGACATTAGTGCTTGGCAGCAGAAATATGTAAGGTGGCAGTACTAACCTTACACGAACCTCACAAGAAGCTCTACTGCTACTAAATATTACTATACATACTGTACATACAGCCGAACATATAATCTCCTCCTTTTTTTGAAGTCGATTAAAAAGTGGCGCGCGCGTGTCACGATCGTGGCGCTGCTGCTGTACTTCCAGATATTGTATGAAACTGCGCGTCTGTTGACTATCAGAGTCAACAGACGCGCCACTGCAGAGCTTCTATAAGCCTCTAATGTGAACGCGCCTTTACACTGTTGATCTTCTTAATAAATATATAAGTACAAAATTGCTACATACACTGGTTATATTACTGGTTTCTGTGAAGGTATTATTTATTGCTCCTGTTTATGTAAAACAAAATTCGATCTCTTTTCGTGTGAAATATTTTTCTGTTTTCGGTAGCAAATAACGACTTTGCAATATTTTACCAAATATACTGCCTGTCTTATACTATAAACTTTGATGGAAAATTCAACTATTGTGACATCTTGAATTGTAAGACTCAATGTTTATAGGAGATTTTATCCTTATTATTGACCGTATCGATTAGTAAAATAAAATAGTGAGTATTTATTTTTAGTATTTTTGGTGGGTTCAGGTTTACATTTGGAAAATTCTGTGAATGCATATAAATATTAAGAAAAATAAAATATATATAATTATAAATAAAAATAATTATATTTGTATGTTTCGACGAGACTGGTTGTATTATAGCACTGTTAATGTATTGAACTGATCTGATGAACTTATTGTACCTACTTCCACAAATAAATAGATCTTTATCTTTATCTTTAAAAGAATGTGTTTCCTTTATATAAAATTAGCTATCTGAAACATTTAAAGTAGTCCACGCTCCAGTTTAATTTTTTTTTCTCGCTGTACAATATAATTAAAAATCTTAGTCAATTATTTTTTTATTTATTATTTTTTTTTTATAACGCTCACAATCAACATAGCCCCGCACTAGGGAAACCCTGTGTCGCGGGTGCCATGGACACACACATAGACAACCACAAATTACACCCAAACTCACGAGAGAAATAAATGTAGGCCATACAAGTATTTCTCCCGGCCCGGGAATCGAACCTGGGACCTCTGCGTGGCAGTCCGGCATGGTAACCGTTCGGCCACGGAGGCAGTTAATTATGAAAAATTATGGATAAATGATTGTAGTTTAATTATTACCAAGCAGTTACTTTAAACACATTGTCTCGTAATATTAAAAAAAACTCCAAATTATACACTGTTAAAATATTCGTTCAGTACAATTAATATAAGTAAGTTAGATATTAAAAATGTAAGCAATTGTAATAATACTCGTAAACAATTTAAAAGTTACCTGATATTTTTCCAATTGAGGTTCTATTAATGGAAAAATATGTTTTCTAATTTGTTATTGGTTCTTTAATAAATGTAATTGTAGCTGTTTGCTAACATTCCGAATCGGCTAACGCCTATTATTTGTAATAAATATGCAATGTTAACGGATATTTGTAGCACGGAGTAAAACGAAGTATATTTGAAAGAATTGAATAATTTTTTCAAGAATTTCGATTACAAATAATTATGATAAAAACAACCACACTAATTCCCTGGTCTCAATCAAAGAATTTCCCTGAACTTTAAGTATCAAAGCAGCAATACTCACTCAGGGGCACTGCTCAGAACACCCACTACCCGACCAGCTTACAAAAGTTTATTTATGAAACTGTTGCTACTGCTACCTATCACAGTGTAAGCCGTAAGAGCGGTGCTACACCGGTGTTGCCAGTGCGTATCGTCGTCGCAACGCTATGATTTCAACGCACCGAATGCCATGCGAACAATGCGGCGTCGCAACACCGCTCCCCACTTCGTCTCCTGGCCCCTTGCCCGATGCGCAAGCGTTTCGTCACCGCGCGCCATTCCAACGCACCCTATGGCATGTAGTTCTAGTTTATATGTAGTAGAATGCAGCGTTACCGCTCAGCCGTCGCAACGCCGATGCAACGCATCGTGTGGCATCGCTCTTAGGCCACCGAAGTCGCAATATATTAGAACACATTAAATACATATTTTGTGGTATAGTTATTTATTTTACATGATATAAAACTACGTCCTTTAATTCGTGAGATGCGTCAAAGTATTTCTTAATATCTATATTACTTTGTAAAGAATCGCATTCTCGAAGCTCGAAGTGCAAGCATGTTAGAGACGTGATTGGAGGCGTCCCGATATTTCTGACATTTTTGCTATAACTAGACGTACGATTATAACTGTTCTTATATTTGAAAAGCGAACTTTGTCACTATGCTGTGATTCCACCAAAGCTGTGCAAGGTAGCTAGGCGATGTGAGGATGTGTAGCGAAGTTGTGAAAAGGTGTTTAGTGTGAGCTCTTTTCAGCTCTGCACGGATATTGTGCGGTGTGGTGGGGTGAGCGGAGGCGCACCTCGCACATATTCCTAGCACACGTTCCTTTCTCGCATCCCTCGCACACATCTCTTTCTTTTTGTATATTTATACTAATACTTAGCTTCGCTACCACTAGCCCTTTTCCCCCAGAGGTGCCCTAAGCGAGGCTAGGAAAATCAATTAATCCTATTGGTTGATTTTTCCTCGCTACCTAGCATATCTTCCGTGGAATCGCAGCCTAAGGCTGCCTTTCCATCAGAAATGTGAAAGGTAGTAAGACGGTGCGAGGCTGTATAGCCGCGCTGTGAAACCGTGGAATGTTTTCCACGAAAGCTATGCGAGTTAACTAGGCAGTGAAAGGATGTGCAGCAGCGCGGTGCGAGGACGCGTTACGGACTCTCTTCAGTTACTTTCAGTAGCTCTACTTTCCTACACCGTTTTGCACATATTCCTCGCCCGCATCCCTTGCACACATTCCTCGCACACATCTCCCGCTATTTTGTATGTACAAATACTTAGCTCCGCTAACCCTTTTCCACCAGAGCTGCGCTAAGCGAGGCTAGGAAAATGAAGTAATTCTATTGGTGGATTCTTTGCTCGCACATACCTCATACGTTTCCAATGGAATCACAATGTAATCGTTGCATTTCTACATTTTTAACCCCCGACGCAAAAAGAGTAAAGTTTATGAGTCAGACGGCATTGTCTGAATGTCTGAATGCCTCTCTGTGGCATAGTAGCTCCCAAACGCATGGACTGATCTCATTTCGGTTTTTTATTTGAAAGCTAATTTAATCGGGATGATTCTTGGTCATGTTTGGTGAGCATCTTCTCTTAGTTCATTAAAATCATCAGCTCTTTTCCCGGTTAGTGTACAATCTCAGTCATAAAATGAAATACTACCGCTTGATAGGGATTACGGCATGTATGGCATTAAAATATATAACAACCTTGATTTAATGCTATAACCCAATTTTACAAATTTTCTTGGAACCACTGTTCGTTGTTATTCCATTCATACTCCATAGCGATGGAGCGAGCTATGCTTGGTGTTTCTCTGATGGACCGAATCTGTAACGCGGTCATATTTCAGAGAGCTAAAGTGACCGACATAGCTCGCAAAATCAGTAAGTGGCAGTGGGCCATGTCACACATGATCTCATGACATGTGATGACTCACACATGTCTGTAGGAAGGTTGATCGCCGATGGATCAGACTTGTTCTGGAATGGCGACCACGTCAAGGAAAACGTAGTGTGGGGATGCACTGTGGCATGATGGGCGGATAACCTGAGCAAGTTGGCCAGCAGCGGCAGCATGCGTGTAAGCTGACAATGATGAGACTCCATTGAGATCACATTGCATTTATGATAGTATTTGCTATTCCGTTAAAATCTAGTTGCAATGACAGCTGAGTGTCAGTGGAATGGCAGTGCTGGCATTCATTCATTTAATCACTAAAGGTTAATGTATCTTACTAAAACTAGAATGGAAATTACTATGCCTTAATTAATCTAGTATTAATACTTATCTTCATCTCGTTTAATAAGCTTTTAAATTAAATATCATAATAATATTAATACACCACGCCATCGACGTGTCGTCGACTCTCCATTGAGCATACCAACAACTTCTTCATGACGGCGTCCGTGGTCAAGTGGCTTGCATACCGGTTTCCATGGTGTCGCCATCTCTGAGGTCCCGGGTTCGATCCCCAGCCGAGTCAGTGTAGAAACTAACTTTTCTATAGGTAAAAGTGGGATAGACGCCCTTGGAGGATAGACGCCGCACCTT
>NW_020654170.1:0-14226 GCF_003589595.1 Hyposmocoma kahamanoa | reverse complement strand
GTAAATTTATTTTACCTATGGAATAAATAATCTTTGACTTTGACTTTAACTTTGTATTTTGTCCACGTATAAACATAGTAGTGGGCCAATAATTGAAGAGGACTGCTATCTGCTCTACATTACAGATCGTAACTCTGAAAAAGATCAAAATTCCGTCTTATATCTATATGGCGAAGATCGATAGCCTGATTATATTATGTAAAAGACCGTGAATATTAATTAATTCCTCTGTAGTATGTGATATAAGAAATCAGTTTCTCTCCTTGTAATATTATTCAATAGATCTAAATTTATTATTTATATAGAGCTAAAATTATTTTCTAAACTTTGAGAAATATGCATGTCAATAGATGGCATTGTGTAAACTAAATTATAAATTAATGCTTCCTAATACGGGTAGATGGCGCTAATCCTAAACAAAATATAATAATAGCTGGAAGTATCCATAAAAATCTGTGCAATGAGCGCCATCTAGTTAATTTATTTGTTATCACAGGAATTTTGACATCGAGAATATAACTAGAAATAGAGACGAAATGTCATTACATTTGTTTGAAAACTATTCTGCCATATCATTACTGTGACAACTGCGCTCCGATTGGCCAGCCCGAATTCAAAACAATTGACGGGTGACGTCAATGAAATTTGAATTTGTTTGTTTTGTAATTAGATGTTTTGCTGTTTTTTCCCACACCACCGAATGGAACAGCACGTCATTGTTAGAGATATTATGTTATATTACATTACATTACATTACATTACATTACATTATGCTGCGCTGCGCTGCGCTACGCTACGCTACACTACACTATACTAAACTATATTATATTATATTTTTGGAATATACGGAGACACACAAGTCAGTTGTTGGCGTTGTCTATATTTCAGTGCAAACGAGAGTTGATAAATATCAACTTATAAATATAAGTGATGTATCACTGACGAGCTACCAGGAATATATGGTCCTTACTTCGTCTCTATTTCTGGTTATATACTCGATGAGTTTTGATAAATTGCAGCTTGGCACCGTCGCGACATCTGGTGTACCAATACGTGCTAAATACCCGACTACGCTGCCTTGTATCGCGATTAGCAGTCATCTTGAGTCATTGGTATAGCTAAATATAAAGACATCAAAGGCTGTATTAGACACCATTCTATTTTCAAGCTAGTTTAGGCAATCTAGGCAGGTGTGATAATCTAAGCTAGTAAACAACAGGGTATTGCCAAACACATTTTGTATGTCTCAATTACGTTGCCGACATTGCAGAGTAAACTCATTTATTTCACGCACGAGCACATTCCGCTGTTGCGACATCACTATAATGACATTTGGCTAACATTACAGTGTACGAGTATAAGTATTACTGTTGAATTTTGAGACTATTATTATATATTCGTTTAGCTTCAACGGCGTGGTAATGAAAATAAGCACGCACATCGTGGCCAGTACCATGGGGTATTAACACATACAAATAAACCTTAGTACTATTTAAAACGGTACATGTCGACACTTGACACTTTTTAATTTGTTAGTTTGCAATAAATTGTGGAGATTTACACTCGAAAATAAGTAACGTTTTTGAATTTTACTTTAAAATATTAAAAATACAGACTGAGCTTCTTTGCGATTTTATTATATTTTATTGTATATGAAATCGACGTCTGAACAAGAGCAATAACTTGACTAAAATGTAATAGCTGCCATCTGTTGGCCTATTTTAATATTATTACAATAGCATCACAGCACTATCATCTATTGATCAGCGTTTCATAACTCAAAATAAGCGTCCGAATGCGGAGTTACGGATGCGTCATTTCTTTGTATCTGTACTAGTATAGTTATTGTATTATCGTAGTCTGTACTATGTTCAAGAATTGTTTAATGATTCAAATACTTTTATTACTCAGATTAGGTCAGATAAGGATATTTTAAAATAAAATGTGAAAGAGTTGTAACCCTAATAACCGTGATAGGATCACGGCAGTAAAACAGGAAACTTCCGGCCCACAAATTTATTTAACATGAAGTAAAAGGTAAAGTAAAGAAAAAATCCTTATCGGGTTGTATTAAGTTGAATTACAGATAGACTGTTATTCGCTTATTATGGTCGAAACATGATTTACATCGATTGCATTATGACTAAACTTGAAAAAAAAAAATTAGAGAATTTGATTTAGTAGTAACCGCTATCGCGGTCAAGCAGGGAGTGACGTTCGAAAGAAATAAAATCAGAATGCGAAGGAAAATGGAACAATTCAAAATTTTTATTTAAATATGAGTAGAAGAAGAAAAAACAATACGATATGAATGGAGAGAGACGGTACAAAAAGGTGGGATGACGGTGTAAGGAGGTCACACCGTCACAAATGTAAGTGTGCATTTGACCTCCATCTCACCTGATGGAAAGTGACGATGAGATCGATGATGGAGCATCCACCCCTAAGTATTCACTCTCGAAAAGGCCCAAGTTATAAGTCTACAGGCCGGGAATTCCACTTTTTTATACCAAGTGACGGAACGTACTGCAGTACAGGCAGCTTAGGTTTTGTATTTAGAATTGTAAGAATAATAGTGTTGATGTCGAACAGACATCTAGGAGTTCTGGACAAAGCTTTGAAATTGAATACACGTATAAAGTTATAATTATGATATAATCGTCGTTAATAATTATAAAGTACTTCTCGCTACGCAAGCCCAAGCTACGTTCCTATGCTATAGTACACACAAAACACTATATATTAAATGTACCAGTATAGTTTACTCTGATTTAATTTAATAATTAAAATCTGCTTTAGTTTCATAATTAAAGTCTTTGGGTCACACAATCCATGAGCGAAAGCTATGGTACCAGATGACGGGACGAACAAGTCGTGCGCCTGGTTATAAGCGACACGCCAATCTATAACACTTACAGTGCCACTTAGAGCTTTAAAATCGCATTTATCTTAGGGGCACTGCCACTGCGCCCGTCACCCTGAGACATAAATTCACAAGTTCCATGTTCCTGTAATTTTTTCAGCACCGTCAAAATCGAAACACAGTAACGCTGACATTACTGCTTGGCGGCATAAATAGCCCTGGACGAGCTCTTTCACAAGAAGCTGTACTGCTACCATTCCATAGTCATTGGTCACATAAATGATGAAAAGTAACACTTCGTGCGAATAATTGGAATATTTAATAGTGCAATTCTAGCCTATATTTTTCCTGGTAGTTCCATCGTGTAATTCTGATATATCCTGTATAATACCGATAAGCAGGCGGCTTCTAGGCTCTGCAGCTTTGCCTCCACTGAATCCTTGTAGAAACATTTTATATTAATATAAAAGATAAAATAGTTTTGAAAATAACTGCAAAGTAACAATCCATGGGCGAGGCATGCTTTTGCTATGACGTGCAGTCTTGTAATGGACATAAGTGCAGCAAGAGGCGAGCTAACAATACGTCCCCAATACGGTCCGTTTTGCAAATGTCAACAATTACGGAGTCAACAATGCCGTCGAAGCGGGACAGTGACGACACTTGACCACTTATGCGATTCCCTTTGTTATGTAACTTTACATAAGCCACGGTAATGCTAGATTATCAGCTTTGTTTATGGTATTTAATATCTCTGTAATTTGGACTTTTGTCGTCATGCACAGATGGAAATCAGTTGTT
The DNA here is from genome assembly GCF_003589595.1 of Hyposmocoma kahamanoa. Classification (NCBI taxonomy): domain Eukaryota; kingdom Metazoa; phylum Arthropoda; class Insecta; order Lepidoptera; family Cosmopterigidae; genus Hyposmocoma; species Hyposmocoma kahamanoa. The sequence goes on along the minus strand of NW_020654170.1, from coordinate 10,562 downwards.
TGTTAGTACATCCGTATTCGAAATCGATATTCAAAAAGTATAGTTTATAATATAAAATTTGTCATCTTTGGAACCATTTAAATGAAATATATAGCTTTTTTTTCTTATCATATCGATGACATATACTATAATGCTTGCCATCCTGGTGAAACGCTAAACCAATCGGCGTAAGGTTGCCCAGGGTGCGTCAGACGTACAGGAAAGAGGTGCAGGTCCTCTCGTGCAGCTCATTAATAAGCTGCTGGTGCCACGTGTTACTTAAAAAAAATACGTTTTCACCTCACTAGCTCGGAAAGGCTTTCTTTCTCGTTAGAAATCAAAAGCGTATTTTCCACGCTAGCGTGGAAAAGGTTTTTGAAAATCGAACTTGACGATGGACAGTGGTGCACCTAACTTTTTGGTCGACGAAAAAAAAAACGTAATGACACGTTCAACTAAGCGATTTGTCGTATATTATTAATGTAATACAAATCCGTTGGTATATTTTATTCTTATTATTACTGACATTAAATTGACAACGGTAACTAATTTTTCTATATTAAAACTGATTTGTTATAGTTCTACTGTTTTTCTTTCATCTACCATTTTCCTCGCTTTAGTGAGGTGAAAAGTTTTTGTGTCCAGAATGTTCACTTTTAGTTCTCTAAGAATCCGCTAGATGGCATTGATAAGTTTTTGTGTTTCGCTCGGTAGCAAAGTTGTTTTGCGTCTCGTGCCTTGAAACCCTCGCAACGCTCTGGCTTGTATTGTTAAAATCAATCTCAGGTTCGTATTCTAGAACTCTACTCAATGCTCAAGTCAGGATTTGAGCAGACTTGAGTATGATTTCAAGCACTGGAAATACGACCCTAATGGCAAGGACAAAAGCTCTACTGTCTATTTCCATCGGGTGGTTCTATTTGTATCGGTTCCCGAAATAATATAGTAATTTGAAAATCTTGGTACTTACAAAAGGACTTGAAAGGTAGGGTCATTGATGTACGAGTACTGCCCCTCGTCGGGCGAGCGCACTGCGGTGACGACGTGGTGCAGCAGAGGCGCGCGCGCAGCGTTCACTAGTGTGGTCACGGAGTCGCTCTTGCACGACTTCGGCAAGCATAATCCCAGGTGAAGGGTACGGCGCTGGAATTGTTTATATGGCTTGGTTATATATTTATTAAAAAACAGGCTACAAATAGTGGTGGTTCTAATAATCTAATCCTACTATTATATTTTTCTACTCCTGTACTTTAATTAATCTGTTTATCTACATATTTAGTAATCTTTTTAGTTCTGAACCAAAATTAAATTGTCTATGGTACTCGTTACTGAACTGAAAATAAATTAATTATAATTCTGTACACAGAACTATAATAATGAGTTTCAAAAAAAGAACGTCGCATATTTGGTAATTAAAATTAAAATAATTAAATTTTAATTAAAAGTATCTTTAAACGCGTCACTATGTTCCTGATTATAATAACGTCACTATATTTGTGAAATGATTGAAATGATTTTTTAAAATAAATAATATCTCAAATGAATGTTACATATCAGGTCCAGAGGCGCATTCGCCAAAAAAGAACTATATAAAAACAATCAATCGCGGACGCTTCTATCCGTAGAGGATGGATCTATCTTTGTAATTTTTAGTTTGGGTATCGTCTGACTTTGAATCAAAAACAAATCTTTAAATATTGAGTGATTCATTATTTTAATTTTCTCGCAGAAAACGTATTTGTATTGTATGCAATCATCGCGTAGATAACCAGAAATAGAGACGAAATGTCATTCAATTTGTTTGAAAACTATTCTGCCAAATCATTACGAAGCAACTGCGCTTCGATTGGCCAGCCCGAATTGACGGGTGTCATTAATTGTTTCACTTTATATCGACCAGTTTAACTTGAGCTATAATGGACGAAAATTGAAAAACTACGTATTTAATTACCAATGAAATGTGGTTCCGTTTGTTTTGTAATTAGATGTTTTGCTGTTTTTCCCCACACCACGGAACGGAACAGAGGTACATACAGGACAGTTGTTGGCGCTATACTGTTTCTGCTTTCCAATTTGTGATTTCAGCTCAAACGAGACTTGATATTTAAAAGTGATATAAAGACCTTTTGCCTTATTTCGTCTCTATTTCTGGTTATGTACTCGATGTACGCAATTATTATATAATTAGGTTTTAAAATCTCGCACCTATTACTGACATATTAAACACGGTACTCGACTTCATAATAAAATTCAAAACCAATCTTTTAGGCCTTGGGAGAGGCGAGAGACTAAAATATATATCAAAATTAATAATAATATTAAAAAAGAACCCTCATTATTTGTAACGATTGCATAAAATACTATTGTTTTATTGAATAGCATGTTTTTTATTACAACGATTATTATTATTTTCTGTGAAAATACTTCACTTGTTTAGTGTTTGTTTATTTTTAACCGACTTCAAAAAAAGGAGCAGATTCTCAATTCGATTGTAATTTTTTGTTACGCGATTATTTCGGCGTTTGTGAACCGACTTTGATGACCCAGTGTTGGTCCCATTTAAATTTGAAGAAAATAATACGGTTTCGCGCACTTTCCGGTAACCGATTGTTTACTTCTTAGTTTCAGTTTGTATGTGCATACATATAAGCAAAGTTGGAAGTCGGCTCCTTTTTTTTAAATAATTATTTGTACTAATAAGCAGACCTCAAGAATATCTCCATGTGCCGGTTGCCGATCTTTGTTTTTAATTTAACGGCTTTTTTCCCGTACCGCCATCTGTGAGAAACCTATAAAGGTTTATCATAGAGAGATTCGCGAGCTCTGCTGATTCGTTCTGTATTTCAGTTAGGGGAGCGGTTAGTCTGGTCTTGGTACTGGTCCGAATCCAGCCGGATCGAAGGGATTTTTCTTCGTATTTGTTCGATCTTTGCATGTTTAAGAGCAACACCTCCCGCTAGAACGAGTACGTCCTAATAAAACATGCGGTGGGACTGATTACCATGAACATGACAATCAATGATTATATATATTTACTATTTAGTTCGACGATGGTTGTCTAACTTTTTTAACTATATAGGTTTCGTTCCGTGGCTTACCTAGTTGATATAACGTCTGTATGCTAGAAGACGTCGGTTCGAATGCGGCCGGATCAAAGGACTTTTTCTAAATGTTCGATATTTGTTTAATAATTATAACAAACTAGTGGAGTAATTTCACATAAAAAATAATTGAATATCAATTCAATAAAAATTTAAATACAGTGAATCACATCTTTAGCCGGGGCTGGTAGCTGCAAAGCTATCTAACTGGGTGACGAAATACTTTCATAGATTTCTCATAGATGGCGCCTCGACTAAAAAGTCGTTGAAAAATTTTTCTAAGTGTTCGATCTTTGTATTAATAATTGTATAAGTTGCAACAAAATAGTCCCATCGTATTTCAGCTAAATTAATCATACAAATAACAGCAAATGTCGGAAAAAAGGAATTACAATCTCCCTTTTTGTGTCGAGGGCTTGAAAATAATTACCGTTTTGATAATGTCCTGCAGTTCGGTGGTTAATGTCATTCGAACGGTGTAGAAAGCGGTCTCGAAGGGCGGGCCCAAACCCGACACGGAGACGTCTTGACGCCATTCGGCGAAGATCTGGGAACCGCCGCTTTCTGAAACAAAGACGGCATAGCTATAGGATCTCAGTGGAAAGTATTATTCATCCTACGTGTGTTCGGATCGTTGGTTATCAGCTATATTTATGTGGGATTGCTAGATTTGAACGGATGCATCGTTATAATTTAGGCGATGGGTGAACGTATCTTAACGCGGGAGTGAAATGGAATGAGTGTGCAAGAGAGAGGGAAGATTTGAAATTAAGAATAGAAGACGAGCGCGATCGCTTTTGTTTTTTACTTTGTTGGATATGGACGACGTCGCTGTGAGTAAATAATTTTAGACCTTCTCCCTTTTCTTTCATTATCCCACATTTATTTTTCGTATAAGTAAACTTAAATGTATATACGAAGTTGAAACCTCTTCCAGTGCCGTTTGTACCTGTTATTTACTGTACCTTTACTTGGATAATATATGTTTCTATGCTAATCAAAATAATGAATTAATTTTAAGCATGTCCCACTAATTTAAAATGTATAATTGCCAGCAGCGAATGTCCGTATATCAAGGTGGAACATGAAAAGCAGCATGTAGTTTTGGGGCTCTATCCTTTTCATTAGCACTAGGTTCCACTACATTTTTAACTGTACCTTTATTAAACTTTTTTATTGTAAATATGCTTATGAAAACATTTCTGTTTATTTAATAATAATTATTATATTATTGTATTTAATAGAGTAGTAAAAACTACAAGTCCTTTTTTTTTAAACTGTAGTTTACAAAAAGCAAACGGTCCCATTACAATGTATCAAACATTATAAGCATTGGCGTCAAACAACAACTTTGCAACCTTGCATAACCAACAACTATAATGTCACAAAGATATCTATCTATTTGTCAGTCAGACCAAAAACTTAACCCCAAATAAAAAAAAAATGTTAATACAGTATTAAAAGAAGCCAGATTCGCCTTTTATAATTGTAGGTAGAATAAAGCGACATAAAGTGTCGCTGACAAGAGAGGATAAGTTATACTGCGCGTGAATTTCAATGGCGACGGCGCACGCGTTGATGTCTTTTGTAAAGGGAATTGTCACAGCAGTTTTAAGCTTTTTCATGTAAATGGCTTTTCTTAGCGAGTCAATTTTTTTGTTATTGTTCTGTATGTTTACAGCATTCTGTAGGTGTTTATTAGTGATGCAACGGAAGTGTAGTAACGGAAACAGATGTTAAAAGTAAATCATAGCGGAAATGGAAACGTAAGCGGATGCGGCAGCGGAAGTGTAGACACTATAAAATCTCTATGAAATTGTTCTAAGCAGCACTTAACACAACATAAAACTGTTAAATACAGTGCGATTTTGCCGCCAAGCAAATCGCGCTATCGCCTGATCCCGAAAACGGTGTAAACTTCCGATTAAATTTCTGTTATAAAAGTTGCGGAAGTAGAAACGGAAACAGATGTGAAAAAGCGTGCGGTACTTCCGCAATTGCGGAAGCAGAAGCAGAGGTCTGTTGCATCAATAGTGTTTATCACAATGTATTCAAAACAACAATTTAATAATTAGTTAATTATTATATCGTCAATTTTTATATCGTCATATTGTTTGTCCCATTGCAGGGCACGAGTCTCCTCTAAGAAGAGGGTTTTGTATTTAGGGTCGAAACACAAAACTATGTTACTTCTAATATATATTAACTGCCTCCGTGGCCGAGCGGTTACCATGCTGGTCTGCCACGCAGAGGTCCCGGGTTCGATTCCCGGGCCGAGAGAAATATTTGTATGGCCTACATTTATTTCTCTCGTGAGTTTTGGTGTAATTTCTGTTTGCCTATGTGCGTGTTGTGTCCATGACACCCGCGAGGGTTTCCCTATTGCTGGGCTATGTTGAGTGTGTGCGTTATTGTTATTAGTTAGTAAAAATTGGCAAAGAAAAAAAACCTTTTTGTAAAGCGGCGATAAAGCTGCTTCCTGCGTACGCGAGGGATGCATCATTTGCACCCGAATTTCCTATCACTGGGGTTAATAAAACTGTAAATTTTGACTGTGCAACAACAGGGCGCCTGGGTAACGGGGCGCTATACACGGGTTAGCGCCGGCGCTGCCCGTTTGACAAGGGCTGTAAACCTTTTTCGACACGCAGGTTTCATCACGATATTTCCTACCACCGTCCTTAAATAGTATTCGCAATAATTTTTAAGCGTTTCTCTTAAGGTGGCAAGGCCACGTGTCGAGGCCTTGTCGGTAGAAAGTTGTCAAAAATTATTACGGCTATAGTAATTGTGCAAATAACTCTGTGAATAACGTAACATCTTTTTGACGGATGAATAGAACAATTAGTACAAACGTGAAATTTAAATTTTGTAATTTGACGGTATTGTTTGCGAGAGAGAGTGAAACGACAAACGAAGTAACATAAGGTTACATAATAATCCTTTAAATTTTTATAATATAGCAACAAAATTTTGAGCAGTAAGTAGATATGGTGGACAACACCTAAAAGTATATACAATGTGTTGGAATGCATTGTTGAACATTGTATCTTACTTTATTTACATAGTAACATTTTTAACCTCAAATATTTGAACGCTGTTTGTTTATTTAACCTATGGCGGAGTGTCATTGCTTTGTTTTCCATTGTTTTTTTCAAGATGCAATAGGTGCCTTTATTCCATTGTATTTTATTTAAATATGCAAATCAGTACTGCTTTAGACTCTGACATTGTTAGAACAAACGACATTGACTACTTTCTTCAATTTTCAATAAGCGTACACCGTAAGTTCTCCGTGGATCGTATGGGAGTCCAAAGACATATCCCATGATCCCATGGAAGCATAGCGATGAAAAAATTACACAGGAATCCCGTATGATTATAGGCATGGGAGACAAGAGGCAGGAGTAAAATTTATTATTATGTAAAAGATCTGTCAAGATCACGATCGATAATTTATTCGATCGTATCTGCGCGTCAGCCGCCTGCGCTGCCAAAGGCAGCTACTGTTCGTAATTACAGCGCCCGCAGAGAAATCCAAATAGATAATTATACGGGATAGCGCTTGTTATTGAGATAAGCAACAACATCGACAAGGAGCCGATATAATTTTGTAATATTTACACATGTTTCTATCGTAGTAGTTATTTATTAACAGTACTTATTACACACAAAACAATCACAGGATTATTGTGAAATAACAATATTTCAGAAGTTAAATAATTAAACAATTACATTCTAGAGAAATGAGACAACATGGAAAGCACTATATCGACAACGGCGACAATATGATGTAAAAAGAAGAAGAAAATGAAGAACGAACAGATTTGATATATTTTATGCTTGTACATATTGATAAGATTTACTCAAAATTAAATTAGTAAATAGAATATGACAGAGATCTTAAAAGAGAAGATGCTTGCTCCTTAGTGTTATCTTGGACGCTTTGCATAAGTCGACTAAACTGGTAGCTTAGTTGGTATAGCGTCTGCCACGGTAAGCTAGAAGACGTCGGTTCGAATCCGGCCGGATCGAAGGAAGTTTTTCTGAGTGTTCGATCTTTGTATTAATAATTATATAAATACTAATTACTAAATAACTGTAAAAATATCTAACTGGGTGATAAAACATTCATAGATTTCTCATAGATGGCGATACGACTAACAAGGCGTTGAAAAAACGCAAGCACATAGAAAAATTCGTGAGGACCTCTGGTTCGTTCCGTTGTTTAGTTGGTATAGCGTCTGGCACGGTAAGCTAGAAGACGTCGGTTTGAATCCGGCCGGATCGAAGGAATTTTTTCTGAGTATTCGATTTTTGTATTAATAATTATAACAAACTAGTGGAATAATTTCACAAAAATAATTGAATATCAATTCAATAAAAATTAAAAATTAACTGATGCTCTGGAAGAGTTTTAATACTAGGAAAATAATTAGTAAATTGCAATAACAAATAACAAATAAATTGAAAATAAAGTTAATCTAGCCGAAAACAAAGTTTTCATTAAGTTCCGCAGCATGATAAAATACCACTTTTGGTCGAAGTTTTGTTTACAATTAAAAAACAAAAGGTCAATGTTTTAGAAAATACATAAAATTATTTTGTCTTTGTTCCGCATATGAATATGGATTTAAAGAAAAATGAAAAACACGTCCCGAATGACGAAAAATTTTACTAATGTAAAAAAAAACAAAGGCGAGTTTTGTAGTTACCGTTTTTACATTAATTAATTTTCAATTCAAGTATACTACGTTTTGAGTTTCTTAATTATTTGTTACCTTTTTTAAGCTGATGGCTCTGTAGCCAATGCTCAATAAATAAATAATAATACTATGACTTCAAAAAGGAATAGAAAAGAAAACGTCAGTAGTGGTGCAAAAGCCCTACCCTAAACGAGTTATTGTAAACTGTTTAATAATACAATATTTTATTTCTATTTCCTCGCAGTACAAGTCAAAGCACCATGTGAACCTGTCATAAAACCCATTTACGAAATAAACTAAAACTATGCTCACGTTTGTCGTGCGAGTAAATGTTTCGTGTTACAGATCGTCGTACAGCCTTGCTGTATAATCCGTTATTCGTGAGATTTTTGCAGAAAATGAAACGAAGATCAATCATCACGATCTAGAACTAACAAGATAAAGTAGTCAATCAACATCAAACAACGTGGTTAACGCGACCTTTGACAAAGCCGTTACGGCTTTTTACGCTCTAAGATTTTATATGTATTGTTCTAAATAAATAATGGTACGGAAACCTTGCTTAGTGAGAGATGCTTTTAAAACAAATGATTGCACCATAATATGGCATTGCAGATACTTGGTTGGGCTTTTCGGTGATCGGCATCAGTTACTTGGTGCTTTAATAGATGTAATGTAATGACAGTTTGTTTATTTGAATTGTAACGAATGATTGCCTTTTTGAAATTTAGTAGCAGTAGAGCTCCTTGTGAAAGGGTTCGTCCAGGATAGTACTGCCACCTTACCTATTTCTGACTCTAAGCAGTAATGGTAGCATTACTGTGTTCCGGTTTTGAAGGGTGATAGTGAAATTACAGGCACTTAGGACTTGTCAATCTATGTTTCAGGGTGTTGGGCGCAGTGGCAGTGTGACTCAGATCTTTGCGATTTAAAGCTCTGAGTGGCACTGCAACTGTTACGGACAGGCGTGTAGATTACCATCACGCGCACGACTTGTTCGTCCCGTCACTTGATATTATAAAAAAAAACATGCAATGATGTAATGAATTTAGAATTTACTTTTTAAATTAGTTAAAAAAACGGGAATGTTAATGTGATTATAATCGCAGTTTGTTAAGTGGCAGTTATAATTGACTGATGTTAATTAACATTTTTGTCGGTTGTCTATCATCATTCGTCATACTTATGAATGCAGTCATTACCAGTATTTAATTTTACGACTGTACTTATTTAGTAATAGTTAGTCTACATATAGTCTCTTTGCTGCGCACAGGCCTTCTCTCATGATGAGAGAGTTTCGGCTGTACTTCCCACGCGGCCCGAATGCGGATTCGGAACTTCACATAGATCATTAAATAACTTTACAGATGTGTGCAGACTTTATCATGATGTGGGCCTTCCACGAACGATACTTCCAATGAATACTACGCCATCGCCAACTTAATTTTTGGACATGTTCTGTTTTTATTTTCTTTTTTCATAAAAATTCTTTTTTTTCAATTTTGTTTACTGTTTTTTTTTCATAAAATTCAGGGAGAACAATATTAGTAAATAATAATATGGCTGTGTACAAAAATAACAGAAAATGACCAAAAAATAAAGTTGGTGTAGTGTTCATTGGAGGCATCGAGTAAAGCTTACCTATTTGTTTTGTGATGGCAGTAGAGCTGCTTGTGAAAGGGTAGTACTGACACCTTACCTATTTCTGCCACCAAGCATGACGTCAGCGTTACTGTGTTCCGGTTTTGAAGGGTAAGGGTGCTGGTGAAATTACAGGCACACGGGACTTGTCAACTTATGTCTCAGGGTGACGGGCGCAGTGGCAGTGCCCCTCAGATATTTGCAATTTAAAGCTCTGAGTGGCACTGCAACTGTTATGGACAGGCGTGTAGCTTACCGTGTCCCGTCACTTGATATTATAAAAAAAAGGGAAAGCTCATGGTGAAAATAAATATTATATATTAACCACAGAAGTTTCGGAAAACTCAGAGGTGCAAACCCGAATTAGAGCTCACTCCCTATGTTTGAGAGGTGCGAGGGCGATGGCACCAATCGACATTTTTAGACTCGTTACAACCTCAAATGGCTTTAGTTTATTAGAAAAAATATATAGTGAAATTGAGGATATATACTTATTAGTATACGGTGTGAAAACACGATTCCTGAAAATGTTCACTATAGAAGAAAAAACACAAACTTACCTCGAAATTTTACAAGAAAACTGCTGTATTCAATAGGTACTGACCAACTGAACCAAATAGAACACGTATCGTATACGATATTATTCAAATGGTTTTAGTTTCGTTTGTAAACAAGTCGCTCGACTCGCGCAATAGAACCCATTTAGTACGGGAAAAAAATGAATTCGATCTAAGGTAAGATACTGTTAAGGGAAGCGTTGATTTAAATTTGAAATAACATTTTATTCTTAAACATATACTAATAGTGATTAGTTTACTTGACAGATATAATCCTCAAGAAAGATTATGCTATAGTATGTCATCAAAAAGCTATTATAAATATTACTACAAACATAACCTAAACTAGAATTTCTGTAAATCTCCAGTAATGAACACCAAAAATCCACTAATTAACTAACCAGTAATAGAAACTCACCAATAATGAACACCCAGTAACTGATACTTACTTATTATAGAAAGTGTTGTCCTAAATCTTAGAAATGAATTTTAAAAAAGATGTCGAAATGTGGTGCTTGTCGGTTACACTTTAGAAGATATCCATAACATTAACCTTAGAGCTAAGTCCAAACTCATGG
>NW_020654169.1:0-11154 GCF_003589595.1 Hyposmocoma kahamanoa | reverse complement strand
GCAGTACTGTCTAATTTTGCTTGCTTCGCTGTCAGAAGAAACAAACGAAGACTAAAGCGTGAATGACGCTCTGTATACGATTTTAACGCCCTATAAGTTCGGACAGTTTTCAGCGCGGACCCGACGTCCATATAATTTTAAGTCAATGGGTCTAACGAACCCTATTTTAGTGGCGTTGGTGACTGACCAGCGGTATGAAATAGCGAATACCTGTTTGAGGTAGCAGGAAGCGAGGTTGTTCTTGGTCTTGGCGACGTTGGGGTCGTCGGGGCCCAGTTTGCTTTCGTAGATCTCCAACGCTCGCTGGTAGTACTGCTCCACCTCCTCATATTTGTTCTAGAATAGGTAACAAATGTATTTCCTTGCAGGACGCTATACTCCCTGACAATGGCACAATCGGCCGGGGTCAGGGCCTCAGGTTCAAGAATCGGTGGATGATACATGCATTATGACTACGTACTTAAGTTCCAAAGTACTCAAGTTCCTCTAACCCAGAAATTAAGAGCTCCTTCGCGTTAATAGCAGGCAGGCCGGTGTTAATGCGGTGGTACTAACTCAGGATGTCATCCTAAAATACAACTATATTCTTAATATCTTCCGATTTCACAATGCACCCGAATAAAAGTTTCTATGCATAATTATTAGATTTATAATAATTTGATCATTTATAATAATTTGAAATCAGAATTACGTACTTTATTATTGTTTCGTTCTGATTTTCATGTGAACTATATTTTGTTTTATAAAACCAAGTGACGGAATGAACAAGTCGTGCGTCTGGTGGTAAGCGACACGCCTATCCATAATAGTTGCAGTGCCATTCAGATCTATAATTAAGACATTCATAATTTGAAACACAATGAAACCTTGGTAATGATTGGTCGTAGTATCAAATTTGTAAAAAAATTAACAAAATCTGGACTGTTAATATAATTTAAACTTTACTATTTAATATTCAAATTTCAATCAATGTGCTGCCATCTAACGGTCAATAGCTGAACGACTACGAATTTGGGATGTTTACTAAGTTGCAGCGGTATAAGGTTTACTTCCGTTTCTTGTAACAAAAAAATGATTACGATAAACAGAAAATTGAAAATTTATTGAAATATAGTAAGATAATAGTACAAGAACGACTATCAATTTCGCACTCCAAAGTAGCGAAATTAGGTATTATTCTACGGTTTTCAAGGTTTTGCGCGACATAACGTATACAAAGCGAAAATGGCGGACTGAGCTCAAGTTTGCGGTACTTCACGAACTGTTGGCACACGTGTGATGCAAACTAAGCACTTCTACTTAATTTATTCTTCCGTGGTTCGACAAGTAAAATTTGTCGATCCTGAGGCATTGCCATTCGCAATAAAGAAATTTCACTTCACTGTACCTGGTTCTGGCAGAGCAGCGCGAGATTGTTGAGTTGCTTGGCCACGTCGGGGTGGTCGCGGCCCAGCACGGCCTCGCGGATGCAAAGTGCTCGCTTGCACAGCGGCTCCGCCTCGCGATACTTGCCTGCACAAGTAAATACTACCTTCAAGCGTCTTATAATAAGTACCCGGCTACTCTGTCACGTTTCATCGCGATGCAAGTGTTATTTCGTTTTTAACCGACTTAAAAGAAAGGAGAAGGTTCTTAATTCGACTGTTTTTTTTTGCATGTATGTTACGCGATAACTCCGACCGATCCGGCTAATTTGTGAACCGATTTTAATGTTATTGTTTGTTGGAAAGAGGGTATCTCAGTATTGGTACCATTTCAAATTGAAGAAAATATTCCACCTCTAAGAGTGGTTTACACGCGGCGAGTTTTAGCAGCGATGCAAACGCGATGCAGTCCCTAATAGTCTACCTTTACGCGCGCGACTTTCAGCAGCGATGCAAACGCGATGCAAACGCGATACAAACGCGATGCAAACTTGATGCACGTTCTAAATTAATTAACTAATTTATTTATTTATTTAATGTATTTATTAATTTCGCTTTTAAATTCACAATTAACAAAACAAAATATTGTGCATAAACCTATAAAGATTTTTCGTAGTTAATGATTCAACATAAGCATAACATATCGATGCAGTCGCATGTTTGTAAAGATGCAGTCGCGCGTTTGCATCGAGATCTAAGGTTGGCAAAATAGGGAATGAATCTGGTTTCGCGCACTTTCCGGTAACCGATCTTAATAAAACTTGGCAAATAGGTGTTATTATTTATACCAGGCTCAGACAATGTCAAGTATGAAGCTACGTTCGCATCATGCACCTTTTAATTTCGTCGAGTATTACTTACTTGACAGTAATTGTCACGGACGAATGTCGGACAGAGAACGGGAGTAGACTTTTCTGAGGTTTAGTAAGACCGTACAGTCACACAAACCCGTAGTCCGACAGTAGTCACAACAATAACAAACCAGGAATCAGCAGCAGCCCCCGTAGCATGGCTACGCATGATAGTCGCGACACGCGCGATAAAATTGAAATGCGCGCGCTATAGCCATGCGCGTAGCCATGCTACGGGGGCAGAAGTTCGTAAAGTCTGCTGTTCGTTCTGTAGTTGAATTGGGAGAACAATCAGCCCCGGTCTGGCAAACAGTCGCTGGTTCGAATCCAGCCGGGCCGCTGGATTTTTTCTTTATGTTTGTTTTCATCTTTTTTTAACAATAATAACACCAATACTGACCTCGCTTTCCATACAACACAGCCAAGTTATTCAGCGTAGCAGCAACAGCGGGATGGTTTTCTCCCAGTGTCTTCTCGCGGATGGACAGTGCGTCGTTCAACAGGTTCGCAGCTTCTTTATATTTGTTCTGATCCCTGAAATTAACAATATGGTTCATAACCCATCTTAAGCTAATTAAATCTCAATTACTGGATTATGTTTTAGGGTACAACGGCTGGTATAAAAAAGAACGATCTTGCAAAAACACGCTGTTAGGGCTATTTATAATCTGGCCCCCCTTAGATCTTTCGAAGAGAAGTCTAATGTAATTTAAACTTTATCCAGTTAACAAAATCATTAAACGTTCAATACCAATTCTATGGCTGTAGTGAAAAGGGGTACAAGTAAAAAAGTCAACTTTACAAGGAGACGCGAAATACAGATATGATATTAAGTGTTAGTGTTTTTCGCGTTTCCTTTTAAAGCTTTTTTTTATTTATACCCCCTTTCATTAGGGCCACAGAATTCTTGCTAGTTACAACGTTTTGATTTTACATTGAAATTTCATTCATAGTGCTGCCATCTAGCGGCGATAGCTGAAAGACTAAATGACGACAAACGATTAAGGCCTATTAACGTTCTCAAAAAAAAGGTCGACGATGTTGCAGCAGCATAAGGTTCATTTTTGTTACTTATAACAACAATCTATTACGATAAACAGAAAATGGAAAATTTATTAAAATGAAATAAAACTTAACGATGATATGAAACACCATCACGGATAATATTACAGGTGCGACTCTAATTTTGGCTCTCCAAAGTAGCAAAATGCATTTTTCCACATACAAAGCGGAAATGGTAAGACTGTCTCAAATACGTGGTATTTCGGGTACTGTTTGCACACGTACCACACTCACTAAGCATTTCTACAGTATTTAGTGTTCAGTGATAATAAGATTCCGATTGTTATTCAAAATTTGCCATTCACGTGGTTTAAGACTATAGTGAAACAAAAAGTTATACTAAAAAGGCTTATTAAACACAGCTTATTCATATTTAGATGACAAAACCCAAGATAATGATATATTTAGCTCTTGCAGGTTGTTTCGATCTAAAGACACCCTTATCTAGCAAGTGATGATTCAACTTACCTGTAAACTAGTGCCAAAATGTTGAGCATCGTGGCGACGTCAGGGTGGTCGTGGCCAGAGGTCTTCTCCAGGTCTTCTAGGGCTTGCTTGCATAGCGGCACTGCCACCTGACAAAAACAAAATTACACTCATTAACAACGTAATTAAATAAATTAACATAGCATACATATAATAAATAATATTATATTACGTTTTTTTAATTTTAATGTTACCTCGCTGAAACTTAATACGATCATTATTTTAAGACTAACCAACTTTCAGGGTAACCGACCCTAGAAATCAATTTCTTAAGAAAACTAAGCCCAGTCAGTAAATTCGAAATCATTTTAGATATCGAGAAAAAATATACCTCCTATGAATTCTACGCAACTTTATTATTTGGCCGTTTTCTGTTATTTTTGATAACAGTCATATTTGTTGACTCATATTTTTTTGATTTTCTTGTTAATTATTGAATTTTGTGAAAAAGAAGAAACAAAAAACAAAGTTCGAAAAAAAAAAAAAAAAAGAAATCAATTTTGTGAGAATAATGTCAGTACTGGGTACTAAAAAAAACCTCAAAAGTCATTCATCCCTTATTTTGCCACCCTTAGAGGTGGAATATTTTCTTTAAAATGGGACCACTCCTGAGGTACCCTCTTTCCAAATAAAAAAAGAATCAAAATCGGTTAACAAATGCATCGCATAACATACATACAAAAAAAGAGTCGAATTGAGAACCTCCTCCTTTTTTTAAAGTCGGTTAAAAATTAAGAAACAAAAAACAATAATTAAAAACAGAACAAAGGAAATAAAACTATTTTTCCAGACTTAATTCGCGTATATTTATTTTTCCAAGGAAACCTTTTTTTGAAAAAACAAATATACGCGATTTAAATCCGGAAAAATGGTTTCATTTCCTATGTGTAACAATCGCGAAAACCTAGGAATTCGATAAAAACAGAACATAGTCCAGAAATCAAGTGAACGTAGTGTTTATTACATCGGAATACAGATTGTAAGTAACCTCTGTGATCTATGAACATTTCATCAAAATATTTCGGAGACTGTTCTAGACAAAACCCAATAAGATAAAGAATTTTTAAAACAATGTTCATCTATACTTAGACGTTGTCGTCGGAATACACAAGAGTGGATTCTTCCTGTGATTATAACTTCCCTATGAAGTTATAGTCACAGGTACATACCGACACAGGGTTTGTACCGTCGAGGTCTCATTAGAGAAGTATCCGTTCTACAACTACATATACTACCACCGCTAAGGCGCTACATAGCATTCAAAGCAGTACGTACTTATAGAAAAATGGCAACTGTACTGTCTGTGAATAAATTCAAAATAAAAAGAGATGGTTGTGCTGTATTGAGGTACCTCGTATCGTCCCTGCGAGGCGTACTGAATGACGAGGTTGTGAAGCGTGCGCAGGCGCGCTGGGATCTCGTAGCCCGCGTTGACCTGCTGCGCGAACTGTGATGGCGGTGTCGGGGACATCGCTACAATGCAATACACATGGAAAGTGAGTCGATTAGTACTAAAAAAAATTTGATAAATTTTATTCATATTTATGGACAACTCCCACTTGACCAAATAATTGACTATGCTATTGTATATTTGTTCAATTAAAACATTGCTGTATTAATTTACTTATAGCAGTTTTGTTAACTTGTTGTCACCTCTTATAGTACGAAAACTAAAGCTTCTCTACGAATGTCATATTAAATGTACGGGAGCGTTTAAAGTTAACATTTTCGATATTTCTAGTTTTATTTAAAAAAAGTTATTGATGTCGGTTTACTCATTAGATAACGTACTTTCGATATCAGTTTAAAGTTCTCTGATATCTCTTATATTTATGGAATAATTGCTTGGACACACTTAGCGATTACACCCTGTATACTATTAGGTGTATGTTGTGCTACATATTATTAGTGGAGCTATTTCAATAGCAGTAGAGCTCTTTGTGAAAGAGTTCGTCTATCTCTAGTTCTGCCGCCAAGCAGTAACATGACCATTCCTGCGCTCTGATTTTGACAGTTAAGGTTCCTGGTGAAACTATAGGCATAGAGGACTTGACAATTTTATGTCTAAGGGTGACGGGCACAGTTGCAGTGCCTGTTGGATCGTTGCGATTTAAAACTCGTCAGTGGCACTGCGTAAGCGTGTCGCTTACAACCACGCTCATGAATTTTTCGTCCCATCACTTGATGTCATAAAAATAAAACTTTATATTGACTTAAAAGGTTATTTTTGGCAGACGTCACTTAAAGATTATCTAACTACTCTACTACGGGCCTCTTCGCCACTCTTAGGTCTCGCCCAGAGATGTAATGTGACCGTTATGTGTCCGAGCAACTTGACCGAGCAAATCGGTCAATTGCTCAATGTGCTCTGTCAATTTTGGTCCATTATTATTAACTTTTCCAGTAAACAACATTCTGTTCAGATTGTAGACGTTTATTTTAGAGCTTTTGAACAGTAAGTTAATAAAACTAGATAGTTAAAATGCTAACTATAATAAACACAACGTCATTTACAATTTTATTAAAAGCTGTAATGATTGATTATTTAATGAACGTTATGTAAATAAGTTATAGTAATCACAATTATTGAATGTGAAAATATTACGTCTTATTTGACCATAATGTTTATAGCAATTGGCTGTCAATTTACATCTCTAGTCTCGCCAGACGCAAGGCCTATTCCATAAGAGCTTTGATGACGAAGACCCAAAAAATCTTCTCATAAAGATACTTCCATTTGGAGATATTCTTGGAAGTATCTGGAGATACACATCAACTCACATTTGTTGTTTCGGTTGTCGTCATGATCGTCATCAGGGAACAGATCGACCATGGGGTCATCGCGTTTTGTCTCACTTTGAGTGCTGCGAGTGTTGTCGTTCTCTTCTTGCACGTCGCTGTCGTACTTCCTATAATTGTTAAAATATGGTATTTTTGAATATTTTATACATACATCAATTTTGTTTTATTGTGCACGAAAGTATTTTGTTACCGCGGCTGGCACCAAACAAAGTATCTTATATTAGCGTCCTTGTTAATTTAAGTGAATAGTTTGTGTTTTAAATTTGTTTTTGTACTTTTTGTTTCGTTTTTGTTTTGTAATTATTTATGTTTTACGTGCATGTTTTTAAAGTTTGTTTACCACAAAAGAAATTAATTTTCTTTCTTTCTTTCTAAGCCCGTTTATTTTATTATAATACTTAAAAACTATATAAATAAATTACCAAGTATATAATTTGTAAGTATTATGTCAAATAACCAGGCATAAGTGTATCAGGAATGAGACTTGAATGTAAAAGAAACTACAAACATTTATTGTTGATATTGCCTAAAATTCTGTTTAGTTTTATTATTAATAATTCCTCATTGACCTACCAACAAATGGACGTCGGGTCTAATACAAAAACTACGAAATAAATGTCCGAAGTTAACTTATACAAACATAGTGACATGTAACGAAATACAAAAAACTAAAACATTTAATTTAAATTGTAAAGTCATTGCAGTACTGCCTAATTTTGCTTGCAACAATTTAAGGGCCTCAAAAACACCATATTCAGCTTCTACTGGAAATTTAACAAAATGCACTATATTTAGCTTTGACTGAAAATTACTTGAACGCAAGAGTAATGGAGTAGCCTTTATTACATATTGTATATAGTATAGAACATATTAATTAATTTTTCTATATATTATTATGTCGAATTTTGTACAAATTCACTTAAAGAAATAATGCCCAACTCTTTGGGCAGTACATACATAAAAATATTACTACAAATGTGAAAATAAGCGTGTACTATAAGAAATGTACCGATATTCCAACCAAACGCAAACTCAAATATTCGTAATTCAGAAAACCGGTTTATAATAAAGCCGTTACGCTTTCGAGTAATTTTGATGCTTTTCACAAAGAAAAAATTTGCTTTTGTTTTACATTTGACTTTATGAAAATTCGAGCTAACGTTATTTCGGGCAAATGTATTTTCTGACTTCTGATAGATAATCCCAAGCCGTAAAACGAGTACAATAATATTTAATAAAAAATAATTTTAAAAATAAGATGAAAATCAAAGCGACTTTATAGTTTCTTTGTTCTAAATATTTCAATCGCTCGTGGTTCGAACAATTGAAAATGACTCAGAAGTTTATATAAGCTTCTTGAAATTGACGTAATGGGTCTCTTTCCATCTTCTGCGCATGCAATGTGTAGAAAAAGGACAGTTAGCTATTTGATTATTTTGTGTGCTTTTGTAATTTATATTTACGATTCATTTATATATAAAATAAATACTATAAAACTGTACAAAATAACACTTTTAAATGAAAACTATGATAACATAATATATTTATCGAGTTCTTAGGTTTTCGCGATTGTTACACATAGGAAATGAAACTATTTTTCCAGATTTCAATCGCGTATATTTGTTTTTTCAAACAAACCGACGTTTCGAGCCCTTTACAGGTCATAATATATTTGTTTAGTGAAAATATGATCCAAAATCCTGTTTTTACACTAGTGCTGTATAATTTTTACAACTCATTATTATATGACACTGCATGATTGACCACCGGCGCTGTCAGTCGAACAAACAAAGATTGTTGCGCGATTGACGCTCTGCATGCGATTTTAACGCCCTATAGGTGCGGACACTTTTTAGCGCGAACCCGACTTCCATTTATTGGTAGGTCAATGTTATTCCTAATTTTATTTCAATAATGTAGAGTTTTATTACTAATTATGCTTAATTTTATTTTAATAATGTAGTTAGTAAAGTAAGGACATAGTGTTCCCAGAAAGTTGCAGTGCCCCCACGGGGTGTTATATTGTCAAGTACCATTAGCACAAGAACACCTGTTATATAACCATGTAACTTGTAAAGAATTATTAGTTAATGTGTCTTATTATACTTAGGTCTGCAGAAAAAAAGTCTTTAATAAATAAGCACTCCATTGTTAAATGTCAAATGTGTGTGTCCTGTACTATAAAGGATTAAATAAAAGAATAATATATAATAGTATAAAATGTCACAAGTTCAAAAACGAAATGTCGAATGAATTTTCGACATAAAATGATACAATGTGATGGAGAGTTTCAAGATATCAGAGTACACGTGTCATTTTTCGAGCTGCCTTCGGTAAGAAAAGGGGGAGCTCAAAGATGTATTGGAATTGTTCCTAATAGGGAAAAAAAAAAATTATGTTCACCTGATAGAGGCCATAAAGTCGAGATGTTTGTTTTCCTCTTCCAACTGAGCGACTCTCTGTTCCGAGGCTTGGAGCCGTTGTTGCGCTGCCGCCAGTTCGTCGCGAAGCCAGGCGTTCTCCTGACAGAGCCGTCGCACTTGCGTTCTAAGTTTCTGTTTCTCTGCCTCCACTGATTGTAAGTGGGAGGCCAGGGCCATCATCACCTGGAAAAAAAGACATTGCATTGAATGTAACCGTTTCTTTTGAGAGTGATCACGAAGAAAGGTTTATCCCTTAACCTATTGTAGTTAAAGTCGGAAACTACTTGTGTGTTCTCACGTATACGTTCTTGTTCAACGGAATTCTAAGAACAACGAAAAGTAGTGTACAGTTGCTGGAAAATACACTAGGGAGCAGAGAATCTTTGTCACTAACATAAGAGTAAAATCAATGAAAAAAAAAACAATAGAAAGGCCTTGAGTCTCGAACTCACTATCATAATGATAAACACTATGAAATCTAGATAGTGATTGGTCGTAGTTTCTAATTTAAAAAGACGTAACAAATTCTAGACTGCTAATATAATTTAAACTTCACCCTGTCGGCATATGGTTGAAAGTTCAACACCTTTATTGCAATTGCGACGATTTTATTTTATATTGAAGTTTTATTCAATTTTATTCAAATCTAGCGACCATAGTTGAAAGACGACAAACGATTACCGCCTATTCAGGTTCATCATAATATGTCAACCATATAGCAGCGGTATAAGATTCACTTTCGTTTTTTATAACAAAAATCTATTAAGAGCAATTGTAACTTTCACTCGTATAAGTAGAAATTTTTTTTTACGATGCCAAGTGACTGGACGACGAACAAATCGAGTGCCTGGTGTTAAGGGACACGCCAGTCCATAGCATTTGCAGTGTCACTCAGACCTTTAAATTGTAAAAATCTGAGAGACGCTGCGCCTGTCACTTTGAGAGATAAGTAGACAAGTCCCATGTGCCCGTAACCACCAGCGCGTTTACACCTTTACTGCTTGGCAGCAAAAATAGATAAATACATTTATAGTTTCAGTAGGGCATGACAATAATTGTTAGTCGTTATTATATATTCACATAATCGGTAAATAAGAGAGCTTGTAGCTTTAACAAACTTCTACATTGCCTAGTGATTATCTATTACATTTACATTGTAGTGAAATCTTTTCAATAACATATAATTTGACATTCTATTTAATTACACATGTATTTATTCACTGATATATTTAATACTATGTATTTATTATTTTTATTTGTACTTAAAAATGGGTTTCTTAATGTAATTTACAATTATAAGTATAATATGTTAACGTAAATATTCGTTAACCACAGAAGCATACTACATGCTTTCTTATTTAGTAGCTCTTTGAATTAATTATTAAAATATACAACTTTAACAGTGTCTCTTAATAAAGTGTTCTGGCAGTTTATTCTGTATTTATACGGCCATCGCTAAGTGTGCTCGATGAGTGTAGTTTGAGTCGGGATGTAGGCATTACTAATTTATTTTTATTTCGTAATACATATTTAGGGCTATCGTCATTCCATTAATTTAAACAATCTGGGTGTTTCAACAAATTTACAAATTTCTAAGATGTAGATACAATGATATAGAAATATAAAATATTTTAGATGATTTTATATCCAACAACGCATAAATTTAAATTAATTAACCCTCTTAAAACAAGAACAGTTTAATATACTGCACCACTTTACACTGGGAATAAACAGCAGCCTCTTTTGTAGCGCTGAGTAAACATTCCCACGGCCATCATGTCCCGAGGCACTTCGTGAGTCAAGTGCTATGTCGACAAGGGGGTGTAGTCTATGAAATAGATATAATACCCGTCGCGTCTTGTGCAAGTTGACTCGCGATGAAACTCGACTGTGTAATCAGTTACTATGAATATCATGCACACAGAACAATATATACAGTAGAAGTGGTAGTTAGCATAGTACGCGAGCCATCTGTAGGTGTAGTTCCGCTGTGTGTGTTATGTATGCTTGTGACAATTCCTTCGTGAAAAATTAATTATTGTGATGTTATGGAGTGCAAAAATAATAGCCGCACCAAGAATATTACCCGTGGTGTAATTTCATATG
>NW_020654168.1:0-10487 GCF_003589595.1 Hyposmocoma kahamanoa | reverse complement strand
CACGGAGGCAGTTAAATGTATGGGAGCAGTTAATGTTAAAATTTTGGACATTTCTAGTTTTATTTTGGGCACACTTAATAATTACACCATGTATATTTACCAACATGCTCTCGATTGGTTTGGGAAGTACACTAAAAGTGGAATATAAAATCAAAGAGCAGTAAAAGAAATATTCTCACGATCCTGATAAACAGTGACTAATTTACTATCTAATCCATCTGCCAGATAATTTACGTTTTGGCGACAGAATGATGGATATTCTCTGAGCTAATTCAGCTGTAGCGTCCGAAAATCTTTGAAGCCACGTTTTCTACTCGAATTTCATGTTCATTCCGAATCCCGACGAAGCGTTACGCAACAGCTTTTCTTCGGTGAAATAAACTCGATAAACTTGCCCTTTTAAAACTTTTCTTTGTTCTTTTTACAACGTCGCCTCGATATGAACTAACAAGGACAAGTAGTAACTAAAACGAGCGGGTGTTCTACTCATTTGTAAACTTCATATATATATATATATATATATAGAACTGATGTTAACGAACCATTTAAATATATGTCTGTGGCTTAGCCATTATTATCATTAAAAAGTATGTATTCTAAGTATAGTAGTATAGTAGTAAGTATGTTAAGCCACAGACATATTTTTAAATGGTTCGTTAACATCAGTCCTATAGAGTAGTTCTATTATAGAACTACTGGGACAAAAAAGTCCTAGTAGTTCTATTTAATTATAATTTCAACAATAATAGATCTAGAAATAGGCGCCTTGTCGTCGAGTTGCGGACACCAGCCCGTTACACCAAGTACCAAGTACCAAGTAGATCTAGTGGGAAAAAATCATTCCAAGTACTTAAATTGGCCTACTTCTATTTTTATCCTGAAAATAATAAATAATATTAGGTAAGTCCTTTTCAAATGATTTTTAATCGACTTCAAAAAAAGGAGGAGGTTCTCAATTCTACTGTATTTTTTTTGTATGTATGTAACTTCTCGCGTAATATGCACACGTAACGTGTTAGCAAGGCATCACACTTATAACAATAAGTCACAGAAGAGTACTGTCAACTGTATATGTACTGTGTTTATTTATAATATTTGGATTTCGAGGACAGCGGTAGCAAATTCTTATAATTAAGTAACTAATTTTGTTAATTAATCAAGTTTAATAGTTTTAACGCTCTTATTAAAGAATAAATCAGCCACTACCACCTCAAAAGTGGTATAAACAATTAGTGTAAATAATAATTAACTAATAATAATAAAAAACATGTATCTCATTTAAAGTAACATTGTAGAAAAAAAAAGAAATGTGTACACCACTTTTGCGCTAATAGCCTGAAATAATATACAGTATATACATGCACTTCACGTTCTTTTCCCATCGAGGTAGGCAGAGATCATAGTTTTGCGCTCGCTACTATCCTTACACACGTCTTTAATTTCATCAACCCGAATCAATACTTCCATACACGCGCGGTGGTCAAGGGTACAATGTGAGATAAATTTAGTGGTAGTGGTGCTCTTTGTGAATGTGAGTGCATTGAAGTTGGTTCAGGAAAGTACTGACACCTTATCTCTGCGTTAAGGTTTTGAAGGGTAAAGTTGCAGGTGATTACAAGCACATAAATAAATAAATAAATAAATGGCACTTGTCAACTTATATCTCAGGGTGACGAGGGCGGTGGCAGAGCCATTCAGATCTTTGCGATTTAAAGTTTGTATGGCGCTGCAACTGTTATGGACAGATGTATCTCTTGCCACCAGGCGCACGACTTATTCATCTCATTACTTGGTATTATAAAAAAAGTTAAAGAAATCCTCAAATGTGTTGTTTGATATCGCAAACAGACAGAAGGCGTATAGTTAATTTAAATAAAAGAATATTTCTGGTACACGCATACTTGCGAAATTGTACAAAACCAGGATCATTCAAAGCTGCACGAGAATTGAACACAATCCCGACAATATAAAAAGTTTTATGGAATATCTCACGAAACAAACCAACTTCCTGTCTATACTCAAAACGTGTCGGGTCATAAAGACAAGGGTTTAAGCGGACAAGTTCAATGAAATTTACATTGGCTTTACCATCGTCCCTTAATTAACATGTCTAAATGCAGGCAAGTCTGAAACCAAATGATAATATGGTGGCGTAGTGGCGACGGGGACGCACCTAGTATCCCATGTCGCGTCTTCACTTGACTGTAGCATCATTTAATTCTAAAGCAAATCAAGATCATTAAACGTGTGGACGATACGCCTAAGATTATTATAGATTATATAACTGCCTCCGTAGCCGAACGGATACCATGCCGGACTGCCACGCAGAGGTCCCAGGTTCGATTCCCGGGCCGGGAGAAATAGTTGAATGGCCTACAATTATTTCTCTCGTGAGTTTGGGTGTAATTTGTGGTTGTCTATGTGTGTGTCCATGGCACCCGCGACACAGGGTTTCCCTAGTGCGGGGCTATGTTGAGTGTGTACGTTATTTATTTATTTATTTATTATTATACGAGATATGCATCGAATCTCGCGAACCCGCTTTCTTTTAATTTTGTAAATCCGTGTCTGACTACTATTGTCTATACATGCAAGCCGTTTAGTTTAACAGGTGTAATGGCTTCACCTTTCGAATATTCAACAATACGATGTTTACAGCTTACACTAGCACAATATACATAAGTATAAGTAATGCAAAACTTACAGGGATTCAGAACTCAATAATACGATTAAATCGGACGTGTATGCTGCTGACATGCATAATAATATATTCACATAGCATTCTAGCGTGTTCACACGATCGCAATCCAGAAGAAATAGCGGACATAAAACATGTACATCACGACATTTTCTAGTGCAGCGAAGCGCAGCGAACCCCAAACAGGCACTGGGTAGGGTAACAGTTGTTTATATAACAAAGGGAGACCGTGACGTCACCGTGTCGTCGAAGTAGCCACCGCGGCGTCGAGCTTGCCATTGAGCGACTAATTAATACCACAAGTCTTTATATGACTCATCTAAGGGTTTATCACTACACGTTAGATATTTGCAGAAGCGTTTCTTTATTAGTTCTTGAAATATTTGCATATTAACAAGAACAAAACTAGTATCAACAAATTTCGATTAAATTTTAAATTGTTTTCAAATTGCAGTCTTAAAACTACTCCTTCGATTTAATGCCATAAGGTTCATGCACCTGTTTGATGCTGACTGTGACTAATAAAATTATTTAACGACACGATAGAGATTGTCATAACACTATATTTCTTGTTTTAAGCATGTCCACTTATTACAAAAGAACAAATGGTCAAGATACATTAACAACGTTAAATGGATGAAACTTGACCATTGTGGGCCACGACAGTTTCCTCCCCGCGGGACGTACAGTCAAGAGCACATCAAGTTTAACACTTTGTACTTTGAACCGTTCTTATAGTAAGCGGCGTAGAGATGGATTTAAGTTTTAAGTGTCAAGCTTGACGTGCTCTTGATCCTGTACAATTCCTTTCCTGCACGTCTGGCGCACTCAGGGCAACAATAAGCGAGTATCTTACGCCGATTGGCCAACCCTATCACCGCGAGGACAAATATTATTATGCCATCAATACGATAAACAGAAGACTGGATCCTTGTGTCAATATATCCAAAATGCAAGCAACGTTCTACCCATGGCTAGGCTTATACATAAGTGAGACAAGTTAAATTTTGAGTTTTCCATTTCGTTAATACCTTTGTACTGTGCATAATTATATGTATATTACAAAGTAATTAATCTGACGATTTTGGTGGCCTAAGGCTTTGCACTGTGGGCGCT
Source organism: Hyposmocoma kahamanoa (assembly GCF_003589595.1). NCBI lineage: Eukaryota > Metazoa > Arthropoda > Insecta > Lepidoptera > Cosmopterigidae > Hyposmocoma > Hyposmocoma kahamanoa. The sequence continues at coordinate 6,673 of NW_020654168.1, read as the reverse complement.
GGACGAGGTGGTTCCGGGTTCGATTCCCGATATGATCAGTTTGGGGGGAAACGAACTTCCAAATGGGTCTCTGGGTCTGAGTATTATAGGCAAAATCCTGAAGCGAATTTTTATTGCTCCGGTATCATAATACAGGACATTCTCTAGTTTGGAATCAAGTAGTAGCAGTGGTTGTTAATAAATGGTTCACCATAACCTTAATTATGATAATCTATGACCATAGCAAACGATAGAGAGACGTGAATTTGGACAATATAAAAACATTTTTTTTTACCAATATTTATTTTTGTAAAACTAAGTGGGCCATTATGTAAACTAGATAACTAAAATTTAATAACTTGAAGGTTCTTTCAATCAATCCGCGGATTTGCTGGAGAATTTTAACTGTATCCTTATGTGGAGCCAGCTCCATCCGTATGCACTAGTACAACACGGATAGTGCATGCGGGTATCCCGAAATTTATCTTTAATAATTTAAAAATAATAATTTACTTCCAAGTTTATCATATGATTTCCAGATAGGCATAAAAAATATATTGAGAGATTAACAAAACAATGAACACGACGATCAACAAATTGTTATGTAAATTATGTATTCATTTATATATAATCGTACGCAGATACCTACATGTTTGTACTTGAATTGTTATAATACCATAGATATCACAGTACCTTGGCTTACCATACTAATCAATGGATTATTGTCTGTATTCTAAGTGTTCACACACAAAGTTCTATAGGCTCGTACGGGAAAGTTTTGTATGCAGCTCGTCTCATAATATGCTTCTCGGATTTAATATAAGTTATGTTGCAGGGTGCGCGGCGCACACGCGCGCAGAGTCTCCCGCGACGACTCCAAAGGGCCTACATCGATCGCGGCGCGAGTCAAGTAAACGGCTTATTGCTTCCCAACATCATTTACAATTGCATCATTTGCACCCTAATTTCCGATCACTCGAGAAAATATAACTGTAAATTTTCTATTTTAATCGCGTGCCCACTAGAGGGCACCAGGATATTGTTTGCACCCGGACGCTAATGGGTTAGCGCCCGCGCTGCCGTTGTTATTATGTCAAGTAAACGGCTTATTGCTTCCCAACATCATTTACAATTGCATCATTTGCACCCGAATATCCGATCACTCGAGAAAATATAACTGTAAATTTTCTATTTTAATCGCGTGCCCACTAGAGGGCACCAGGACATTGTTTGCACCCGGACGCTAATGGGCTAGCGCCCGCGCTGCCGTTGTTATTGCGGAAGAATCCTAAACTTAGATTAGTAGTATTAAGGTGCTTTTCCACTGACGAGGCGAGACGAGGACTGAAATTGGTAAATACTTAAATTTCAATTCTCTCCTACCGCATCTTCGGAAGAAATGGTCTGGATTGAACGACTACAAGCGAGCTCGCGATAACTAATTATATCAATCGTGAAATTGAAGGGTAGGTATGGACGCGTGCAACGAAATGTAAACGTTGACACATTTTCGAATATATGTAAATATTAGGTAGATATTTCAACCTTGTGCTGTGTTCAAAAATATGTACCTACCTACTCATGACACCGTTTTAAAAAAAGGTATAGGTATTTATTTCAAAGAAAAGTAGATAAACTACAATCAGTGCAAAATACACGCTTCTGATGATTTTTATCGGTATAGACTCACTTTATATATCCATATCATTTTCGTAAATATTTATACAATGCATTTACATCATTAAAATTGCATCATTAAAATGTATTGGTACAATTTGGATTGTGATTTTATCATAATTATGTAACCACTTTTAAAACTAAGGGTTTTATTAAATTTTAATCATAATGCTATTGTTTTCAAAAAAAATGTATTTTCTTTTTTTTTCCGCCTTTTCACATCTTATTTAAAAATAAAAATAATAATAATTTTAGGTACATTACATGTATGTGAATCATGAATATCCAACAAACTACTTTTAAAAGAAAATTCATCGTAAAAAGAGGCTTCGAATTTAAAAGCATAGTTGATAATGATAAGTTTACGTAGATATCTGTTTCAAAGGAAAGATAAAAAATACGTTAAATTTTACAGGTTATCTATATTTTTATTGACTTTCTAGGGTAAATGATTGTATTATATTTTGAGCTTACGCGAAAAAGAGCGTTGAAAATCAAACGCGCTCGTTAAATCAGAGGTATAATGAGAAAGCCTCAACAAAAGTCAATGTCAAATAATCATTTATCCCATGTGTAAAATAAAAGTACAATTGAAAATGTAATTTTTTAAGCTACTGCTCGTTGACTATGCTGACTTCCCTGAGAAGAACGTGCAAGAAACTCTAGGGCTTGCTCTTTTCAAAAGAACTTAAATGCTATGGAATACACTTTTTGTGTGGAATCCAGAGTCACGTCGTCTTTCCATACATCTTTACCTAACACGAAGTCTTAAACTTTGTTATACGACTTCATTTATATATATTCAATTAAAATATTTTTAATAAAGGTTTTGAACTTAGGAAATGATAATCTTAATACTTGGTCCGGAATCTTATTGTAAAAATGTATACAGTTCCCCATAAAAGGTCGTTTATTTTAGTTTATTTCATTAAATTATTTTAAATTTTTATAACGATTAGCCTTTTTTGTTGTAAATTGTTCAGTTATAAGTGCGTCCTTAATATTAAAAGACAGCAAAGTAGCTAGTTTTACATTTACCAGAAACACAGCTATGTGTCTATTACATTATGGGTAAAGGTAGACTATTCTCAAAAAGTGTGAAGTTCCTTATGAACTGAATGACGTCAAAAATTTATGTTAAAATTGATTGACGTTAAAATGAAGCGTGTGTGTGTGAGGTATCGTTACGGCTAAACGACGCGACGCCAACAATTTGTGTTTAGAGCTGCCATTAATCGCAATCGGCTTTAACGGTCACCTAAACGCAACATCCAGCGAATCTTTTGCATGTCCCAAATCCTTCCCCTAAAGCAACCACCTATATGAAAATCCGCGCTTTGAACCCGGCAGTGAACCCGGTGAATATCTATTATAGACAAATTATTTTTGTAGGAATAATAGTGCTTAGGTAGATAGAATATTAATTTATTATTATATTATTGATGTAGGTAATAGAACAAACCCATTGGCTTGTTCTATTACCGACATCATGGTAAGTATAACTATTGGTAGACGTAACTTATTATGACATTTATGTTACGATTTTGTTACGACTAATTTTAAACCCATTTCGACACTTGAAAGGCCAAATGGGATAAGCGACACTTTTGGATGACATTGAGCTACGCATACCGTTGGAATCAAACATTAGCTGATTCCTATATATATAACTCTATATGACTAAAAGTGTCTCTTATCCCATTTTGCCTTTCAAGCGTCGACATAACTATTTTAATCTTTGTTTTACAATACAAAATAAGCGTACACCTAATCAAATATACAATAAGTGAATGCATTCAATCATTAGTCATTTTTAAAATTAAAAACTAATTATCATAAAATATACATTCAACAAACTAAACCCACACTTAACATCTCGTGTGTCGATCTTCTCTGCTATCACTGAGGAACTTTAAAGGGACAGTAATTTATTGTAATTTAACAGTTAGATCATTAATCAAAATTAAAATTGTAAGTAAAAAATTGTACTAAGAATAAAATTAGGCGTATTTTATTGGCTCTGTACATAATGTAGAATCACGCCTTTGATTTTTATTTATTTGCAGTTATAGACATGAACGCTTGTAGTATAAATATACAGGATGATTTTTTAGTCATCGTCCAAATTTTTTCCAGCCGCTAGGCATCATTCAAAGACTCCATTTTCGAAAAAAAATTGATAGGTCTATTTTCAAAATGAAAATATTTATTCCGAAGTAATACTCGACAAAAATTGGTTACCAATTTACACTATTATTATTGACTACGACTATGCGTCTATGAATGAATGCCATACGCTAACCGCGCGGATTCTCCAATCATACGCCAATCAAAGCAAAATGCCGCCACCGCCGCCGCCCGCGCCGAACGCTATTGGCGGCTGTCACTTCAGTCGTCGCACGTCCGTGTAGCGCTTCGTACGTGTGTGCAACGCTATCTCGCTATTGAAAACGCATTCACGTGTCACTATGAATACAAACCGCGAGTACTTTGAAATGGTCAAGTGCTATTTTATAAGTGATGAAAGCCTAAACGGAGCCCAGAGACTACGAGTCAGAGAGCATTCCTCGCCTTCGCAATTACGGAATAGCAAGTCCTACAGTCCCCAACCGCCAAACGTTTCTGCATGTCATACAGAGGCTTTTAGACCATGGCCAGTTTACGACGCCTTCACACGCCCAAGGACGTGGTAGGCCGCGACTGTCCGTGGAAATCGAAGACGAAATCTTCGATTTTTTCGAGAGAGATCCAGGACGAAGTACACGTGATGCAGCTCGACGGTTCAACGTTAGCCAATACGCTGTGTGGAAGCTGCTCAACACCTCTGGATTGCACCCTTATCACTTTTAAAAAGTGCAAACGCTAAATGAAGCAGACGCGCTGCCTCGTCGAGTTTTCTGCGAGTGGCTGATCGCACACCTCGATGCGGTCATTTTATGGACTGGTGAAGCCCTATTCACACGTGTGGGGCTGTACAACCAACATAATGAACATTGGTGGTCGTATCGCAACCCGCACATGATAAAAGACAATTATCACCAAGTGCGTTTTAGTGCAAATGTGTGGGCCGGGATTGTCGGTGATAAAATTCTAGGGCCGTATTTTATTGAGGGGCGGCTGACCGGAGGCACCTATTTCAATATGCTACAAAGCATAGTCTCTGATTTGATGGACGACGTACCGCTAGCCCTCATTAACCATCCTGCTTTTTATTATCAGCATGACGGTGCACCGCCACATTACGCTATCGACGTGAGGAATTATTTAAATATGGAATACGGGAATCGCTGGATCGGCCGCGGGGGTCCCGTTCCATGGCCACCCAGGTCACCAGACCTCACACCCTGTGACTTTTTTTTGTGGGGCGAAATTAAACGCCGCGTGTATGTGGAGGAGGCCCAAAGCCTCAACGAATTGAAACTAAAAATTGAAAGTGCATTTGCACAAGTGAAAAGTGACACTACAGTGCTGAACAAAATACAAGACAATATTCAAAAACGTGCAAGAATCTGCTTGGAGAGGAATGGTTTACATTTTGAGCAATTATTCAAATACTGTGAAAGTTGTTACGCTAAGGTAATTTTTATTTGATTTTAATTAAATGTACATAAGTTGATTCAAATTTTTTAAATACGCCTTATTGCAAAAGGCATGGCCTGCTTTTATTTTTATACTTCTGTGTACGATACGAGTGCGGACTACGTTTGTCGTAAATCGATGTTTTGTTTAAATTTATTGATATTATTATAAAATGTTTCTAGTTCACTAATAAAAAACACCACGTGCGTAGATAACAAAAGGGCGATGGGAAGATTCTTTTTTTTATTACTTGCTAAATACTAATTCGTTACAATTCATCGTAGGAAGCGAACCTTTTATTTGTTTGTCTCACAAACAAAAGTAAAGATTATTTTCTTTTGTTCTCTACACATGGTAAAATTTTTAGTGACTTTGAAATTAAATAAGTAAATTCTGCGATGGCCTTCGGTAACACAACGCTTTAAATGCGTATAAGTTAAGTTCGGGAAACGAACTTTTCTAATTATGTGTGTTTATCAGGTGCATTATTTTTATCATTATTATTGTATTGCATATTATATATTATTATCTTGTATTTTAATTTATTTAAAATTGCTTTAATTTTTATTATTTTTCTAGAATTATTATTATTTTTAGTTTTATTATGTATTGGATTGGTATAATTATTAAGAAACGCTACACTATTGTATTGGGATGGTCCTGTCAAAATAGCTGTATGTATGAAATAAATAAATAAATAAATAAATAAATAAATAAATAAATTTTGTAATAATATCATTAAAATTTGTCAAACCTCGAAAACAATTTACTTATAAATAACTTCCGCTCTCGTTTTCGTGCGTTAATGTAACAAAATCTTGACTTGAATTCGAATTAATTGTCTACATTCTAAAATAACATCACAAAAGCCTTTTGTAACTTGACGGTCCTAAGCCCGTGAAAGTATGAAGGGAAAATTTGCAACTTATGTATTTTATCAATGACGCGGGGGGTGGCCTAGCGCGCATATCGAGTAGGCTGTCCACACGCGCGCAATTTTTTAAAACAATTTTGCGATGGCATATCTTAATTTTAGTATTGATTTACACTAAAAGGAAAATTTGCGCATGTTATGTTTTCACTAAAGATCATAATATGAAAGTTTGGGCGATGACTAAAAATTCACCTGTACGTATAAACAGGCAGTGGTAGCCAAAGGGCGCATTTGTTCGACACGAATTTCATCGCGCTCACCCCACGTTGCCGCCGCTGCGCAGAGACCGCGTGAATGTAACTGTGAGGCCTCTTTTCCATTACACGGTTGTTCAAACGTACGGTGTGTAAGCCGTACGGTTGAAAAAACGTGCTAGCTTGTACATGATACGGCAAAATCACCGCGCGAGACATTGGTAAGTACTGGCTAGTAGCGCTTTTTACTCGGGCTGTGTAGAACGTGCTGCGTCATGAATTTTCTTACGAAAAAAAAGATTATAGTTGC
>NW_020654167.1:0-12219 GCF_003589595.1 Hyposmocoma kahamanoa | reverse complement strand
TACATGTAGGTTTGGGTAACATTTAAAATTTTAGTATTTTTATATATATTCTTAGTAGGCGTACGGTAGTTATATCTAAACAGGACCTTTATTAGTTTGTTTTGTGCTCTTTGTATTGGGTTTAAGTTTGATTTTGCTGCTGAGCCCCAGATCTCAATCAAATAGTCAATGTGTGGTTTAATTAAAGAATTGTATATGAAGTAACACACCCTGCGTGGAAGACATCGAGTGATACCTCTTAAGGCTCCAGTAAGAGAGGATAGTTTAGATATTATTTTTTCAATGTGAGGCTTCCACGTCAGTTTGCTGTCAACAATGAGCCCCAAGTATTTTTCACTATCGATTCTATTTATTTTTAGGTTATTTAAAGTTAAGGGTTCGTAATCGGAGATTTTTTTGTTTTTTGCTTTGAAAATAATATAATTTATTTTAGCAACATTAACAGTTAGAAGGTTATACTGGAACCACTCATTAAGTAATTTAAGATCATTTTGCGCATCAGCAACAATAGTTTCTATTGAACTTCCAAAGTAAAACAAACATGTGTCATCAGCATATAGAGTGACGTCACCTTTAAGATCAATTTCATGTAGATTATTTATATATATCAAAAATAATAAAGGTCCCATAATAGACCCTTGGGGTACGCCGTGACTAATAATTTTAGGTTGACTTTGATGGTTTCCTATCCTTAAGACCTGTTTACGATTCGATAGGTAGGATTGTAGTATATTATACGCTGTTCCAGTTATGCCAGCTTTATTGAGTTTTTCCAATAATATGTCGTGACTCACGGTATCGAAGGCCTTTTTTAGGTCTATGAATATACCTAATGCTATATTTTTCTTATCCAGATTACATTTTAGCTTAGTTATAAGATCCATTGTTGCTGAGAGAGTGTTCGATTTCGGTCTGAAGCCATACTGTTTACTGTACATGAAATTAATAGAGTTTAAATATTTTTCAAATCTATTGTATAGAATCTTTTCAAAAATTTTAGACAGAATAGGAAGAACCGATATTGGGCGATAGTTTCCAGGATCAGTTCTATTTCCTGACTTGAAAATAGGAGTGACTTTTGCAAGTTTTAGACTATCAGGAAATATTCCGAGTTCTAAGCATTTATTTATGCATGTTGTCAAATCTTCTGCGAGCACTTTTTTAACACATTTAATAGCTTTGGTACTAATACCATCAACACCTGAGGACGTATTACTATTCAATTTATTGCACATTTTAAGAACTTCCTCTATGGTCGTTGGTGAAAGTTGTGATAGTGCCTGTGAGTGGTATTCAGTTGACAGGCTTGTTCTCGTATGATACTTCTTTGGTATTTCCTTTGCTAAAACCTTTCCTATATTTGAGAAATAATCATTAAAACATTCGCAGATTTCTTTTTCGTCAGTAATTATATCTGTACCTCTCAGCAATTTCGCTGGAGCAGTGGACTCTTTAACTTTGTTGCGAGAGAGGTTATTTATAAGTGACCACATTTTATTGGGTTTGTTTTTACAGTCTTGGAATGCTTTGTAATAGTATTCTCCTTTTAATTTTCGTATCATATTGACTACACTTTTCTTTTTCGTTACGTAATCTTCTTCTATCTTTTTGTTTTTTGGATTTTGTTTGTGATTTTGGTACATTTCATTTCTACTCTTTATTGCATCTAAAATTTCTTTCTTTATCCAATCTTGTTTCGGAGGATTAATTTTTTTTGGTCTTAATCGTTTTGCTTGCGTTAATACTGTAAATTAAATTTTGTTCTAGAGTATTGTATTCATAGTCTTTGTTTTTAGTTGTATCATACGTATTATAAAGTTTTTCGTAGTCTATTGCATCGTACTTTACTGTCTTTATCGGTTCTGCTTTGTAATTCTTTACTTCGAAATAAATCTGTTTGTGATCTGACATACTTGAATCTACAATGGCCATATGAAATCGATTTTGTTTTAGATTTGAACACACGTGATCTAATATAGTACTGGTACTTTCTGTTTCGCGGGTACTGTAGTGTCTGTCAATTTTGTTAATTATGTAGTAACCACACTCTCTAATTATCTTCTTATAATTTTGAACCGTTTTGTCAGAACTAAGTAAATCGTAATTAAAATCTCCAAATATTATAGCTCTCTTCCTTTTTTCTAACTGCGTCGAATAACAGTCTAGAAAATCATTGCTATTTGTTCTCCCAGGTTTGTAGATTGCACCTATGTCTAAGTCAAATTTATTTATGTGTATCCACAAATAGTGATTTTCATTTACAGATTGTTCTTCGATTATGTTATGTGTAAGACTGTTGTGTGCAAATATTGAGACGCCTCCTCCCTTGGTATTTTGTCTGTAGTTGTAGTAATGATTGTATCCTGGTAAGTACAGTCTCTTGGCTTCATCATCAGAACTTATCCATGTTTCGGACAGTATTATAATATGAATAATGTTTTTAAAAGATTGGATTATACATGTTAGTTCATCAAGCTTACCAGGTTTGACAATACTTCGTGCGTTGGCATATAGACATTTAAGGGACTTTTTGTTCGATGCTATATTACTGTAATCACTAATTACTTCGTATGAGTTGCAGCTATAAGTTTTGTTGTTGATGTGGGTATTCGGAGCATTCAGAAATTGGAGTTTTTTGGAATGGCAGTAACTATTTTAGGCACACCCTTAACATATTTTATACGAAGATTTTCTTCACCACTACTTGTGCCATTATCAAGTTCCTCTTTAAGCACTTTCATATACGCTTGTTGTTGAGGCGTTTGGTCTGAGAAGATCTTTATGTTATTAAGTTTTATTATATTTTTGTTCTTTAGTATATGCAGAGCCGTTTCTTGAGAAGTGAAGCACACCTTTAATAGTCTATTTTTTTCTGGTTGATACTTTCCTAGGCGGATTATTCTTTCCGGTTCAGGACAGTCTGTATAGATTTGTCTTATTATACTAAGGACTTTAGACTTGTCCTGTTCTCGTCTAATCTTAGGCTCTGTGGAGACTGGTTCAGTTATGTCGGATATAACAATGTTTATGCATCTTAAGTTACGTTCGTTAAGTTCAATAACTATTTCTTCCTGTGCTTGAAGAACAGTGGACGATGAAGCTATATTAATTTGATTAAGTTTAGCTTATATCGATTCCATTTTTTTTTCTGTGGTATTTCTAAAAATCTGCATACTTGTTATTTCTTTCTTCAGATTGTGCTGTTCAGAAGTTAGTTTTTCTGTCGTTGATTTTATATTGTTTACTTGTTCCTTTATAACTGATATATCTTTATGTAAGTTATTAAAATTCTCAATTTGCATGTTATTATTCGACGTAAGGCATGCCATTAATTCGCTCATCTGATTTTGCATCGTCAACATCTGCTTTCTCATTTCAGTGAATTCTGTTTTAATTTCAGCAATATCTGACTTAGATTCTTCATTATGTGCTAGCTTCCGTTTATTCCGAAAAGTTATCTGTGTTCCGTCAATATAATCGGAAGTAGTGCTTTTGTTAGCTAAGTCTGGATAAGAACCACTTCTTCCAACATTCAGGCCACTTCCAGTAGGAGATCGTTGAACGCTCATATTGATCTATGTGTGATAGTCACTTACTTGAGAAATGATGTGTGAGGGTATCCAAAAATAAGAGCCCGTCTCTTTTACTCGAGGAGGTGTTGCTGTTGGTGACACAGTGGAGAATTGTCGATTCCACCTCGCGCCGTGCATGTAAAAAGTAGATTTATTGTCTTCGCGTCACGGGTGATTATCGTTAGGCAAAATTTTATATTTTCACAGAAAAAACCAATAACACGTCCACTCTGTGCGCTTTCTATCGGCCGATGCACATTTTTTTATTTCCATACTAAACGGAAAGCATACTTGCTATAATAATAATATTACACCAAGACCTCGTTCTGAAGTACTGACTCATACAACTGAGGATGCCTTATTACAAGTATTCACTGGAGCCAATACTCTAAGACGACCTCACCAAAATCTGTAGGGGTCCATCCATTATCTCAAAAACTTGTGGACGTTACCATCCCGCATGACGAGGGACCGTCGTGCTCGATACGGCCCGTATTATTCGTCGGTTGTTGAACTTGAGTCCGTGTCCCTGGCTGACTATATTCCCCGGCAGTGGCAGAATACCGCCTCTCCGATTCAAAAATTTAAAATTTATCCTTTAGGCCATGGGAGAAGTGAAAGAGTATAAAATAGATATCCAAAATAATAATAATTGTTTAATTCAGAATGTCTCCATATCGTGCAAGTAAATTGTTACTATTATACTATATACTATTGTTGTTGTGTAATTGTTACTGTGTTTATTAACTTAGTTAACTAAGTTAATAAACACACAAATACATATTTTAGTCAATGTCTCCTGGCTGACATGTGAAGGGCCTCTCACGCTTGCACAAATGGGTCGTCAGAAATGAGACTGTTGGAGCTGCCTCGCACGGGCCTCGGCAGCGACACCGCGCGCATACGCATGAGGACCTGAAAACCGTCCGTTCGCGTTTCCGCGAGTATTTCCGACGTACCGCAACGGGTCGTACGGGTCTTGTAGGGCGCTGTAAGACTTTTGATAGTTGATCCATAGGCTGCAAATGTAAAATGATTGACAGTAAGCTCTAATAATCTCAGTACAGAGTACTAAAAAAACCGACCTCAAAAGTACGTGGAATTACGTCTATTTGCTAAGTTTTATTGAAATATCTCCTAGTTCGCCACTATACAGGACTTGATACAGGATAATATTATTTATAAAAACTATTCATAAAAATGAATGTTCATGCGTGAACAGCCACCCTTAGGGGTGGATGATTTTCTGTAAAATGAAATGGGACCACTATGGAAGTACCCCCTTTCCAACAAAAAAAGAATCATGAAAATCGGTTCACAAATACCGGAGTTATCGCGTAACATACATACAAAAAAAAACATACAATCGAATTGAGAACCTCCTCCTTTTTTGAAGTCGGTTAAAAAATAGCAATAGTTACAATTACATTCATTGCGTTTTAGTGTACATTGAGCGTTTAACGCTTTACTAGACTCGGGTCTTAAACTTAGTGACTGCATTTTATTTTTAATGGATTTGTTACACTACATGACATAAAAATCCCGTACAAACGCTTAAAATCAACAAAATAAAAAAACATTCGTCTAGCGCAATCGAATTTCAGTCGAACGTAAATTACGAGACTTAAAAACGCGACTTACGCTCGTCTGGTCTCACCTTAAGTGATATATACTAGTATAATTAGTAATATGACGCAATTCTTGGTACAATAAAAAATAAATCAGTTTGCTGTTTATTACTAATTTGCCCTTATCAAGGATTAGCCTGTCGCCTTATTAATTAACATGCTGATAATACTGGTTTATCGTCAGTCATTAAGTAGATTAAATATAAGAATATAAGCTTGTATAAGTGAGTTATAGAATTAAACTTGTTAATAAATTGTTTTTCTTCTTCATTCGTCATTCAATGATAATCATTTACGAATGTTGAGGAGAGAATAAGATTTAAGAAGTAACTTTGGAATGACTTTATTTATCACCGAATAGAGGAATATAAAATGTATTACAAAAGTATGTAGCCTGTAGCCCCGTTGCAACAACTGCTACAACTTGAGCCTTTTTATACTTGACATACCTCCAATAATAATCCAAACCTTATAAAAAAAATTATATTGCCGCCAAAAGCAAATTCGAGCTCAAGAAATCTATCACAAATTGGAACCAAGGACTAAACTACTCAAAAACCGAAAGTTTTGTTATTCCCTAATATCAAAATCATGGGCCCTATTGTCAAATTGTTTAGGTACTGAACTAAATGTAAACAATCTTGATACATCTTTTTATTGAGACATATACTTTACAAATCAATAGATATAAAAATAGGCCTGCAATATCATTTGAAGCTAAGTATTTGTATTTTGTATTTGAAGGTAAATAAAAAATATTTTTTAAATGTTTCATTAAATATCTCTCAAACAGACATCTCAAAATTATTGTAGACTTATTATTAACCAAGTCCAGAAGGGTTTTCATTCTTATCAGCCCACAACCACAAACCCCCACAAACACATATATACTCTTTTATACACACACATTCTCATGACTTAAGTTAATATTAGCATATTATTGTCTGCCCCTCTATTAATTTTTGTTTTCCTCACTTCAAATGTTTGCTAAATTATGTATATAAGGAACCCATCCAATTGAGTCTCTGCCTCTTGAGATACAAATTTTACCTAGTTCAAGAGTCAGTGTCGCCATTAGCTAGTTCCTGTTCCACTTTCTCTGTAAGTAATTGTATTTCTGAAATCGCTATATAATTTGTAATTTTTGTAAAAAAAAAATGTGGTATTAAATAAAAATTATTATTATTACCTAAACATTTTGTTTTCTTACTATTTAAAACAAGTCACCCGAGAAAAACCGGGAGAAACTGTTTTGCTAGATCAAATTCGATCATATAAAATCCCGAAAACAGGCTAAAAGAAAACTCGAAAACGAATTATTTAAATTTTTTTCACATGACGTAAGTACAATTAATAACCGAACGGAGAAATGTCAAAATTAACGAATCGCCTACTTAGATTAGTGTCTGAAATTGATATAATCTACCAAGGTACTTTCCGGGTATTTTAATTTTTTTTCAAACCAATGTGCACATTGTACAAGAGATAAAGAAAGAAAAAGAAATTTACGTTCATTACAATGGCACACTCGTGCTTGTTGCATTCGTATTTTGTGTCTTTCCCTCATTTATTGTTGTCGTACAACTAATTAAAAATACATCATCATCATCATAAACAGCCTATCGTAGTCCACTGCTGGACTTAGGCTCTCCCAATGCGCGCCTCTCAACTCGTTGCGTCCATCCCCTGTCAGCGTCACAAATCGTCAGTCCATCTGGCCAGCGGACGTCCTACACTACGTTTGCCGAGCCGTGGTCTCCACTCAAGAACTCGCTTGCCAATCGCAAAATCTGCCCGAGGTAAATGTATTCGGAAACAACTTCAAGAAGATGGCCATTTACTACGATTGGTCTCAGGGCAATATGACTGATCACTTGTTTAGTTTTATCTTAGTTCATGCCGAGACCAATCCGTTGCGAGGCGGATGTTAGGCTGTCCAGCGTTTGTTGTAGCTCCTCCAGCGACTCCGCCATTAGGACTATGTCATCTGCGAATCGCAAGTGTGAGATGTATTCGCCGTTTATGTTTATATCAATTAAAAATACGCCAATATAAAAATAGTCCTATTACACTTCCTGGAATCAATCGATATTCACCTGCCCTACATATCCGAGGACTCACCAGATAAATTACATTCGTTTGGACGCTAAAACTTGTTAGTTATATTTTACCATTAGATCGTCACGAAATTTGTATGATTGTAGACTTAGAATAACAACGCATAGAAACCTAGCCCGCACACGCTAAGTGAGGCAAATTGAAGGGCTCCCAATGGGCCTACACGAGCGGGCGGGCCTCCAGTGCTCAAGGTCAACTTGCACCGCGAACAGCTCTAGAATTTTGGCTAAAAATGACGAAATGTGCGGTAAATGAGTGTAAAAATACGTCAGACAAACATAAAATAGATACTAACATCACATTCCACAAGGAAGTAACGCGTTTCAACTTGTATTTTTATATAAATATTCACTAAAACCGAAAATTAACCTTGTACTAAAACTAGCCTACATGAATTCGATTTTTGCCTCACTTATGACAGTTCGTTTGATATGAAACTGTCATTCTATGCGTTATTATTCTAAAATTGTAGATTAAAAGGATACTGGATCCCTCTGCGGTGTGTAAGAATGAATACCGCGATATATTGCATAAAATATTCGTCATGTAATTTATATCACACGATTATAAAATGAAATTAGATAAATTGTAATACGATAAAGAAGGAATAACATTTCAATTATACGTTATTTCACATTCAGGAATGCATTTAAACAGTTGCACAACAATTGTAAATTATCTTTTCTGCTTCTGTACCTTAATCTGTCAATTATAATTTACACATTAAAGTTTAATAATAACTGATTCAAAATTCTATTGACTGAAGTGAAAAATTTCAAATAAGAAATGAGTTTCAAAAAAGAATATCAAATACGACGCTTCTCAAACGCCTTCCGATTGGTTAAATTTAAAAAAAAAACCTTTATAAAAAAAAATTGGTTAATATGTAAGCGGTACTTGGCCACTTCTATTCTCTTTGTTTTTTTTAAATCAGAGAAAAATTATATTTTAGAGAGAACATTAATAAAAAGTTTGAAATTATTACAATACATAGTGCCACATCAATTTTATTTACAGACAATCATATAAACATATTTAGTATGTGTAAATAAATTAATTAAGCTAATTAATAAGTATACACGAAACATTAGATAAAGGAAATATACCTACAATAAAAAAACCAGTATACTCTTCTAATTAAAGATTTTATAAAGAGTCATGCCCTGGAGTATCACGCACCGAAGGCTAAGAAACTAAATTTCCCCGGTAGGCAGCTAAATTTATTCTACTAGAGAGTCCGGAAGAAGTCAAAGTCAAAGATTATTTATTCCAAAAGGCCGGACGGTTTGACATTGGTTCCTTGGCGGAAAGGTCGTTGTCTTCTGTGGGACGCAACATGCGTAAGTACTTTTGCTGCGTCCCACATAAGACAAACTTCACAGATGGCGGGTTCCGCGGCGGAAAGTGCCGCGAAACTAAAACACGCGAAATATTCTGCCTTGGAGCCTGTGTACGACTTTGTACCGGTCGCGGTCGAGACGGCGGGGCCTTGGGGTTCGGAAGCTCGGGACCTATTTAAAGAGTTGGGTCGCCGACTCAGAGACAGGGGCTGCGATCACCGCTCTGGGTCGTGGTTGGTTCAGCAGGTGTCCATTGCTGTCCAGCGAGGCAATGCTGCCAGTATAATGGAAACTTTTGCCCCGGGCACGATACAGGGCGGGATTTCTTTTTAAATTAAGTATATTTAACGTGAATCTCACTTTTTTTTGTATTAGATTACCTATTGACGAAGCCTTGTGCTGATCTTTAGGTTATACATTTTATTATTGTTCATAAATGCATTTTGTAAATTTTGGAATAAATGAATTTGATCTCAGTATTTTATTCCATAGGTAAAATAAATTTACACTTGAAAACGTCACATTTAAGCTACTGCTCGTTCACTACGCTGACCTCCCTGAGAAGAACGAGCAAGAAACTCTAGAGATTGCTCTTTTCAAATAAACTTAAATGCTATGGAGTAGACTTTGAATCAAATTTGTGTGGATTCTGGAGCCGTGTCATCTTTCCATACATCTTTATCTAAAACGTAGTCTTCAATTTTGTAATATGATTTTTTTGAAGAAAATCTGTATAAATTTTAAGACTTTGGTGGTTTATTTTTTTTATAATATAAACTGACGGTACGATCAAGTCGTGCGCCTGATGGTAAGCTACGATGATAAGCCTAAGCTAAGATGGTAAGCCTGTCCATAACAGTTGCAGTGTCGCTCATACCTTTGAATCGCAAAGATCTCAGTGGCACTGCCACTGCGTTCATCATCCTGAGGCATAAGTTAACAAGTTCCATGTGCCTGTAATTTCACCAGCTCCCTTACTCTTTAAAACCGGAATATAGTAATGGTGACATTGCTGCTTGGCGACAGAAATACGTAATGTGGCAGTACTGTCCTGGACGAACTGTTTAACAAGGTTAGTCTCTGACAGGCATCTCACGATGTGAGTTCTTTATACCCGAGTCCAAGACGCGACTGTTTTTTTGGGCATGTTACTTGATTACTCAGACATCTGTGAACCAATTTCGATGGGTTTTTTTTATGACACCAAGTGACGGAACGAACGAATCGTGGGACTGGTGGTAAGCGACACGCCTGTCCCCAACAGTTACAGTGCCACTCAGAGCTTTAAATCGCAAAAATCTGAGGGGCACTGCCGCTGCGTCCGTTACCCTGAGACATAACTTGACAAGTCCCAAGTTCAAAACCGGCTCACATTACCGCTTGGCGGCAGAAATGGGTGGACGGTACTACCCTGGACGAACTCATTCACAAAGAGCTCTATTGCTATTAATTAATACTGGGGTATTTCAGTAGTCGTCCCATTAATTCATTTATTAAAGGATGAAGCAGGTTTATTGGATTTTATCCACTTTCCGTTAACCGACTTATTCAAAAAAATTTTAGATGTAATTTCATTAACTTTTGAAGTAGGTTTTTCTTTTATAAAAAGTTATAATTTATCTAAATTCCTAACGCTCCCGGAGCGGAATCATGAAACATCGAAGTGGATTCACTCAACTTTCCGTTTACTATGAATATACTAACTACCTTTACCATCTCCTTATAGAAGACCCGTGCCGAGCAGTGAGTCATGTAGTGACGAAGAGACAGATAATAGGCACTATGACATGTTACGAGCGCCTATCCAAGAATCACAGAAGCAAGACACGTCACAAAAGATGAATTTTATCGCTAATAATTGTTTTATCGGAAAGGGAATTCTGTAGGTGAGGACTTAACACTTCTTTTTTAATGTAATGACCTTTGCTTTGTATTAATTTTCAATATTCATTTTACTCAAAAAAATTTCATTTCTACTTTTTGCCGAAGATAATAGATGACACAAGAAAATCGGTTTACTGTATTCTTTTTGACATTATTATATTCCAGTCGTAATGTTTGTAACAGGGCTTGTAATGCACAAGTACGTTGTCTTTGTTAGTTATTATTTTGCGTTTTAGTTAGAACGGATTTTCAAATTATTTACAGTACCCCATTATTAATGAAGGACATTAAAAGATTGCATCAGTTCGAAAGATATGAAAAATACCTTATCAAATCACTAGTTAACAAATGACACAAGCTTCACATTTTTTGAAATCTTAGGAACACCAATCAGTGTTGTATAGAATATGAATAAGTAATCATGTCCTCATTTGTTTTGTTTTTCATCGTAGTTATAGTGCATTTAATATCAAGTGAGGAAGTCCGATTGGAAGATAATTGTATACCTATAAACCTCGAAAATGGTTTGGAAAATTTCGACGACACTATCGGCCATTGTGCTTTCATACAGGGCGTATGGGAAGTTGGTTATTATGCAGATATTCCTATACAACCTCCGCACGAGTCCAGCAGAACATTTATAACACCAAATCAACTCTCATGTACGTCATCATTTGATTTTCAAATAAGGGCTACAGGGCGTGTGGAAGTGACATTTTATATGTCAGTTACTGCCGGAAATGAATTTTTGCAAGTTAGTGTGAATCAAAGATTGCAAAATGGTGGTACAGTGCAAGCAAATCACGAAATTTATAACATTAGTGTCATTGAGAACAATCAATGGAACACAAAAACTTTTACAGTGGGAAGCACCGGCAGCTACAGCGGTTTTGTAAGTAACTTTGTATAACATACGTACACTCAGTGCGCATATTTTAAATAAAACATTTTTTTTTTTGCTTTGCATTTAAGAATGTACCTATTGCATCTTGATTATAATTATGATACTTCCCAATATTGTCATTCTTTTAATTATTTTACTACAAGGAACAATAACTACCAAAAAATCGCAATTAAATTAGTATACAGGGCATAGAAATATCACGAGATAGCATAAAAACTCCAAAGCAACATTTATGTTCCAGATAACATTACTAGGCTCAAAAAATCCTGGCTCAACAATCCTAGTAGATTCTTTCCGTTATATACCACCGGATATGGAAGAAAATCATGAAGACTGTGAACTTTATGGCCCGGAAGATAGTGATGAAACAACGGAATCTGAGGAAGACACCACGACAGAGTCAGGTGAACAAAGTACAACTGAATCAGGCGAACACAGTACAACTGAATCAAGCGAAGACAGTTCAACTGAATCAGGCGAAGACAGTACAACGGAGTCAGGCGAACACAGTACAATTGAGTCAGGTGAACACAGTACAACCGAATCAGGCGAAGACAGTTCAACTGAATCAGGGGAAGACAGTACAACGGAATCAAGCGAACACAGTACAACTGAGTCAGGCGAACACAGTACAACTGAATCAGGCGAAGACAGTACAACGGAGTCAGGTGAACACAGTACAACTGAATCAGGCGAACACAGTACAACTGAGTCAGGCGAACACAGTACAACTGAATCAGGCGAAAACACTACAACTGAATCAGGCGAAAACA
>NW_020654166.1:0-10464 GCF_003589595.1 Hyposmocoma kahamanoa | reverse complement strand
TGAATAACAAAAACAATTGAAAGTCGATATTCAAATGTTTCAAATTTTAAAAAAAAATCACAGAAACCATTTGAAAAAAGTTTCATTCGAAAACCTCAAACCAAAACCAATTCAAAGAACCTATTGCAATAAAACGGCAATTTCATACTTTAACCCCTAATAATAACAATATATAATTATAACAATCGATTTTGATTTATGAAAAAGTTTTTATCGTAAATGTGAGCGGGTTCTAAAAAGGAGATATTGTCTGATTGGGATCACGATGTTGCGTTTGACAATTTATATACTCATGAATATTTGTATAATAATTAATGTTAATGAGAGCTAAAGAGCACGTCACTTCGCTAAAATTAAAAAATAAGAGTCCAGGAAGTATTGCATTTTTTTGCCTATGGTTGTATGTCAATAATTACGAAACTTCGAAGGCATGCATATGTCAAAAGTTGAAATGGTGGAGTATACTACCGTGCTATGATAGCTTGCAATTGCGCTGTGTTTAATGCTAGCGTGATTATAATGTGAATGTACATTATTAGTTAATACCTTGTTTAAGCATTGAGTTGGCTATCCCAAACCAAATTAAAAATGAATAAATATAGACTCCTATAAAGTACAATAATTTTAGTGCAAATATTTTAATGATTCATTCTTAATTGCAATTAACTAAAGCTTTATTTTCAACTGCAGAGATATTAATAAAAATTTTAAACTCTTATCACTTATCATATCACTTTTTTCTCAATTTGATATATTAACTTACCGACTTTCTGCGTACTTGGATGACAAAAATCCGTGGTAGAGACCCGTTTAGCTCTTGCAGATGTTTGAAATAAATATTGTAAATGATAAATGTAACGTATATTTACAAAAAGTAGAGTTTCCTGCTCGTTCTTCTCAGGGAAAATCTACCTTACGAATGAGCGGTAGAGTTTAATCAATATGACGATTTCAAATGTAATTAGCTTATCTGTTAAACAAAAGTGATATGAGTTTGAGATTTTTTTTCTAATTTTCTTGTGAAAGCAACCAAGTAAATAAAATGCCTATACGGCCCACAAATTGGCCAGCCGTGGAAGTTTACACAGTTTCGTATTAATTTACTCTCATAAATCATGATGACTTCATGGATAATGTATTTCAGTCAACTATTTGTTTTCTTATGATTTATAAAGTAAGTGATATATCTAATCAAATCAAAATAATCTTTATTTCATAGATAAGCATTATTATTTACACTTGAAATCGTCACATTGGTTAAAATCTACTGTTCAGTCGTAAGGCAGATTCCACTGAGAAACATGAGCAAGAAACTCTACGGGTTATGCTCTTTGTAAATAACATTTGTACACATTCAATATTTACAATATATATAGTTTTATTTTCAAACATCAGATATCAAGACTACGTCCATGAGCTAAACGGGTTACTACCACATTGACTTACAAATAAATGGACGACGGGTCTAATACAAAAACCACGAAAAAAATGTCCCAAGTCAACCTATTCGAAATTTAAATTGTAATGTCATCGCAGTATCGCGCTGTCAGTAGAACAAATGAAGACTAAAGCGGAGTTTGGTGCTCTGTATACGATTTTAGCGCCTTACAAGTGCGGACACTTTTTAGCGCGGACCCGACGTCCATATAAATTGTAAGTCAATGTACTACTACGAATTTTTGTCATCCAAGTACGCAGAAGTTGTATAACCTTTAGTATAAAGTTTTTGTTTCACTATAGTGTTAAACCTCGTGGATGGCAAATTTTGTATATCAACCGTCCTATTAGAGAAGCGTATACATTACCCCTTAAATGAATGTTTGACTTTGTGAAGACGACTATCAAGAACAGTTTATTTTTATTCCTCGTATCAATGTTAGGTTTGAGACTATTTTTAATAAATAAATTATTATTCCTCTTATCATATGAAATATAAATAATATAATAAAAAAAATATATAAATTACTGTTCCCTTCAACCGCGTCTCGCAAAATTTTGTTCTGGATTCATTTTTTTTTTATAATTTTTTAAGGGTCCTTTTCTTGGCGCCTCTTAGACCGATCACACGCTGAGATGATCTCAAATTGGGTTGCGAAATGCGAAACAGGTGTCAAAAGTTCAAATGTAAAGTTTTAAAGTTTGAAAAGCTTGAAAAAAATATTGGTTTTTTGTTTAATGGCGGACATGACAGCATAGATACAATAATAGAACGGCGCGTAATGCTGCCTACCATAGTGGAACCCAAATTCAAACAACTTGTCAAAAAGAGGATGGAAAGTATACATAGTCGATAACAAAAAACTTTCTTATTCTTAAATTTGTTTTTTTTAAATAAGTGGAGAGTGGACGTATAGCGTTCAGGAAACAAGTCTGTGCAGGCAGGGAATTAACGCGGACAGAAATTGAGTGGAACCCCCTGTCTGTACTTTTGTTCCCTGAACTCTATAACTTGGACCTTTTCCAGACGAGAGTGAATAGGCATTATATAGAATAGGTTTTTATTTTAACCATAAAAAACATCTTAATACAGAACCTGTAATTCTAACTGAGCAAATATTTTCTTCCATCAGAATTGTAAATTCTTGTAAATTCAATACGTGTCAAAGAAAACGATATATGGTTTAAAAGATTTTAGGCTCCTACTTATATGATTGAAAATATAACTTCACATCTTCACAGAAACCAAATATTTAATTACCAAATATCCTCACATTACATCAAGAAGCCGTGGTAGCCTAATGGTTTGACCTACTGCCTCTCAAGCAGAGGGTCGTGGGTTCGCATCCCGACTCGCACCTCTGAGTTTCTCGGAATTTATGTGCGAAATCTAATTTGAAATTTATCATGAGCTTTCCGGGGAAACATCGTGATGAAACCTGCACGTTGAAGATGGTTCACAACCCTCGAAAAAGGTGTAAGCCCCCAACCTGCATTGGACAAGCGTGGCGGAATATAGCCTAAACCCTCGTGTGAAGGGAAACCCATGCCCAGCATGTATAAAAGGGTTGATGATGATCACATCATTATCCCATTTAAGAGGCATTTATTTATGATACCAAGTGGCGGGACGAACGAGTTGTGCGCCTGGTGGTAAGCGACACGCTTGTCCATAGCAGTTAGAGTGCCACTTAGAGCTTTATATCGGAAAGGTCTGAGGGGTACTGCCACTGCCGTCACGCTGAGACTTAAGTCCCATGTGCCTGTAATTTCACCAGAAGGACCTTTGCCCTTTCAAACCGGAACACAGTAATGCTCACATTACTGCTTGGTGGCAGAAATGTGTGGTGGCGGTACTTTCCGGGACAAACTCTTTCACAAGGAGCTCTACTGCTACTAGGTTAATAAGTAGATACTACTGTTGGTTTGCTTGAGAACAGTTTTCTTTCCTATGTGTAACATTGGATTAAATCTAAGAAATGAGTGAATGAGTTTGTGCGTTATTATTATTATTATAAATCGTTACTGTCATATTATATTTTATTATGATTTTTTAATTTGATATATTTGATATTTAGTTGATATTATACAATTGATATTAAACAAAGAAACTATGAAAAGGATTCGGGAAGAACGAAATTTGTTAAATACAATCAAAACGGGGAAAATGTTAGATGAATTTGTGAGAATTATAATTGAGGGGAAGATAAATGGGAAAAAGAAAGAGAGAAAAGCACTTAAGATACATGCCACCTTACCTATATCTGCCGCCAAGCAGTAATGTCAGCATTACTGTGTTCCGGTTTTAAAGGGTGAAATTACAGGCACATGAGACTTGTCAACTTATGTCTCAGGGTGACAGTGTGACCCTTGCAATTTGAGTGATGCATTGTAACTGTTATGGAGAGGCGTGTAGCTTACCGTCAGGCGCACAACTTGTTCATGTTATATAAAAAAAACCACCATGACCATCTGTAGAGAGGCCGAAACATTGTTTGAAAAAAAAACAAATTTACGCTATTTACACCCAAAAAAATCGTTCCATTTCCTATAACGCAGTAGTATTGTAACTCAAAATATGTGAAATTCAAGATTATACCATTGGCGAACGTAAAATTTGATTCTCCATACGTCAATAAAACCGTCGTTAGAATATTGTAAAAAACAACTAAAAGATATCTACTTTATCTACTTAACTCAAAATGAGACACGCTTTATGTGAAGCTAGTTCTAGCGAAAATAGTCCGTATTCAAAAATTTGAAATTGTTTTTTCTCTTGTATTTTTAAATATGTATATTTGGCAAGTAGGAAATAACCTATAGTAGAAGCGAGTAATTCGTTTTTCGTCGATTCTGAGAAAATGCACTTTTTGAGTTAATGCAATATAGTATTAACAGTGCGATATGATAATAACGTGATTAAATCTATCATCCATATATTGTAATGGTATGAATACTAAATAACGTATAAATAATAGTGGTTCACAAAATAAACAGGAATATAAAAATGAGTATATAAAAAACACATCTTCTTTTAGACGCAGACAGAAAAAACTTGAAACAATGTTCTTTGTTCGAAATACGGTCAAGTTACATTGAATCAAAAAAAAAGTTTCAAATTTCTATCGTTTAGTTTTAAGTTAAACATGTGAATTAGTGGCATTGATCTGTTTGACAGTTTGCGGCAAAAAATCAAGAGCGTATAAACATTTTAGGATGAATTCCGGTAGTCAATGAAATTTTATTATCTTCTAAAAAAAGGCCCGAACGTGTGTGAAATGGAAGCGCAAGAAGTAGCAGTAGAGCTACTTAGAGACCTTGTGAAAGAGTTCGTCCAGGGAAGTAATGCCACCTTACCCATTTATACCGCCAAGCAGTCATGTTAGCATCACTGTGTTCCGGTTTTGAAGGGTAAGGGTGCTGGTGGAATTACAGGCCCAAGAGACTTGTCAACTTGTGTCTCAGGATGACGGGCGTAGTGGTAGCGCTCCTCAGTACTTTGTGACTTAAAGCTTTGAGTAGCGCTGCCAGTGTTATAGACAGGCGTGTCGCTTACCATCAGGCGCACTACTTGTTCGTCTCGACACTTGTTATTATAAAAAAAAAATTAAGTTACAATTAGACAATTAGACAAAAAATAGTCAAAGTGAGTAATAGCCGCTAACGCGATACATGCAGCTGTAGACGCATACCACACCTAGAGGTGCCGGTGATGATTTTATACCGATTTATCGGATATCGAAGTCATAACAGGTAAAAGAACTAATATTAATTGCTATTTCGGTAACTACTCTAGCAAACCATAAAGTTTTTTAGTTTTAGTTAGCTTTTCTAATTTGCGAAACCAAATAGCCGCCATTTTGCGGTAGGAGGAGCGCATCGCGTGAGCGGATAATAACAATATTAATAGTAAATTTAAATTGAACAATACTAAACACATGCAAACATACAGTACAGGTACACAAAAAAGCAAGTTACATGGTTATTTAACAGGAGTTCTTATGCTAATGGTACTTGACAAGTAACACCCCATGGGGGCACTGCAACATTCTGAGGGCGCTATTACTTTACTAACTACATTATTAAAATAAAATTAGGAATGATTAATAATAAAAAGTATAATTTCAGTACAGAGTACTAAAAAAACCGACCTCAAAAGTACGTGGAATTACATCTATTTGCCAAGTTTTATTGAAATCGGTTACCGGAAAGTGCGCAAGCCCAGATTCATCCCCTAGTTCGCCACTATACGAGACTTAACACGGGAGATAATAAAAATCGGTTCTCACGTTCTCACTACTCAAAGTATATTGATAGAGAAAAACGCCTTGAATAGAAGAATAGCAAAATCAACCATTTCTAGGCATAACGTTAGATGCTAAATTGCAATGGGGTCCCCATATAAGTATGTTATCAAAACGGCTCGGCTCTGCAGTGTACGCAATTAAAAAAATAAGGAAACTTTCAGACGTCGAAACCGCTAGATTGGTTTACTTCAGCTACTTTCACAGTCTAATGGCATACGGCATTTTGCTTTGAGGTAATGCCGCCGATATCAATAGAATCTTTGTCCTGCAGAAACGTGCAGTTAGGGCAATTTACAATCTGTAATTAAGTATCTTTGAGTATCAAAGTATCTTTGAGAGATAAGTTTAAGGAAATTAACATTCTTACACTAGCCTCACAGTACATTTATGAAAATGTAATTTATGTTAAAAGGAATAGTAATTTATTTATGAAAAATAGTGACAGACATAACATTAATACGAGGAATAGAAATAAACTAGCTTTTCTTGATAGTCGTGTTCACAAAGTCAAAAAATCATTTAAGGGGCAATGTATACGCTTCTATAACAAGATTCCGGTTGATATACAAAATTTGCCTTTCACGAGGTTTAAAACTATAGTGAAACAAAAACTTTATACTAAAGGTTATTATACAACTTCTGCGTACTTGGATGACAAAAATCCGTGGTAGTAACCCGTTTAGCTCATGGAGGTAGTCTCGATCTGTGATGTTCCAAATAAAAAAAAATATTGTAAATGTTATTTACAAAGAGCAACCCCTAGAGTTTCTTGCTCATTCTTCTCAGGGGAATCTGCCTTACGAATGAGCGGTAGAGTTTAACCATTATGACGATTTCAAGTGTAATAATGCTTACCTATGAAATAAAGATTATTTTGAATTTGAATTAAAATAATTGCTCCTTATAATAAAATTTAGGCACTCGCTTACCACCCTTAGAGGTGGATGATTTTCTTCAAAATTAAATAAGACCAGTATGGAGGTATCAAAATCGGTTTACAAATACCGGAGTTATCGCGTAACATACATACAAGAAAAAACATATAGTCCAATTGAGAACCTCCTCCTTTCTTGAAGTCGGTCAAAAACTAAATAGATTTTTAGGCAATATCAACAATAAATGTTAGTAATTCCTTTTACATTTAGGTCTCGCTCCTGATACACTTTTTTTTATTATAAAACTAAGCGCGCATTTGTCTTCCATCTCACATGATAGAAAGTGACGATATGGTTGATGATGGAGCAAACACACCTAAATAATACCTATTCACTCTCGCCTTGAAAAGGTCCAAGATGTAATGTTCAGGGAACAAGTCTGCAGGCAGGGAATTCCACTCCATGGCCGTTCGCCATATAAATGTGGAAGCGAAGCGCTTCATACGAATCCTTGGAATGTCCACAACAAAGGGGTGGAACCTCAGCCTACGCCTGGTCCCCCGATGATGAAAAGGGGAAGGCAGAATTAATTCATGCAATTCCCTTGCACACTGACGCGTCTCGAATACAAAAATTGTGTACGATACCTTGGCGTTCAACTAGACAAAAGATTAAGCATGAATGAACACGTCAAAAGCATCGTGAGAAAAGCAAAGTGTGTCAGAGGATTGCTCGCCCCGATTATTGGCTATTATTCCAAGGCAAATGTAAAAACCAAACTTAAAGTGGTACAGACCTGTCTACTCCCGATACTAGATTACGGAATAGTGCAGCTACTCCCTAGAGTAAGCAAAACAAACCTCTTGACGCTTGAGAGACAATATCGTATGGCTCTTAAGTCCGCGGGAGGATTTCCTCGTTCAATCCCCACTGAAATGTTGTGGGATATGCTAGATGAAGATCCATGGCATCTCAGGATACACGATCTGCACCGAGACATGCTAGAAAAACTAAAGGACATGCACATAGTGGGATTGGACACTCCTGGTCCACAATACACTAAATATGGCCAGTACAACCCGATGGTTTACAGTCAACGAATTGGTGAAATAGAGTATGTCACAAAAAAAGATAGGGATAAACGTGTCAGTAGACGGCGTATACCCCCAAGGGAACACATTCTGCAATAAAAAGAAAGTTATAAATTTTACGTATGTATAGCACTTTTCTGTGAGCTATAAACTAACTACACGACATAAAATAAATGTATAGATCTTTAAGACACATTGCATTACGTACACACCCTTTTACGGACAAAAACTGTAACAAAAATGAAAAAACAATAAAGAACTTTCTATTCTATTCTGTCCGTGATATATTCTGTAGAATACCAATAAACAGGCAACTTTACGGCGATGTTCAAGACTTTGCAGCTTCACCTCTACTAATTTTCTACAACACACTTAAGACTGACTACATGACATAATTTTTACAAATTGTATACTTGGTAATGAAATGTATTCTTTTAGAGAATAAAAAGCTTTATGTAGACAACTCTTTAGATGGGTTACAAAGGCCGTATGTATATCCTGTGTTTTTATATTTATTGAAACGGGCGTCTACACATGTTCAAGAAGGCTTCAACATGTGTAGATCTTCATTGTTACGTTTCAGAGTGTTTACAGGTAAGAAAAGATGACTGTATTTTTCTACAAATTTACCACATTTAAGAATGTAAACTGAGGTCAGTGTCAAAATCTTGTGTTTAAAAAAGAATGGTTACAAGAGGTTTGTGAATCTAAATCAGCAAGTATTCTAATACATTTCTTTTGAAGTAAGAATAAATTGTCAATCTCAACGCAATTTCCCCATAAAATTACCCCGTATGAGAGCTTTGTTAAAGTCAAAGTCAAAGGCAAATAATTTTTATTTCGTAGGTAAGCAAATTGCACTTGAAATCGACATATTTATTAAACTCTACTACTCATTCGTAAGACAGATCCCCCTGAGAAGAATGAGCAAGAAAGTCTAGGGGTTGCTCTTTGTTAATATACGATTGAATGCATTTATCATTAACATATTTAATTTAAACATCTTAGATCGAGAATACATGAAAGAACTAAACGGGTGACTACCACGGATTTTTGTCATCCAAGTGACGCAGAAATTGTATAATAACATTCAGTAAGTATAAAGTTTTTGTTTCACAATAGTTTTAAGCCTCGTAAATGGCAATTTTTAATATCAATCGGAATCTTATTATAGAAGCATACACATAGCCCCTAACTGCCCTTTGATTGAATAAAAGCGCAGATAGAGATCTTTTAAAATCTGTAACCTTTTTGCGTTTATACAACGCGTAAATAAATGAAGACTACCATTTGAGTTTTGTATATGAGATTTCCAACTCATAGTTGAGTTTTATTCAATACCGAGTAGGGTTGCCTAAAATCGTTAATATAGATTTTCAAAGAATTCTGATAAAATAAGATTCAGAGAAAATAAGAATTGAGTAAATTATGACAAACAAGCGTATTCTATACTATTCCATGTTTACCTACGTATGCATTGATATGATCGTCAGCAGCAATTAATTCAATAAAACAGAATCGGGGCATTAAACTTGCTCGCATGTGTATCGGGCAGATAACGCTGAGAAACTCCACCGTACACTGTCCGGCAACAAAAACCGAACATTGCATCATACTATAACATCATAAAAAAAATTAAATTATTTGTAATTCATAATTTATTTATTTATTGCATTCATGTTGCTGATATAGTGTAACGCTACATAAACAGGGGAGTCTGAACGAGGCCCTGAAGGTGTTATTATCGACTTGTCAACTTATGACTCAGGGTGTCGGGCGCAGTGGCGGTGCCCCTCAGATCTTTGTGATTTAAAGCTCTGTGTGGCGAAGAGTATCACTTACCACCAGGTGCACGACTTATTCGTCTAGTTACTTAGTATTATTAAATAAAAATATGTACCGGAATAATAATAGGGCAACCGAATTTACTCCGAAGCACAACCTAGAACATCCTGACCAGATTTACTTCATTAAAGTTCATTTCCCAAATTGGTTCTACGGGGAATCGAGCAAATCATTCCATCGAGGTCGTCATAGTTAGCCGGTGAAACTTTATTGTGAATAACATATTTTATCTTTAATTGATTTTGCTGAAAGAAAATCAAATTATAATAATATTGATATGTTCGTCTTCGGATTAAAATGCGTGGGCAACATTATCTGCCTGCAAATGTACAGCAGCGGCGATCGGGAGCCAAATAAAAGCTAACGAGCGCGTACAGGGGCTTAGTAATAGCGTACAAGGGCACGGCATATTGACTCTACATTCATTTGAATTCATTTATTAATATAATGATTAATAATTGTGACATTTATTATAAAATAAAACTAAAAGTAACCGAAAATGCCTTATTACAAAAGTCAATGAAAGATGTATAGAATAATAACGCATACACTCATGGCCCGCACTAGGGAAACCCTGTATTGAGGGTGCCATGGACACACATAGGCAACCACAAATCCACATATCACACCCAAAGTTACGAGAGAAATAATTGTCGGCCATGCAAATATTTCTCCCGCCCGGAAATCGAACTCGGCACTTCTACATGGCAGTTCAGCATAGTAACCTTTTGACCACAGAGGCAGTTAAATTAATTACAACAATTAGTTTTTTTTTAATGTTAATTTAGCATTAGGTACATTTATCTAACCACTGTATAGCTTTTTTTATTATTATTAGGGGTTAAAGTATGAAATTGCCGTGTTATTGCAATAGGTTCTTTGAATTTTCATAGAATCTTCATGGTTTGA
>NW_020654165.1:0-10900 GCF_003589595.1 Hyposmocoma kahamanoa | reverse complement strand
ATCCCTGCACCTGCGGTCCAAAAACATAATGGTGAAATTATTTCTATATAATATAATTATTTTTTTAATAGTGATGAAAAGTGTATTCCGATGGAATTTGAAGGTGAAGAGTCTAACCACGATGATCGTGCACATAATATGAGAGTTAACTTGCGTCAATGGTCCGTCAATCACGGCATCACTCAAAGAGCCATGAATGATTTGTTGTGTATAATTAATGAATTTCAGCCCGCCACGGTACCGAAAGACGCAAGAACGCTACTACAGGGTGTTGTAATGAAACGCCATGTTAGCCAAGACTGGTTTATTTCAGATTTACCCTCACATGCATAATATAATATCATAACATCTTTCCCTTACTTTTTTTTTTTTTTTTTTGGTAACATTACTTACATTGATTAGAGTAATACATTATTCTTCGTTGGAACATTGCAGGCAATCTATTTACATAATAAATGGATTTCTACATTGTCTTATCTTACATTTAAATAAACTAACAGTATAATAGTTTCTTTCATGCATGCAAATCAATTTATATTTAAATTTATATTATAGAATAAATAATATATATATATAATTATAGAATAAATTTTTAAAACAGATTGTTTATATTTTTGTACAAAACATATATGTATTTATTTATTTTACTTAAATGATTTCAACATATCGTTTATTCTATGTCTAGCCTCAATAGCCGCCGGTCTGTGCCTACGTTCAATATAGTCATTATTTGAGTCTATGAGCGTACCGGACAAAGTGGTTATGTCCTCCAATGTGTTAAGTGTCACTTCAGTGTCATCCAGGATGTTTTCATTATCTGACAGAAGCCATGTTAAGGTATCATCAGCATCGTGAAATGTTGTGTTGCTGTACTCTGTCGAACTGTCTTCACTGGTTTCTTCTACTTCAATGTTGTTTTTGTCTACTCCCTCTGGTGTGATTGATTCTATTTTCATTAAGTGTCGTCTATTTCTTCTGTATCGCCTGCCAGTTGTCTCTGTCACAAAATACGACCTCGGTTCTGATGCACGTTCCTGAACATTTGCATGCCTTCTTTTTTTGTTTTCTACCATGATTACCGGTTCGCCTGGACGTAACTCTGGCAACGGTCTTGCGTGTCTATTGTAGTGCCTTTTCATTATTTTTTGTTTCCTTTGGATTGTTTCATAATCTTGGCTTTATGAATTATAAGGTCGCAATTTTTCATCATGTGTTGGTAACCGTGTGTTGAGTCTGCGTCCCATTAATATTTGTGACGGTGCTCCATATCCGTCTCTTGGTGTTGTCCTGTAATTTAAAAGTCCCAAATAAAAATCTGTCCATGACTCGAGTGATTTTATCAGCATATTTTTTATTATTCCTACACTTTTTTCACTACTACCATTGGATTGAGTATAATGAGGTGATGTAGTAATATGATCTATTCCCCATTCCTTTGCGAATTGTCGAAATTCCTTCGATGCATATGCTGGTCCATTGTCGCAAACGAATTCTTTTGGTATGCCATGTCTTGCGAATTGGTCTTTCATAGCTAGAATTACAGTTTTACTAGTAATATGTGTTAAGGGATTCACTTCAATGTAATTTGAAAAATAGTCTACGAGTATCAAAAAATACTTCTTTCTAAATTGAAAAATATCCGAGCCTACCTTGGCCCATGGAATATCCGGTATATGATGTGGTAACAGTGGTTCTCGCTGTGGACGGGGTGCTCGTTCACGGCACGTTGTACAACTACGCACAGCTTGCTCTATGTCACACGACATTCTCGGCCAGAATATTACTTCTCTAGCGTGTCTTTTACAGCGGTCTATTCCCATATGCCCATCATGAACACGTTTAACCATCTCCGATCTTAATTGACGTGGTATAAATACAAGATTGTCTTTGAATATTATCCCGTCGATGTATTCTAATGATTCTCTGTACGGCCATACATCTCTTACATGCTCATCTATTTGGTATTTATTATCTGGCCACCCACATTGTATGTAATTTATTATCAGCTGGCACTCTATGTCATTTATGGTCTCCTCCTTGATCATTCGTTGTTTACTATCACTGAATCTTACATTTCTTATAAGAAAACAAGATTGTTCAGCCAACTCCTCCGATACCTTTTGTTGCAAGAGTTCTGGTAGCGGTGCTCGTGACAGCGCATCAGCAACATGCATGTACTTTCCTGGCTTATAAACTACTTTAAAATCATAGCCCTGTGTACGAAGCATCATCCGCTGTAATCGCGCTGGTACTGAATCTAAACTTTTATTAAATAGTGCTTCTAATGGTTTGTGATCTGTCTTAATAGTCACATCTTTTTTCCCAAAACATATTGGTGAAATCTTTCAAGAGCTAACACAATTGCTAACAGTTCTTTTTCAATTTGCGCATATCGCGTCTGCACATCGGTCAGTGTTGTAGAAGCAAATTCAACCGGTCTCCCAGCCTGCAACAACACTGCGCCTAGAGCCGTCGCACTTGCATCCACTGACAACAGCACTGGCACCGTCGGCGAATACAAACCGGCGCACTGCACACTAGTTGCTTCAGCTGTTGCACTGCATTGTCGTGTACTGTCTCCCATAGCCATTCTATATTCTTTTTCAGCAAACTTCGTAACGGTGACGCTACTTCAGATTATTGTGGAATAACTTTGGACAAGTTATTCCACAATATTCCACCATGCCTAGAAAACGTTCAAGTGATGGTTTATTCTGTGGTGTTGGCATTTCCATAATGGCCTGCAATTTTTTGCTGTCCACACGCATTCCGTCGGCACTGAACGTATATTCCAAGTAAGTGACCTTCCTTGTACGAAATTCACATTTTTCTTTATTGAACTTAATGCCCACTTTCCTTGCCCTTTCAAGAAGTCGCTTTAAACGTTCATTATGTTCCTCTATGGTGGCTCCCCACACAATAACATCATCTACGAACGAGTCAACACCTTCTAAGTCCTCAAGTAATTGTCTAATCTTTGCGTGAAACACCTCGGATGCACAATTGATTCCATAAGGTAGACGTAGGAACTGATACCGCCCAAATGGAGTTCCAAATGTACACAGGTCCGCACTTTGTTCCGTTATTTGTACCATCCAAAATCCAGACCTAGCATCCAGCTTACTGAAATATTTGGCTCCTTCTAACTTGGTAGCAATGTCTGTTATTGTTGGTAGCGGATAGTGTGCACGGCGTATAGCGCGATTGAGTGGACGCGGATCTAAACATATGCGCAGGCTGCCGTCTTTCTTCGCTGCCACTACTATGGCGTTGACCCATGAAGTCGGATGAGACACCTTTCGGATCACACACATTTTCTCCATACGACTTAATTCCACTAATAAGTTGTCACGCACACCAATAGGATTTTTTCTGACAGGACAGACCGATGGCTGTACATCATCTTTCAATGTTATATTATATTTACCTGGCAACTTACCTAGACCCTGAAACAAATCATTGTATTCTTCTATTTTAAGTGCATAGACACGATAAATAACCCCAACTCTTCACAAGCATTTTTTCCTAACACACTTTGACAATCATGTTCCGATACTACAAAATACAATTTATATTGTTTATGCTTAAATATCCAGCTAATATAATAAGATCCAATTATTGGTATATAATTACCACAGAATGATTGTGCTTTTATATTCTCTGGTTGCAAATTATTTGTGTTTAACCCTAATTTTTGATAGTTTTTTAATGACAATACATTAAGATCAGAACCAGTATCAAGCTTAAATTTTTCAATATTTCCATTTAGTTTTAAAGATATATATAATTCATACCATTTTTTAGTGTCCATATTTTCAGAATTACCATCAATTGTAGAAATGTAATATAACTCACCATCGTCAATCCCATTACGACATTCGTAGTCCTCACTTTCTTGTATTTGGTACACTTTGTTTTGCACGAACTTCCGTCGACACATACTTTTAAAATGCCCTATCTCATTACATCGATAGCATCTTACCCTCTTAGCAGGACATCGCATACCACCATCACAATATGTACTCGTGCACGAATTACACTGGCGCGCCGCTGCAGCCGAGCCGGCCCACATGCCAGCCGCACCAAGTGCGCCCGCAGGTCGCGCGTGCTGTGGCCGTCGCGCGCTCACTCCCACAGCTGGCTGGCGCGCACGGGCACCGCATGCGCTGCCGCTCACCGCATCCATCAGCGCAGTCGCCGCCTCTTCGACGTTGCCGCTACCCTTGGTCTTTTCTATTTGGCGTTTCTCTTCACTGGTCATCTCGCTCGTTTGACATATTTTTACCGCTAATGCTAATGTCAGTTCATCAGCCCTTAGCAAACGATCGCGGACTTTACTGTTGACGACACCACACACAATTCTGTCACGGATGAGGCCTTCCTCGAGATGCTCGAATTCACACGTCCCACTCAATAACTTCAATGCCGTAACGTATTCGTCAATAGATTCGCCATTTTCTTGCTGTCGCGTGAAAAACTTAAATCGTGACATTGTTGTGTTTTGTTTCGTTCGGAAATGCTCATAAATTTTTTTCACTAGCGTGTCGAGATCTTCACTTTTTTCGTCTTTCTCATATTTAAATGTCGAAAATATGTCATACCCATCAGGACCTACAAGATTCACAAGGAGACTCGCTTTCACATCGGATTGCTCTTTATGCACACCCGAAGCTTTTAAAAACACACTGAACTGCCTATACCATTTGCGCCACGTTTCCGCCCGCCTACTAAACACAATTCCGTCGGGGGACGAGCGTGTTCCATGATACTGTTATAAATTTGAATTCGATATTTAATTAACTTTATTTTTCAATATTTTTCACGTCGAATTGCGCACTTTGTAACAGTTTATTTTATTTTATTTAATCCCACCGCTGTCACCATGTTGTAATGAAACGCCATGTTAGCCTAGACTGGTTTATTTCAGATTTACCCTCACATGCATAATATAATATCATAACACAGGGTGCAAGATTTGTAGAAATACAAAAACATGTTAATGGC
This sequence comes from Hyposmocoma kahamanoa, assembly GCF_003589595.1. Classification (NCBI taxonomy): domain Eukaryota; kingdom Metazoa; phylum Arthropoda; class Insecta; order Lepidoptera; family Cosmopterigidae; genus Hyposmocoma; species Hyposmocoma kahamanoa. The sequence continues at coordinate 5,896 of NW_020654165.1, read as the reverse complement.
GAATACTGGCACCATGGGTTGAGAAGATATCTTGAAATATATTTTTAAAATTTTGGCCAAAAATACTTCAATAAATATTGATGTCAATATTGACGGACTACTTACTTACAAAAACTCCAAAGTAGAATTTTGGCCAATTTTGTGCAAAATTCATGGAAAACCTTCGATTCCTATTTTGGTTATTGGTGTATATTGTGGAAATGGCAAACCGTCTAATTTAAATGAATTTTTAAATCCATTTGTTGCTGAAACCTTGGATATTATAAATAAACCGATAGAAATCAATAATTTGATCAATCAATATATCAATAATTCTCACTGTGAATATTAGAGACATAATTTGTGATTCCCCAGCTCGAGTATTTGTAAAACGTAACAAATACATATCTTACGTACTTTTAGTAGTTAATTAAGCTTATCTTGTAAAAGGCCTTCACTTAGGGTGCGTTCCCAATATGTCGTGACGACAGATTGTCGTGCAATTTACAGTGTCGTGGCTTGTATATTTAAATGAAGTTGTTCACATATAGCATGACACGATTAAGTGTCGTTCACGAATTTTTGTCGTTACGACGGCAGACTGTCGTCACTGTGGGAACAGCTAGAACGACAGTTGTCTGACGATAAATAAAACGTCATGATAAAAATGTGATGACCAATGGTCGAAATACATTAATAATGCTGATGCAGTTGATGATGCTTATATTTACCGCAGAGGACAGTGACCCCGCCACTCCCTTCACCGAGCGATACGTAATCTTTCCCGATCGCTTATTTACCTATTTTTTAAATCATGTTTATGTACTAGTATTATTATAATTGACTAATTATTTACATGAGTTATAAAAGTTGACTGAAAAAAGATTATTTGTAACTTAGATTTGGTACTTACCAACTTTAGATTACATGAAAGTAGTGCTAGAAGTACCTAGCTTCACAGTTCGTGGCAGGCTTTGTACCCGAACCAGCAACAGATATGCAGAGTTTCGTTTCAACTTAGCACATTCTTCACAACAGAAAAAGCAGAAAGAAACCAGAGACGATTTTTGCGTATAATAAATAAATAAAATGCATATTTTCTGCGCATAGGTCATTGTTCAAATGGTTGCCGGTACCTGTGGCACGTGTAGTGCAAGTCATGGACCTTTGGATATAACTTGGTTATCGAAAATAAAGAAAAAATAAGAATTTAGGATCTTTTTTAGTTTATTTTTTTAGTGATTTGGGTTCAGTTTCGGATATAGAATGACCTCTGTAAATATGGCGAGAATATAAATCATCACATTGTATACGTATAGGTAAGCATCATCAGCATAATAATGCTAATAAGCATCTTCGTCATTATCATCATTTGACAGATAATCGCAGCTACTATTGTCACATTTTATTTATCATTGTCACGATAAATTGTCGTCACGATTTTGTAGGAATAGCTAGTCACAGTCGTTCAACGATAAAATAAACGTCCACGACAGAGTCGTGGTATAGGAACAGGCAAGACGCGACAGTTGTCCAACTATAAACAAAACGTTACGACATAGTGGGAACGCGCCCTTACCTGAATTTGGACGGAATAAAAACAATTTTTACAGTGTTATGTCCTCTGTATTCATACTTACGCAGTTTAAGTTATGTATGATGATGAACTAAATTATTTAGCTCAATTAATTGTTTAATTTCAGGTATAGCAAACTTCAACAATCAAAATGGATGCCCAAAATGCACAACAACTGGCGAATATTCCTATGTATCTCATTGTAACATTTTCCCTAGATACGATTGCCCACCAAGAACTACTGAGGGGTTTCGGAACAAAATACATGGTTTACATCATAAAACAGATAGCGCTCTATTACAATTACCTATCGCCATGATCTTAGATTTTCCTGTTGCCGATTCTCTACACCTTATTGACCTTGGTATTATGAAAAGGTGTCTATTGGGTTGGCGGGATGGCTCATTCAGTAGTTACAAAACAAAGTGGCGAGCTGCTGACATTATTAATATATCTCGCTTCTTACAGCAGTGCAAATTACCTGAAGAGATACATCGAGCAGTGAGAGGTCTTGACACTGTTGCCTTTCGGAAAGCTACGGAATTCAGATTGTTTCTTTATTAGCCTGATGCGTATGATCATTTCCCTACATTATTTTGCGCCGTTACTATATGCTCATCAGAGGGCTATGCTCATCTATTGAATGTCGCGCAAGATTTATTTAATACTTAGGTACATCGAATACTACAGAGACATATAAATGGAGAAGCGGACATGACGAGTAATGTGCACAATTTAGGCCATGTTGTTGAAAAGGTGAAAAGGTTTGCAATTTTATCTTCATTTAACGCGTATCCTTTTGAAAATACTCTTCACCATATTAAACCGCAACTTGTAACGAACCCCCCCTCCCCCTACATACATACAATATACACAATATATCGCCGCCATCCAAAACATCACCATAATCCACGCCGACAACTCCGACAACACGAGAACGATGAAAATACCATGATCAAGACTTTATCATAACAGTAACACATATATAAAACTTATATGTGTATATATGTATATAAGTAATATACATATAATGATCTAAAATATATATACCCAAGCATCAAAGTATACAAGATACTATGGATCTATTAAATGGCCATATTAAATTTTAATTATATGATCGTCTAGTTTGATTAGGACCTTATTATTAACATTACGTTGTGTTTTATGTAAATAAGTAAGTAGGAAATCCGCGATTCTTTAAGAGGTACGTGAGATAATCATATAAATATAGTGATGTGCTGTATAGATTTTTTTTGGTAAAGGACATGTAAATATATTGGAAGGGGATTAAGGAATAAGGAAAGGATGCCCACCTCATGTAAAAAATTATATTTTGAGGTATACGAGGCCCCCACAACAGTCTGCTTGTGTAAATGTTATTTCATTACAGACCACCTCCGCTCACGTATCGTGTATGACGCGCCGGTTACATACTCCGGGGCGTAGAAGGTATAGAAATATATATACCTACGCTATTAAATGATGATCGTTTTAAACAATAGATATTCGTTATACGGAATACCTTAAGTATAAATGTCCTGCCATGTCTGTGACGTAGCATAAAGACCATTAACAGTATGTTCTGCATAATATGTAGTGCAATTAGCATTTCAATGTATATGAAATGATACAACTCGACGTCTTCAATTGATGAATACATATACCAGTCACTGGTTCACACAGAACAGACCAGCACGACGATGTAGCCATGGCTTGGAGCCGGCTCAGGAACTGTAGACTGTTACATTGTATGTATCGTCTCAACGAATACAATATAGCCCACAAGGTCCAGCAGACAGGGAGAGCATGTTGCTACTCATATTGTCAACGCAGGCGAGAACAATATAGTCTGCAATACTAGTAAGTCTATGCAAACCAGTACATTGATGATGCAGCGGCAATCAGAAGCATTATTTAGTGTACCACATCTCGGTCTTTCACGAGAATGGGTATCTTAACAGGAACAATCAATCAGGAACGTTGTAGAACAATAAAAATATTTGTTATGCCTTATTGTAATTAGTAGATATGAAACTGTTAATAGTGTCATAGCTCCGCTCACAAAACACTGCGATGTCATTTAAACTCAAGTATAAATACATAGAAATCCGGAGATATCCGGGGACAGGATTGAGAGTAACTAATTGATGCAAGAAGAGAAATAATATCCATTAATGTAAACTAGTTTTACATATGGTTTGTATAAGTAAAGAAACAAGAAGACAGAGGATAAAGGTAAAGGAAGAAGAATAGGCCCACCTCATAACCCTGCGTAGTCTTTACTAATAAGAATTCCTATTACACACCTTGAGTACAGCAAGTAGAGAAGAAATCAATTAATTATAATAATCAATTAATTATATATATCATAATCACATAGGTGATAATTCAGCACTTGAAATATAATTTCGCTATCCGATAAGCCTTGGTAGTAGACTTATCTAAGTTGGGTTAGTGTTCACCAAGCACTGAAAGTTAATCTAGTATTAACTTACAGAAGCCTAAGTTAAATACCAACCATTCCGACCACGGGGCTAATTATCTCAGTAGCAACTTATACACTCGAGGTCCTAAATCTTTATGGAAATGGAAAGACCATCCATATAAGATTATGAACAGTGTCACTGTGTATTGTAGTAGGTACTTCTAATAATTAACGGCTAGCTCTAGGAATACGCTAATCAGACATAAACGAGATATACATAGATATCAAGGCATAAATCTGACAGGGCGATGGGAGGAACACAGGTGATCCAACATCATCGCAAATAACTTAGTATCATCTTCCACAAAGGCTTTTAATTTGACAAGACAAGATTTTATAATTTGTAATAAATATGCCAAATATCAGCCTAAGATAATAATAAATCAATCAAACTTCATTGGTTTTCTAATTCCATTCTGCAGATGTCAACTAAATTAGCAGAAAGGACATGAAATTAAATACACAATATTATGTATTAATATATCTTTAATAAATAATTTTACCTCACCTTAGATACCTTAAACCAATACTGATAATACCCAAGTAGAAAGATATAATAAACCGCTACTGTTATCCTTCGTACAATACATTGATCAAGTATATTGTACCAAGTTGTCACAGTTTACCTTACCTTATAATTAAGTAAAACAACATTGCTTAGTGTATGGACACCTTCAGGATGTGCGTGTAATCTATAAATTTGCAATTACTCCAGGTGTCCTAACTACTGTGAACTCTACATTAAGATTAATTGATTGAATAAAACTAAATTCAATGAAAACTATATTTTATAGTTTAGTTGAAGTAATAAGTAATAAATTCAACGTAGCAAAATGCCATTATTATATTTAAAATGTGACAATAAAGGTCAAAGTTAGATATATGAAATAATTTGATAACTTTAAAACAATATAAATACTCTATAAAAATGTTATAAGGTACAATTTTATCTCATTGTTAAACAAAATCAAAGTTTAGTGTTTGCTAGATAATTTAAGTTATTTTTCGGTAATGTTCATTCAACTAATAAAAGAATATCAGTCAAATGAGGTTTCGCAATATTATAATTAGAATGTATCAAAAAAATACACAACGCACGTAAAACTGTTAAAAAACGTAAAACAAATCTCAACGATAGATACCCAAAATAAGTAGGTATCCTATCATACGCAAACCACATACCTGAGAGGTGACCTCTCACCTATTACAATACATGAAGAAGGCTGTACCTACAAGGAAATCTGCCAGGAACATAGACCAGGAACTGAAGACCCATATTAGCTCCAGATTTGAATTAAAGTCTTATTAACACTGTCTCACACACGCGCTCGCGGACACTGACTCTAACTATCAAACGTAAATATTATATAAATTAATATGCGACGCTTTCTGAGTACTATATTATTGCACAACTATGTTATTAACGTCCTAACAAAATATTATATACACAGCTGAAGGCCTAAATCTATTCTAGATTCGGATTACAGTCTTAACCCTATCGCACGCTCTTTACGAACATTAATGTCCTAACAAAGTATTTTACACACGGCTGAAGACCTAAATCACTTCTAGATAGAATCACTTTCCTTCCCCGCTTCGTCTCCTCACCGAATGTTCTAGAATGTTCCAAAAACCCTTGAAAACACCCCGGTCACACGGTTCCCAATCAATAAATTATGTATGAAGTGTTAGTCAAATTTCTCGGTTCCCAATCAACAAATCATGTATGAAGTGCTCTCTAGGAGAGAAGTGATTTCTAGGAGAATTTCTAGGGCTGGCAAAACTCCGTAACGTTTCATTGAGTACCCTAGACTCAGCAGTGGAACGCTTTCATAGAATAATAATTAATATAGACA
>NW_020654164.1:0-10547 GCF_003589595.1 Hyposmocoma kahamanoa | reverse complement strand
GAAATAAAATTTAGATAAAGTGAATTTTGGGGGCGAGGTTATGTTTAGGAGTAATGTTTCCAGTGAAATTAATTAGATTAAATTTCATGTATTCTATTTGTAAAGTTATATTAATTTTTTGAAGAAAAAAAAAAACAATGATTACCTTATAATGAATTTCTGTTTTACCATATTCCGAAACTTAGTAACAGGAAATACTGAGCATACGCTATTTAGGACTAGTACTAGTAGAATCAATATTTTTATTTTTTTATTTAATTTTATGATTAAATGGTAACAGGGTATCTTGTTGTACTTACTCTTTATTTTGATGGGAATATAGTAAAATATTTTTATGTTATTTTTTTTTCTTTCATGTTATAATTATATGGTATTTTGCACTTTACAGGTCCCCACCAAAAAAAAAAAAAATAAATAAAATAAAATGTAATAAAAAAAAAAATTAAAAAAAAAAATACAAAATAGGGCTAATAATAATATAAATATATAAATTAAAGTATCTTGATGATACAGTGAACTGAAGAATAGTTATATTTATTTAAGTACTTTTAATATCTCTAAAATCATTATATTGTGCGATTAAATTCAGTGTTATACAATAGTAGTGTTCTGACAGAACCGTATAGTGTATAAATAAACCTTAAATGACTTAATAATTATTTACATAAACTCAGTGATCCTTGTAGTGTGACTTTTATATAAGAAATACGGAGATACTATTTTTTTTTACAAAATGAGGCCGAAGACGCGAGCCAGCACTCAATCTACACAAGTACAAAAACCGAGTAGTTCTATAAAACTTATGAACAGAATGTTCAGAAGAGCAGTTGGATTGATAGATGCTAAAATAAATAGATTAGAGGAAAAAATTACATCTGCAAACGTTATCGTTGATGATCAGCGAGGCACACCTACTAGTGATACAACTGCTTCTCTATTGGAGAACACAATGACACAACCGTCTACATCCACATTGCCACAAAACTCTGAAATTCAGCAAATAATATATGCAGTACCTAATTTATCTGAGAAGCCAAAATACCCGGGAAGAAGAGGAACTCACCCAGTCACTTTTATTGAAGATTTAACTGCTTATATAAATAAAGGTTCAGTGATGAGAGATAACATCGAAATAATCATTGAATGTCTGGAAGGAGAGGCACGAGATTGGGCTCGGATTTACAAGGAAAGATGGACAGGTTTTGAAGATTTCAAAAGAGATTTCATGAGTACATATTGGGGTGAAGCAGAGCAAAACGAATTAAGACGGAAAATAGTTCACAACACATGGGACAGGACAGAACATCCAACGATGTTAGGACATTTTATTTCTTTAGCCGGTCAGGCTAAAATGCTCAGTTTTCCTATACCGGAGAGGCAATTAATTGATGATATTATCCGTCATTTTCCAAAACATATACAGTATTCTTGGGCTGTAAACCCGTCTACTACCATTTTAGGCGCGGCGGAATTTCTTAGAAAGGTGGACAACATCAACAAGCACGACCCTCATGAACGACCTAATGTATTACGTCGAAATAATGAGACGACAACAAGCAATACCGCAATAAAGGAGAACCGTCAGAATGCACTATATCTGCGCGGACGAAAACCACATCAATTAAATACTACCGTGCAGTGGAAAAGGCCTCAAGAAGTAACGTCGAAAAGTAAATCGAAGCCAACTCACGGTGTTAATGCAGTAGAAATTAGTGATGAACAGTTAAGTGGCAATTTAAACGAATAGAAGCTGCTGAGACGGACCCAATCTCAACAGCAAAAGTAGGAGGGGTTTGTAATTCTAATATGGTACTAAACATGATGTTAAAAACTGGTTGGGAACCTGGCCAAACCTTAGGCGTTAATAATACAGGGTTACGGTTTCCCATAGTTGTTAAAGGACAAATAGATAGGAAAGGACTAGGCTCAAGTAATTCATTAAATCAGAAAATAGTAAAGAATTTACTTACCAGATCTGAATTAGAAATTAATACAATTTACCAACCACCAGAACAAATTATTTTAGCATCCTTATTTGACGAAGATGACCAATTAATTTCAGAGCACATTGATATATTCAAATCGGAATTACGTTTAAAAATATTAGGCGAAGAGGTTTTATGTCTGTTAGATACTGGTTGTGACATAAGTTGTATTTCTGAATCCTTTTGGGAAAACATTAAAAGTAATTCTGAAAAAATACCTTTATTACCTAGTAAACCAGTTCAAATTCGGGGAGCTATAGGACAAAAGAGTGCAAAGGTACAACAAATGATTATATTACCAATAAATATACAAGGAGAAATCATTGATACACATTTTTTAATAGTGCCTAATTTAATCAGGCCAGTTATAATAGGGTTTGATTGGTTAGTTAAACATGGAATAATAATGGATCTACAGGGTCCTGAGAAAGGAATCCAAATAATGAAAAACAATAAAAGTATCTTCGCACCTTTGGGCACAAGTGATTTAAATGTTCTCGAGGCCATGTTAACTTACACGGAACAAATAAATTTTATTGAAAAAATTCATACAGGAATACCATTACAAGAAGTACAATTAAGTAAATTAAATACAGTTTTGGAAAAGCATAACAGAATATTTACGGAAAAATTAGGAAAATGTAATTGTTACTCTCATGAAATCACAATGTCCAATCAAACTCCTTTTATTAAACGTTCATATCCGGTTCCTTACGCATATAGAGATAAGATGCAACATAAATTAAATGAAATGGAAGAGATGGGAATCATTTCTAGGTCTTCCACGCCCTATTGCAGCCCATTAACATTTACAGTAAAGCCAGATGGATCGTTGCGAGTTCTATTAGACGCTAGAGAAATAAATAAATACATGGTAGCTGAGTCTGAAACACCTCCCATGCAATTAGACATTTTGAATTCATTCCATGGGGTAAAATTTATCAGTGTAATCGATTTAAATAATGCTTATTTTCAAATCCCCATTTCAGAAAAAAGTAGAAAATATACTGGTTTTACATTTAATGGAAAATCGTATATATACAATGTCTTACCACAAGGTCTTAAGACGTCGGTGGGAACTTTTAGCAGAGCTATGGATTTGATATTAGGCCCAGAAGTTCGATCCTTCTGTGTAAATTACCTAGATGACCTTGCTATCTTAACTACTGGATCACTAGAAGATCATCTCCGACATCTTGATATTGTTCTTACTAAACTAGAAACCGCTGGCCTCACATGCAACATAGTCAAATGTAAATTCGTTTGTGAAGAGGTTAAAATGTTAGGTCACATTATTACTACTGAAGGAATTAAAACCGATCCTGAAAAGATTGAGTCAATAAAGAAATTCCCTGTGCCAAAGAAAATAAAACATTTAAGGGCATTTCTGGGATTATGTAATTATTACAGAAGATTTATACCTAATTATAGTAGTTTGATACAACCTTTGTGTCAGATATTAAAGAAAAGTCGTGTTTGGGATTGGACCGACGAGGCCCAAAGGTCTTTTGATAAAATAAAGGACAGTTTTTTATCTACCATAATGCTTCATCACCCAGATTTTACAAAAGCTTTCTATTTGCAAGCAGATAGTTCAGGAGTAGGATTAGGTGGTGTTTTGTACCAATATGATGATCATAATAATATGAAAATTTTGAGTTTTTGTAGTAAATCATTAAAAGGACCTGAATTAAGATGGACTGTGACAGAACAGGAATTTTGGGCAGTTATTTATTGTTTACGCAAATTTGAAACTTATTTGAGAGGCGTTAAATTAATTATTAAAACAGACCATAAAGCACTAACTTTCGTTAAAACCTGGAAATTATACAATAGTCGAATAATTCGTTGGATATTATATCTGGAACAATTTAATTACGAAATACAACATATATCTGGTAAAGACAATGTCGTAGTTGATGTACTGTCTAGATATCCAAACGACAGTAATGTAGTTCAGGAAAATAAAGGTCAATGTCCTGAAATCAATTATTAGAGACAAAACAGAATAAACAATTAATTAATCAGTTGAAAAATATTCAGATTTATCAATCTCAAGACATTGAAATTCAAGAAATTATAAAAATAGTAAAAAATGAAGGATCTGGGGTGAAAGGAAAATACGATAGAATAGCTCGTCGTTGTTGTATTAAGGATAGTTTGTTATACTTTGTAATTGATCAGGATTCAAATAGATGTGTTCTTTACTTACCTAAATCTTTGAGGGAAATGGTATGTAAGCAAATACATATAGAGATGGGTCATCAGGGGGCGTATAAAGTAATAAAATATATTAGAGACAGGTTTTATTGGATAGGATTGAGTAGAGACACAAACAACTTTATAAAACTATGTCACATTTGTCAACTATCTAAGAGTGACAATATTAAATATGTTGGGGAGTGTAAGTCAATATTAACAGAAAACCCCGGCGATATGGTAATGGCTGATTTATACGGTCCACTTCCAAAAGGAAAGTTTGGATCAGCTTACATATTAGTAATTCAAGACTCTTTTAGCAAATTTGTAAAATTCTATGATTTAAAGAAAGCCACTGCTCAAGCTGTAATAACCAAGTTTAAACATTTTACTAAAATAATAAAGCCAAGGGTTGTAATGACGGACAATGGAACTCAATTTATAAGTAGCGTCTGGAAAGGTGCTTTACATAATTTAGGTATCAAATCTATTCACACTACGGTCAGGAATCCTAGGCCAAATACTACTGAAAGAGTAAACAAAGAATTAGGTCGCTTATTTAGAACATATTGTCACCAAAATCATAAGGGTTGGAACACTGTTTTGCCAAAATTAGAAGAATTGTATAATAACACGTATCATGAAAGCACAGGCTTCACACCGAATGAGATTATTTTTGGTTCTGGTAATAGAATTTCTTTTGATAGTTACATATGTGTCAATAGGGAGATAAACAATACTGAAACGATAAAATTACAAGTGAGGAAGAATTTAATTGAAGCAAGTAAAAAACGCAATAAAAAATATAATAAGTCACATAAGTTAATAACTTTTCAGATTGGTGATTTAGTAAAGGTTCGGAAATGTAATAAGTCAGATGCAAAATTAAAATTAACTAAGAAATTTGAGCTTTTATATGAAGGTCCTTATGTGATAGCTTCAGTACCTTTTGTAAATGTTTATACACTTATGGATCCTAAAAGTAAAGAGGTTAAGGGTAATTATAATACTATTCATTTGTCCAAATATTATAAATAAGATAAAAGATAAAATATATATGCAATGAATACTTATTTTGTAGGATGAGCACATTGTATTAGGGTTTAATTTTTTTAATTCATAAAAACAACGATATCATTGAATTAGAGATATTATTATAATTGTTATTTTAATCTAACGCTAATGTATAGTGTAAGTATTTTTTTTTTTCAAAAGGAAAATAAGATTAGGTTGAATAAGTTAATTGGTATAAGATTATAAAAAAAAAAATTAAGTTTATTAAAATTTGCTTGTAATTATTAAATTAATTATTTTGACACTGTTTTATCAAAATTATTTGTTAGTTCAGTATTGTGTTTTAAAAGTACAGTTTTATTATGATAATTATTTTTATATAGTTATATAGTTATTTTGTATTGATTATTAAAAGAAGAAAAAAAAAAAAGAGAAAAAAAAAATTTTGTTCGGTCGGGACTGGTGGTGGCACAATTACATCTATTTGATTACAAATTTTCTTACTTAAAGAAAATTTGGTTTCATTTTACTATTAATTAATTATGAAAACACAAGGTTAAATAGAAATAAATACTTTTTTTGATACTGTAGAATAGGTGTGGTTGTCGGGGAGTAGGGTGGCCACTGTTTAAAAAAAAAATGTATATATAAATAAAATATTTTATGAAATATTCGGTTTACTGTATCAACAAGAGGCTTACATGTTTAAAGATAATTTGTGAATGTTACTATGATATGATTTATTATCAGATCATAGCAATCATTCAGGGGGCGATTGTAACAGAACATACCTTCCACAAAATAAAATAAAAAATGAATTAGCGGAAATTCGATGAGTATAAATATAACAGTAATGAATTATTAGTGAAAGAAATAGGTAAATTTTAAAATAACATCTAAATGTAAATAATCACATTCGAAGAATTTCAATAGCAAATGACTTCTTTGAATTCGTCTCAGTTCACACTTTTGAGCTGCAGGAAACACTTAACAAATAACGTATGAATTATCGGTTTTGCTGAATGTATTTTTGTTAGGGTTGCTAAATTTTGGTGACTAATGAAATTAAATTATTTAATAAAATATATAATAATACTAGTAAATTAAATGCATACTATCATTATTTATGCGAAAGTGTGTTTATGTATATATTACAGATAAACAATATGATAGAGTGAAGTTAGCTTTACTCAAAGGTGTATAATTTAGATTCGCAAAGCATATAAAAAAAAAACAAAAAAACATGATTCTATTTAGTTTTTATACAATGCCTTTTATTATTTATTAATATTTAGTAAAAGAACAACACATGCGAAAGATTCTGCTTGTTTCTGATGAAAATTTATTCCACCAGAACAAATACTACCTATTTTATTATTCCTCTTTTTATTAATAATGATCGAATTAGATATTTTATATATACGTATTGGGTTAATTGTCTATATTAATTATTATTCTATGAAAGCGTTCCACTGCTGAGTCTAGGGTACTCAATGAAACGTTACGGAGTTTTGCCAGCCCTAGAAATTCTCCTAGAAATCGCTTCTCTCCTAGAGAGCACTTCATGTATGATTTAATGATTGGGAACCAAGAAATTTGAAGGAAACACTTCATGCAGGATTTATTGATTTGGGACCGTGTGACCGGGGTGTTTCAAGAGTTTTTTGGAACATTCTAGAACATTCGGTGAGGAGACGAAGCGGGGAAGGAAGGTGTGATGCTAAGGGTACTGAAATCATGAGTTAGTGGGGCCCAAGACGTGATCGACAGCACCTGAAAAATTGGAAGGCTGGGTCTCAAATCGCGGTTGATATTTCATTTAATTTTAGTAACAAAGAGAAGCTTGAGTGAAAATTTAAGTTTTAGTGTCGTTCGCGCTATTAGATAAAATCTAGTATAATAATTGTAGTTTAATTTAGGGTTTAAGTCGTTAGACCATTTAGGAGACGTCGTGTGTGAAATTTAAGGAATTGTTATTTTCGGGTGATTTAGCGAGAGATCGGGAGTGCGTGTCTAATAGTTTATTAGGGCATTCGTACTGAATTTGTTTATAAATAATCTAGTATTTAGGAAACGCCGCGAGTTAGTCTATATAGTGCTTACAATTGTAACAATAGGTAGACCATTGCTTTAGTGTGCGGGTTATATAGTGTTAAGACTCTAATTCGAATCTAGAAGTGATTTAGGTCTTCAGCCGTGTGTAAAATACTTTGTTAGGACATTAGTGTTCGTAAAGCGCGTGCGATAGGGTTAAGACCGTAATCGGAATCTAGAATAGATTTAGGCCTTCAGCTGTGTATATAATATTTTGTTAGGACATTAATAATATAGTTGTACGATAATATAGTACACAGGAAGCGTCGCGTATTAATTTATATAATATTTACTCTTGATAGTTAGAGTCAGTGTCCGCGAGCGCGTGTGTGAGACAGTGTTAATATGACTTTAATTCAAGTCTGGAGCTGATATGGGTCTTCAGTTCCTGGCAGATTTCCTTGTAGGTGCAGCCTTCTAGATGTCTTGTAATAGGTGAGAGGTCACCTCCCAGGTATGTGATTTGCGTTTACTATGACAGGATACCTACTTATTTTGGGTATCTATCGTTGAGATTTGTTTACGTTTTTTTTTTTAACAGTTTTACGTGTGTTGTGTATTTTTTTGATACATTCTAATTATAATATTGCGAAACCTCATTTGACTGATATTCTTTTATTAGTTGGATGAACAGTTACCGAAAAATAACTTAAATTATCTAGCAAACACTAAACCTTGATTTTGTTTAACAACGAGATAAAATTGTACCTTATAACATTTTTATAGAGTATTTATATTGTTTTGAAATTATCAAATTATTTCATATATCTAACTTTGACCTTTTTTGTCACATTTTAATTATAATACCAATTTGCTACGTTGAATTTATTATTTATTACTTCAGCTAAACTATAAAATATAGATTTCATTTAATTTAGTTTTATTCAATCAATTAATCTTAATGTAGAGTTCACAGTAGTTAGAACACCTGGAGTAATTGCAATTTTATTGATTACACGCACATTCTGAAGGTGTCCATACATTAAGCAATGTTGTTTTACTTAATTATAAGAAAAGGTAAACTGTGACAACTTGGTACAATATACTTGACCAATGTTATTGTACGGAAGGATAACAGTAGCGGTTTATTATATCCTTTTTCTTTGGGTATTATCGGTATTGGTTTAAGGTAACTAAGGTGAGGTAAAATTATTTATTAAAGATATATTAATACATAATATTGTGTATTTAATTTCATGTCCTTTCTGCTGAATTAGTGGACATCTGCAGAATGGAATTAGAAAACCAATAAAGTTTGATTGATTTGTTATCTTAGGCTGATATTTGGCATATTTATTACAAATTATAAAACTTTGTCTTGTCAAATTAAAAGCCTTTGTGGAAGATGATACTAAGTTATTTGCGATGATGTTGGATCACCTGTGTTCCTTCCATCGCCCTGTCAGATTTACGCCTTGATATCCATGTATATCTCGTTTATGTCTGATTAGCGTATTCCTAGAGCTAGCCGATAATTATTAGAAGTACCTACTACAATACACAGTGACAGTGTTCATGATCTTATATGGAAGGTCTTTCCATTTCCATAAAGATTTAGGACTTCGAGTGTATAAGTTGTTACTGAGATAATTAGCCGCGTGGTCGGATTGGTTTGTATTTAACTTAGGCTTCTGTAAGTTAATACTAGATTAACTTTCAGTGCTTGGTGAACACTAACCCAACTTAGATAAGTCGACTACCAAGGCTTATCGGATAGCGAAATTATATTTCAAATGCTGAATTATCACCTATGTGATTATGATATATATATAATTAATTGATAATTATAATTAATTAATTTCTTCTCTACTTGCTGTACTCAAGGTGTGTAATAGGGATTCTTATTAGTAAAGACTAGGCAGGGTTATGAGGTGGGCCTATTCTTCTTCCTTACCTTTATCCTCTGTCTCCTTGTTTCTTTACTTATATAAACCATATGTAAAACTAGTTTACATTAATGGATATGATTTCTCATCTTGCATCAATTAGTTACTCCAAATCCTGACCCCGGATATCTCCGGATTTCTATGTATATATACTTGAGTTTAAATGACATCGCAGTGTTTTGTGAGCGGAGCTATGACACTATTAACAGTTTCATATCCACTAATTACAATAAGGTATAACAAATACTTTTATTGTTCTACAACGTTCCTGATTGATTGTTCCTGTTAAGATACCCATTCTCGTGAAAGACTGAGATGTGGTACACTAAATAATGCTTCTGTTTGCCGCTGCATCACCAATGTACTGGTTTGCATAGACTTACTAGTATTGCAGACTATATTGTGCTCGCCTGCGTTGACACAATATGAGTAGCAACATGCTCTCCCTGTCTGTTGGACCTTGTGGACTATATTGTATTCGTTGAGACGATACATACAATGTAACAGTCTACAGTTCCAGAGCCGGCTCCAAGCCATGGCTACATCGTCGTGCTGGTCTGTTCTGTGTGAACCAGTGACTGGTTTATGTATTCATCAATTGAAGACGTCGAGTTGTATCATTTCATATACATTGAAATGCTATTTGCACTACATTTTATGCAGAACATACTGTTGATGGTCTTCATGCTACGTCACAGACATGGCAGGACATTTATACTTAAGGTATTCCGTATAACGAATATCTATTGTTTAAAACAATCATCATTTAATAGCGTAGGTGTATATATTTCTATACCTTCTACGCCCCGGAGTATGTAACCGGCGCGTCATACACGATACGTGAGCGGAGGTGGTCTGTAGTGAAATAACATCTACACAATCAGACTGTTGTGGGGGCTTCGTATACCTCAAAATATATTTTTTACATGAGGTGGGCATCCTTTCCTTATTCCTTAATCCCCTTCCAATATATTTACATGTCATTATCAAAAAATCTATACAGCATATCACTATATTTATATGATTATCTCACGTACCTCTTAAAGAATCGCGGGTTACCTACTTACTTATTTACTTAAAACACAACGTAATATTAATAATAAGGTCCTAATCAAACTAGACGATCATATAATTAAAATTTAATATGGCCATTTAATAGATCCATAGTATCTTGTATACTTTGATGCTTGGGTTTATATATTTTAGATTATTATATGTATATTACTTATATACATATATACACATATAAGTTATATATGTGTTTCTGTTATGATAAAGTCTTGGTCATGGTATTGGTCATCGTTCTGTCGTGGAAGGCGACGATGGTTATGTATGATGTTTAGGAGAGGGGGGGGTGATTCGTTACAAT
>NW_020654163.1:0-10060 GCF_003589595.1 Hyposmocoma kahamanoa | reverse complement strand
AAACGCGTGTTGAAACTTGTGTTGCCTTGTTGAACCGGTACAGAAATTTTAACGTTATTTATTTAAACCTTTTTCGTTTCTTCTTTTTGTTTTCGTAACTTTGGATTTGAGTCTTTCAGTCTAAATATCAATGTGAATGAAGTTTTTTATGTACCTGTACCAATCATAATACGTATTATTTTATGCTCACTGTCCTGTACCTGAAATTTTAACTGTTAATTATTTTTTTTTTTTTTGTAATTATGTACTCAAGTCATTCAGTCGAAATATTAAGGATATTTATTCCTTAATTGTCACTTCATGGCCTTGTTGATTTTGTATTCAATGTAATATCATTGTTTTGTACATTTTTTATATTGCTTTTACCATTATTGTGTTGCCAACACTCGCTGGTGGTTTCGTTTTTGTTTTTTTGTCTTTAGTTTTGCTTATTTTTTTTTTATTTTTTTTTTCATTTATTATCTTATAAATTTTCATACAAAAAAACAATAGGTAATAACTTAGCATAGCAAATCCACTAAGGTTTAATATTATACTAAGAATTAAGTTTACGCCAATGATGATAAAAATAGTACATAAATCAAACAACAAACTTTACAGTAGTAAGTGCATAGTGCCAAACAAGATAAAATAATAAGAAGAATTGGACAAATACATATGGTACTGTTATTTATTTAATCGTATAACTATATGTGTTTTGAAGAGAACTAAGTAAATGTTCTTTAAGTTTATACTTAATATTTATAGCAGTCAATTTATCACGTAATTCGATAGGCAGTTTATTAATAAGTCGAGTAACAATATAATCAGTCGTTCTTTTTATAAACATATTGTTCCTTTGTATTGTTTGCATATTTCTCATAGTTTGATTATATCAACTGAGATTTGATATTGCGTAGCCAGTTATAAACTTTATTGTCAAATATCTTATCATAGACATTTTTTACTTAATTATCATTTATTTGCACGATTATTATTACTAATAATAAAGACAGACTTAAAGAAATTAACATTACATTTTATTTTCGTTAATTTGACTGGCTCTTTGATTGAACCAGTAGGGAAAATCTTGTTAAGTCCAGTGATGGCAACTTAGTGGTCCAATTAAAGTGACGGTGGTCCAAAGAAGGCAACCGTCATTTGTTTTTATTTTTCTATTTTGTAGAACAATGCTTAAGAGGGAGCAGAGGAAAAAATCCTAATCTTCGATTTGATTTTAGAGGAGTATATCCACTTTAAAGTTAAAAATAAAATATTGTATGAGTAACTACACGATATATTCAAGCATAGACACTAACCAGAAACATAAAACAATAAAGTTTCCTCGATAGACAAAAATCACGAAATGACCTCTAATTTTCACATTTTTTCGATTTATCCTCGAAATGCTACAGGTTATTAGGACAAAAATTACATAATTAATTATATTTATGCATGATCGACAACTGGCACTACGTATTTTTTTTAATCCCTTTAGTTTTAGAGTTACTCCGTTAAAACGAATTTGGTACTTTTAATGCGCAAAATTCAACATCTCCTGTCACATGCCACGCGAACTTCAGGCATATATTTGTTTCACAAATTTGGGCGGAGCCAACGTAAAAACTTTTTTGGCATGCTCCCTCTTAATAAAAACAAGCCTGTAGGGATATCTAAAAGTACTTGAATTTAAGACCTTTTGAACTTCGAATATTTATGTTTACATTGTGTGGTTTAAAATTTAGGCCAGTGGCCTTACCATGAACTCTTATTACGATTTAGTTTAGGACCTAAAATAAACCGTTGTGAGACAGCGCTACGTGAAGTGTATATCACCATCCCGCTTTTTTGTCGTTACGAACCTATACTGAACTGTAATAAGAGTTCATGGTAAGGCCCCTGTTCAAAATTAAGTGGTCCAATAGTAGCAACCTAGTTTTACTATTGCATTAGGTAAAAGATCCTGTAATTATAGTTTACAAGTATTGATAAATAAAAAGTAAAGGACAGCACGTGAAGATATCGAGATTGGTCGTCATTCGAATTTCAATCGTAGGGGAACGTGGGGGAATGGGAGCCTACTAAGGAAAACTGACAATAAAAGTCATAATTTAGATAATTTAAATTTGTATTAGTTATGAACGTACGCTTCACATATCTGGGTACTAGATAATCACAGAAAAAATGTGAAATTAAAATAAAATATTTGCTTAAAAAAGAAAAAACTAAAACATGTCATTCGCTCTCATTACCCCACAGTTCGTGAAATGGGAGCCGGTAAGAATCCCGTATGTCAAATGGGAGCCATTATATATAATCAGTCTAAAAAAAAATTAAAGTAATAAAATATATATATATAAGTTAAAAAGTAATGAAAATAAACAAGAAAGTGTTAAAGAAATATCCAGTGAATATAGCAATGGGGTAAGGAGAGCCAAATAGCTCTCATCACCCGCGTAATATCGAATTGAAAAAGGAATAAAACAGTAAAAACATTTCTGTTTTTATTGTGATTTCAAGCATAACTTCTAAAATTTTATAGATATGGTGACATAGCTAGTGTAAATACAATGTAGTATCTATGCATTTTAATGCCTACCTGGGATGATGAAATTTAGCAAATTTTATAAGTGCGTAGCGAAAAACACACAACCCTCTCATACGACTAAACGCGGGGTTCTACGGGGGCGCCCACGGGACTCGAATCTTGTCGAACGTTAACGAAGATATAGGAGTGCCGTTTGCACAAATACGAGCATTGGGAAAGTCCAGTTTAACACCGCTCTCATTACCCGCGGGCTCCCAATACCCCACGTTCCCCTAATAGCGAAAGGAAGTGGTAAACAGTGTTAGGTACTACGTCAATGATGAGTGTGGACGAGTCTTAAGAAAGTGACATTGTTAGTGTAGTGTGCAATCTCGCATATGGCTTTAATAAAAAATGAAGCAAACGAGAGTAGTTGCTCATCGACGCCGCTTACGCCCCCAATCATCGGGCTGTGCGATCGCGCTGCCAGGACTTTCGAATCACCGCCGCAGAATGTCATGATTAAGAGCCATGAACTGGTGCGAAACATGTCATGTTCACTTAACTGTCTACATGTCTGAGTTTCACGGTGGTTTTGTATTAAAATTGATAAATAAAGGAATAAAATAAAACATAGCAACATACATAACATAATAAACGCAACGATATCCAAATAATATAAATATTACATAAGCAGCTTCTGTCAACAGGTGCAGTACCGAAAATAGCGACAACAACATCTTTGAAATCAAACACCAGAACGAAAGGATAACAAAATTAATTCCGAACATCAAATACAATCTTCGCTTTTCCGCAGTTAATAGAATATAAAAAAATCATGAGTTAAATCATTTTTCCTAAGAATTTCAAAGAAAAGAAATCTCTAGAAAAGGAGCTTTAAAAAGTATGCTTCAACGGAAAGTAATATGATATGAATTACCGTTACCGTGTACCTACAAAGTTAATTTAAGGATTTCGATTTGATGTCTCAATAAGACAAGGAGCATAAAATACAGTACCTATTCGCAAAAGCATAAGTTATGATTACACTTGCTGCAGGACTTTCTAGCGAAATCATACCGTATGCAGCAGTATTTGATACCAATATTGCCAAATTTGTCTGTTTTTTGTGTAGTTTATTTAGGCCAGCATATGTTATGTCATATTATTTTATAGTGTATATATTTTTTATACGTGGTAAGAGTTGTCATTGTTTAATGATTCCCTATAATATGTAAACCTATATATTTTATATTATGTTAAGTTGATGCATGTATATGTTCCTGTTGTTAAAGTGTATGTTCGTTGTAGTGGTGTCCTTTCTGTTGTGGTGGCCACAGAATATCAGCGCCGGTCTGTTTCTCCGTGAGCAAACTGGCACATGCTGAGTGGTGACCTTTTTGGTTCCTTATTTTTGTAGTTGTAAAGTAGTTATTGTCAATGTAATGTGGACCAAATAAATATATTTTCTTTCTTTCTTCTAAATATTTATTATGGTAGGTATCTTTTGTTTTTTGAGACTAGTCCAGACTATGGTTTTGTGGATTTTGCTTTATCGCTCTCGTCGCGTACGATTACCGTTTCGTCCGCATAAAACCTAAAAATAAATTAAAAAATAAAAGTAAAGAAAAAATAAGTAACTGTATTACCTACCTACGATTAGTGTTTGTACAAAATAAGTGTTTATTTTACTTTGTGTAAAGTCTGAGAATTTGGTGTGAATTTGTGTAATAGCGCACACTAAAGAGGATAATGCAAAATTATTGTCATTTGATGCTATTCAGACAACACCCACTCCATTTAAAAAGAGACGGAACGGGAAAACTAAAAGAGACATGGAAGATATCGTTAATGTGTTTAAGCAGACAGATCCGGAACTTACACTACACTTCATGGTTCGGGATTTATGGAAATTGCCGCCTGTAACCTATGATCATGTTGATTTAACTCGCTTGTTAAGAGATATCTTGATATTAAGGAAGAGATGAATGCCATAATGAACAAAATTTAATCCATATCTTTTGCAGATAAGAGAACATTTTTTTAATGATAATTAAGCTTTATATTCATCAATTTTACTTATTAAATATATGTTGTGTATTTTAAATGTTGTGGCCCCATCGAAGTAATTGGTGATTTAGATAATGTCAAGTTGAGGAATAAACACATTTTTAATTTCACTTTGTAAACGTTTTTAACTTCAACTTCAACTTTTGTGTCTATGGCTCCGTCGTTTTTGCCAATGTCAGGGTTGAAAGACATGTGTAGCGGTGGTGAGATCACTCTTATTAGTTTGTGGGTGAGATAGATTGCCGGTTATTAAAATACTTCGGCGGTTTTTATTCACAATGACGGTTATATATATATTTTAATGACATTACAAAAATATAATTTGAGAGCTCATGTTATTTTCTTTCTTTTAGAAACGTTGTAGGAAGTTTTATTTAGCGGGAAATAAAAAATAAAATCGTTTAGTAAAACAAAGTTCAGTAACAAACTTTTGACCGGTGTTCGTATTTAATATTTTTGATCTATTGACATTCAGTGATAGTTCTGTTATTCTTCTATAATCTATTCTCCTATAGATTAATCGTATCAATTACTCCTTCCTTCGATATGCGATCTTCGCAATAGAAGCGCCCTCGCTCTTGTCCTTTCACATTTTGGCGCCTCAATTCAAAATTGAAAGTTTCATACTCGACGTCGATCACATTGCGTATTTGTCGAATCATTCTGACCTTATTAGAACCTCAAGGATGTGACGTGTTCCGGAAGACCAAGCCCCAACATTTCGGAACTTTGTACCTACTCCGCGGTGTTTGCATCGGGCTCCTCAAGCTCCTTACTCCTACATTCTTCCGGCTTTCTGCCTTGCATTGTTGTAACCAATCTCTGTTGTAAACCAATCAATGTTTCGTAGCAGTAGAGCTCCTTGTGAAAGAGTTCATCCAGGGAAGTACCACCTTACCTATTTCTGCCGTCAAGCAGTAGGTAATGTCAGCATTACTATGTTTCGGTTTTGAAGTGTAAGGGTGGTGAAATTACAGGCATATGGAACTTGGCAACTTATGTCTCAGGGAGACAGGTGCAGTGGCAGTGTGCCTCAGATCTTTGCGATTTAAAGCTCTTGAATGGAACTGCAGCTGGTATGGACAGGCATAAAGCTTACCATTAGGCGCACGACTTGTTAGCCCAGTCACTTAATATAAAAAAAAACCAGTGCACTTGTATTGCCTGTGTCAGTGAATACGTAGATGTCTGTTGGAGTGGGCGCTTTGCGACTGCGTGCGTGTGACAAGACAACGTGGCCGTTTCCGATTGCGCCGGCTACTAGCATGCCTACGGCTCTCAACATTTCTTCTTTAGTTAAGTGTCGGCGTTCCATAGTATAGAAACAACCACCAGTAATAATGCAGTTAATAAAATTTGAATTCAGAATACAGAAAAAATTTGCTACGATCAAATTGACGTTTAAATCTTTTTGACATGATCAGTACTTTTAGAGTTATTGTAATAAACGTGAAATATCCGTAAACAGTGTTGATGTGTGTAGTATAATAAATAGTACTTTAAAGAATAACACAAGTATAGAGCTATTCCATTTACCTACTACTTTATTCTTGCCGATATCTTAACGAAGGCTTTGCCTAAGATTAAGCACTATAAATGCTTGTCTGGTTTAAGGATCGAGGACATAACCAAGGTTTAAGTATTTCCAGTTAGTTGTTTTGTTTGGCAAAGTTGTTGTTCCTTTGTAATACTTTTTTTAGTTTCTTTTATTTGTTTTGTGATATGTTTTACTTTTATGAATATGCATATTATAAGGGCGTGTCGAAATAATAACGCACGCACTCATAATGCTAATAATAATGCACACGCTCAACATAGCCCCGCACTAGGGAAACCATGTGTCGCAAGTACCATGGACACATACATAGACAACCACAAATTACTCCCGAACTCAAATAGTTTTAATATGCACATCAAAAAGCTGCAGCCGTTTGAAATAGTGTCTTGTTCGAACAATAAAACAGATGTATTTTATTCCTGTCATGTCAACCAATGTAAACACGTAAATATACAATATCAAATTATTATTTATCCTGGTATTTTTTTATACATGACAGGCAAATGACTCCACTCCACCTGATGTTAAGTGGAAAATGGTATCAAAACGCGAAGGAACCTAGTGCAGCGATGAAACCCTCACTGCACTAGCCACCTCCACCCTGTCTGCCTACAATATGCCTCTTCACGCCTTGTTTGAAGGACCCCATATCATAAGAGGGAGGGAAGACATGTGCCGGAAGGGAGTTCCATTTGTCAACCGTGCGGCAGAGAAAGGAGCCACCGAACCTTTTAGTACGCGATGGAATGCGGCAGGTAGTGAAACGGTGACTACGAAGGCCAGCGCGCGTGCTTCTGAGCAGGAACGGGGAAGGGGGATGAGGTTGAACAGCTCTTCAGAACACTCACCATGGTACATGCGGTAAAAGGCGCTAAGCGATGCAACATCTCTACGCAGTTTCTCTATTCACGTGGTAGCATTCTGCTCCAACATTATTTTAACCTCAGATAGTTCACAGGAAAGGCTTCCCTTCTTGTTAGAAATCCGCGCGCAAAAGCGTTTTTTCCACACTAAGTTTTTCGATCTTGACGATGGACTCTGGTGCACCTAACTTTTTCATTCAATAAAAAAAAAACATAATTACACCGCTAACTACGCGATTTGTCGTACATTATTTATGTAATATAAATCCAGTAATAGGCTTGGGGCGGAATTATTGGCGTGTGTGCGTTTACGCAAACATGTAAACACATTTCATATTGACATTTTTTTGTTTGTTATAGTTCAACTGTGTTTCTTTCATCTACTATTTTCCTCGCTATAGTGAAGTGAAAAATTGTGTGTTCACTCGGCAGCGAAGTTGTTTTGTATCCCTCCCCTTGCACCCTCGCTACGCTCATGATTCTTAGTATACTTCGCCTGTTCAGTTTTCAATATAAGCACTCGCGTCAAACAACAACGCTACAGCCTTGCATAACAAATAACTGTTTTCTTATACGTTTATTTTCATTTTCGAGTTTAGCCAGCGACTACACGTTTTAAAAGCATAGTGTAAAATTTTGTGGATTTAGTTAAATAATATCACGCAATAAACATAAAAAAGACTATCTGTGTATCACACTGTAAGTTATGCATACATTTTACAAAACGATAAATATATTACAATGGCCAGCATCAAACTGTTAATATATGAGGTAGACCACCACTAATAAAAGTTATCAGTTTCTATTTTATACGTAAAAGGTGAACCCGGGAAAAAATAATTGCCCGTGGTCCACACTGGTGAACCACACAGGTGGTCCACGAGTAGGAAGCGGAAAGAATCGACATCCTATTCGATACCCTAAAGACTAAATCTGATATTTTAGATAAAAAATTTGAAACACTATTTTTTTCCCCGCTGAGAACAATTCCTCCGACACTACCTTGTCTTCCGCCTGTCCATGGTCACTACCAAACTCCAACTGCTCCAACCTCCCACTTTTTCAAAGACTTAAAAAACACATTTTCAATGATATATCATATCCAAGACCTTTCCTTCAAAAAATTTACGAATACTGCATAGCCTATGGTCCATGTAAAGATCTACTAATTAATCTCGCCTTTGAAGTATTCACAGACAACGCACTAAACTTCCCTTCATTTCAGGTTCAAATATAACCAAAATCCAAATTCAATATGGCAAGAAGTATTCACATCATCAATTCAAGACTTTGGTGGATTTGACTACGAATATAAATTATTACAAGCAAAAAAACTCGTACACAAGGCCGCGAAGTATCCATCATAATCTACATCTCTATCATCTCTGGAATGTTCTCACAGCACTACTGTGTTCTGGTTTTGAAGGGTAAAAAAGGTGCTGATGAAATTACAGTCACATGGGACTTGTCAACTTATCGTCTCAGGGTGACGGGCGCAGTGACAGAGCCCCTCAGATCTTTGCGATTCAAAGCTCTGAGTGGAACTGTAACTGTTATGAACAGGCGTGTATCTTATCATCAGGCGCACGTCTTGTTCGTCCCGTCAAATGACTAAAAAAAATCCATTGATTCTCTCCTGGCCACATGTTAAAATTACGAAAGAATCTTGGACAGAGTTAAACATTTTAAATAACCATTTACTGCTGAATTTGATTATAAACATTCAGTATCAACTTCTTCTGACACTTCTCAATGTCACCGTATATGTGCGACTTCTACAGCCTATTTATTGAGATTTCTGTGTAAAGAAACTATTTAATTATATTAAATAAAATGTCGCTGTTAAGGCTCATCCATCATTTACTGTGTCTTGTTATTGACTATATGGTAGATCGTTCATAATACCCGGGCGGAGTACAGGTCTATCAGGTCATCCATGAACGATTCGATTTTATTTAGATTTTTACTCTTTAAGAAGATTTTCCTGTATCAAGAACACTTGTTCTAATAGGTTCTTATAAAAGGAAAAGAATACTTCGACATGAAAACAGAGAAAAACAGCAAAATTTTGTTTGAAAAAAAGTATTTTGTTGCTAAACTAAGTTATAGTAAACTAATACATGAGTAAACAAAGTCATTGAGACAGAATTCTACAGAAAACTAAATTCAGAGATATGGAATATTAGATTTGTGTTATGTTCTGAGATGTCATTTGTTGTCATTCAAGTAGATTTTTAATTATACTTCTTTAGCGATTTGGAGGTCAGTACTACAATTTACACTGTGAACAAAAATCTGATATTTTTTTAATAATGAAATCTAAGAAAATTCGAGCAATTATAAAAACGCTCGGGTGCTACAAATTCTTAGACAAACAATGGGTGCACATTGTAAAATTACAACACCGGCTGCAAACTTTACGTAAACGAAAAGAAACGTAGAAAACGCTTAATAATGTTTTTTGGTTTCAATTGTTTTCAGATGCATAATAATAAAATAGCTACGAAGCCATTGACAAGTTCTACAAGTCTGGTTGTACCGTGTGTTGCTACAACTCATGTTTGTTTTTGGGGAGCAATTAATCGATTCAGGCGTTACTTTGGGGAAGTTCATGTTAATACCTTCTGACACTCCCTTGTATGTACATATTAGAAGTTTGTAAGTTTGTCAAGCAGCATCCACATTTATTCAAAATAGCCATTCAAATAAACCCACGTGCAAAAAGAAACCCTAATAGACTTGTTGTAGACCATGTACCTAGGACTACTCTTTACCTAAAAAGTCCGTACTACACGTGTATAAAAATTTATAATAAACTACCCAATGAAATAAAAAAACTGACATATACACAAATGACTACAGAATTGTACAAATGATTAGTTGTAAAAAAATTTTACAGTGTGAATGAATTCTTGGAACAATAATTATGTATTATTTAAAAAAAAAACTTCAATATTTTTTGTAATTCTTGACATATATATGTATTTTGTTTTTGTAACTTTTGGCATATTTTTTTTGTAATTCTTGAATTTTTATTTTTATTATTATTTTAATTCTTGACAT
>NW_020654162.1:0-10529 GCF_003589595.1 Hyposmocoma kahamanoa | reverse complement strand
ACTCAAGTCATTCAGTCGAAATATTAAGGATATTTATTCCTTAATTGTCACTTCATGGCTTTGTTGATTTTGTATTCAATGTAATATCATTGTTTTGTACATTTTTATATTGCTTTTACTATTATTGTGTTGCCAACACTCGCTGGTGGTTTCGTTTTTGTTTTTTTGTCTTTAGTTTTGCTTATTTATTTTATTTGTAGGAAGTATTTTAGTCTATACTCATATTGTTTTATTATTTATAAATTACGTATTTATTCATTTATATTTATGTCTGTAAACTCTAATTATTTTACTGATAGCTCATCTGATGAGTTTGAAAGTGCTTGTAGTGATATTTCTATTTCTTCTGACTCTGATGGCCCTTCACTAGATGTTAAGCTGCAGTCAATTTTTTATGGAAAATCCAATTTCCTTAACCTGGTGCACATTAACGCGCAGAGTGTTCCTGCACACATTACTGAATTAAATATGTCATTCAACAACGGCATAGTTGATGGAATCTTAATCTCAGAATCTTGGCTCAAACCCTCTCTACCATCCCCCCTTTTTACACTTAATGGGTATAAATTATATCGAAACGATAGAGTTGGAACTGGTGGTGGAGGTGTATGTATTTACATCAAGAGCCACATACCGTGCTCCGTCGTCAGCCAGTCTCCTAGCACTTATACTGGATCTTTAGAGTATCTATTTCTAGACCTCAACTTACATCACACCAATATCTTAGTTGGTGTTACTTATAGCCCTAGTGTTAATGTAAATTATTTTGACTTATTTGAGACTACCCTTGAATCCTTGAGTGCCTCTTACGAACATGTAATATTGATGGGTGATCTTAATACTTGTTTATTAAAGAATAACTTTCGGTCTTCGCGTCTTAACTCCATGGTATCTGCTGTGAACTTTGTATTGCTCCCACTTACTGCCACCCATCATTCTCCTAACTGTCAACCTTCACTTTTAGATGTTCAGATAGTCTCTAAACCTCAATCGGTTCTCCTGCATGGACAAACCACTGCCCCGTTCTCATACCATGACCTCATATATTTGTCTTATCGAGTACGCACTCCCAAACCCAAAATTAAAGTCATTTTTCAGCGTAGCTTTGGTAACATTTCTGTGGATCGCTTGAGAGAGGAATTTTCTAATATTGATTGGTCTGCTTTGATTGAAGCTAGCACAGTAAATGAGAAGATCAAAATTTTTAACAAACACTTAATAAAGTTGTATGATTCTCATGCCCCACTCAGACCAGTACGTGTTAAGCATCTGCCTGCGCCTTGGCTTACACCAGCAATAAAGAAAACCATGAAACGTAGGGACAAGGCCAAGTCGATTCTCAAGAGGTTTCCAAGTGAAGACAATTTGTTTTCTTATAAAAGGCTGCGCAATCTCTGCAATAGACTGTGTCGTGACGCAAAGCGGCGTTACTTCCACTCGTCGATGGAAGGCTTGTCTATGGGTCAAACTTGGAGGTTCCTGAGGTCACTTGGTGTGGGTAAAGATCGTGACTGTACTGTTGACTTGCCCGACCTTAACTCACTCAACAAATACTTCACCAACTCACCATTTACTGTTGCTGACTCTATTAAAGCGGACACGCTCACCTCACTGGGCACTGCTACTCATCCTGATTGTGTACCTTTTTCTTTTCGCGAAATCACTGAGGGGGAAGTTAAGAAGAGTATCCTATCCATAACTTCCAAGGCTGTGGGTGAAGATGGTATTTGCCGCGACATGCTGATACCTATCCTGGATGACGTTGCTTCAATTATCACACACATTTTGAATACTTCTCTTGCAACTAGCGTCTTTCCTAGCGATTGGAAATTAGCTCATGTCATTCCCATCCCTAAATCCGCTACTCCCACGGCTTTCTCCCAATTTCGTCCTATCTCCATCCTACCATTCCTGTCCAAGGTCCTTGAAAGCACAGTTCATAAACAACTTCACTCATATGTCTCTCGTCATGAACTTATAAGTCCGTATCAATCTGGTTTTCGTCCTGGTCACAGTACTGTAACTGCTTTGCTTAACGTCACCGATGATATTCGCCACGCCATGGACAACAGGTTGTTTACCATTATTGTTCTGCTGGACTTCAGCTGTGCTTTCAACTCTGTCGACTATGACATCCTCCTTGCCATTCTCTGCTCTCTTAACATCTCCCCTGCTGCAATTGCTTGGTTTTCGGATTACCTCCGCAATCGCTATCAAAGGATCAGGAATGATGACATTTATTCTGATTGGTCTCCTTTGACTTCAGGGGTGCCACAGGGTGGTGTACTTTCACCTCTTCTCTTCTCGCTGTTCATAAACGAGCTCACTAAATTAATTTCTCCTCCATTCCACTTATACGCAGATGACCTGCAAATTTATAGACATTTTGATGGAGCCAATACCCAATCTGCCATTGAATCTATTAATAAGGATCTTCTTGTGGTGAAGTCTTGGGCTGATGCGTTTGGTTTGCTTGTAAACCCTAGGAAATCACAGGCAATAATTGTAGGTAGCAACAGACTTTACTGCAGGTTGGACATTAATAATCTCCCCAAGGTCTCGTATGATGGAGTGAGTCTTACATATGCTGAAAATACAAAGAACCTGGGTCTGATAATCGACCGTACACTGTCCTGGAGACCACAGGTAAATGAGGTTAGTCGACGCATGCACTTTTCCTATCATTCTCTCAAGCGGCTTCAATTCTTCTTACCGTTCAACACCAAGGTTATGCTTGCTCAGTCCCTACTACTCCCTCTTCTCGACTATGCCGATGTTTGTTATTTGGATGTTACTGAGGAGCTGCTTAACAAACTAGAGCGCCTACAAAATCTGGCAATCCGTTTCATATTCGGTTTACGTAAATATGACCATATCTCTGAATTTCGGACTAAATTGAAATGGCTCCCAATCCGACTTCGCCGAGATATGCACGTTCTTTGTCTTCTTTATAAAATTTTAAATTACCCCCAGCTTCCTCATTATCTGTGTTCCCGTTTTTCCCCCTTATCCCCCAATTCCCGCCCAAAACGTACCTGTGACACTAGAACACTTTTATATCCCCAATCCAACTCCAAATTCTTTCACAATTCTTTTACTGTAAGTGCAGCTCGTATGTGGAATAAACTACCTGCTAACATTCGTGATAGTCCATCGGTGGCATCTTTCAAACACAAATTAAAAGAGCACTTCCTGTCGAACGCGTTAGATAGTTTATAGGTAACATATTTGTAAACAAATGATCTGTTATTATAATATATATTATGTATGTA
The DNA here is from genome assembly GCF_003589595.1 of Hyposmocoma kahamanoa. Lineage (NCBI taxonomy): Eukaryota > Metazoa > Arthropoda > Insecta > Lepidoptera > Cosmopterigidae > Hyposmocoma > Hyposmocoma kahamanoa. Next base: position 7,257 of record NW_020654162.1, on the reverse strand, counting down.
TGTATAATATATATATATAGCTTATGTATGTATTTATGTATATAAAGTTCGTGTATGTGCATATGTATGTATATTATTATCATTTATATTTTATTCACATTTAAATTTAAATTTTGTTGTACATTAATTAGTCCCGCAGACTTCATTTTTGCACCACGGCTAGGGTTGGCTGGAAGAGATCTCTTATAGAGATAAGCTCACCTTTGTATATGTCCATTGTAACGTGTGTTTCATGTGTCTTTTCTTTGTACAATAAAGAATATTATATGAAATTATATCGACACATAAATACAAGACGTTAAACTATTTCGACACTCACATTAAGGCAAACTACGAGGCGGCCATAGACCATTTGACTAAATGTGAAGACAAACTGCAACATTTAATAGACATCGCAGACATAAACTTTGATCAAACCAATGACCAAGAAGACAACGACAAGACAATTTCACCGAAAATATTCGTACAAAAATACAGACTAAAGCAAATTAGGAAGAAGATATGGACAGCAATGACGGCCATCGCTGACAACAAACCAGCGTGGCACTTACAATCACTGACAAAGACTCTTGAAAAACAATTTCAAGAAATTGAAGAAAGTCATATTCAATTACTTATAGAACAAAGTACACTCGACGACGAATATTTTGTAGACGATTGCTTTACGACAATTCAGGAAGAATTAGACGCTACATTAGACAAACTACGAGAAAAAATTTACGGCCAAGACACACATAATAACAAGACTCAATCGACAAAGTTACCAAGAATTACCATACCAATTTTCACGGGAAGTTATGAATCATGGAACTCATTTTACGATTTATTCAAGAAAATTATTGACGACGACTGTACCATTTCGACAACAGAAAAAATGCAATACCTAAAAACTCACGTGCGCGGCGACGCAGAAAAGCTAATCAAGCATTTGACAGTAAATGAGGTCAATTACAAGGCGGCGCTAACATTGCTGGAAAAACGATACAAAGACGAGAGACTTATAGCACAAAAATTTATTGACAAGTTATTAGATTTACCAAAAATTCAGCTTCCAAATGCAAAAATGTTGCGTAATATGCACGACTGTATCAATGAGAGCTTAGAGGCACTAAAAAACCAGAAAATTGATATATCCTCATGGAGTCCGATTTTAACCCGTTTAGTAAGTCGCAAGTGGGACCAAGATACTAACATGAAATATGAAGACCAACTAGAAGAGACAAATAAATTACAAGATTTCGGAAAAATGATGCACTTTTTAGAAAAACGATTCAAAAGTTTAGAGTCGAGCACAGCTTCAACTACAGTAAATACCACATACGTCCCACCATCAGTAAAAAGCCAAGAAAAATCATACTGGCAAGACAAAAAAGGGCAATGCTGGTATTGTCATAACGAACATAATATTCACCACTGCCAGGCGTTTAAAGACCTTCAAGTAAGTGACCGCATTAAAAAAGTGCAAGAAAAACAAATGTGTTATTTATGTCTAATGCACGACACGAAGAAAGAATGCGTCAGTCTAAAGTATAAGAAATGCGATATATGTAATAAGGCGCATTCCACACTGTTGCATCGTAATTTTAACGAATATTTACTTGCAAAACCGCAGGGACAAACTAGTGCAAACGAAAACATAAAAAATTATTCGAAGTCAAGCTCATCTAAATCATATGTACCTAAGCCACAACTAAAACAAAATCCAGTGCAAAAATTTACTTCAAATACGACTACGAAAACACATGGAACACAAAAAACAATACTTCTAGCCACAGCCTTAGTACAGATAACAGCAATCGACGGCACTTTACATTTGTTACGAGTTTTATGCGACCAAGGTTCTGAGGCTTCCTTATGTACAGAGGAAGTAGCGCAACTACTGGGGTACCCCAGACAAAAGATAGAAGCAGAAATAAAAGGTATTGCAGACGAAAAACCTAAGACTTCCAGACATATGATTGACGTCACACTAAAGCCGAGATTTCCCAGTACTTATAAATTATCGACATCGCTGATCGTATTACCGAAGCTAACCGGTGCACTGCCGAAGCATAATCTACAACAAATAAATAACTTAATTATGGAAAACAAAATGATTGCTGACCCAACATATTACAAACGCGGCCCAATTGACATACTTTTAGGTGCCGAAGAATATAGCAAAATATTATTACAAGGGTTTGAAAAATTAGAAAACGGCATTATCGCCCAAAATACAGAATTAGGGTGGATATTGTCTGGATTTTGCTCTACAGAAAATTTGAATGGAATGAAAATTATAAGTCTCATGACACGCACCGAAGAAACACAACAACTTACAAAATTTTGGGAACTTGAAGAAGTGACAAGCGAATACCAATTAAAAGAAGAAGACCAAATTTGTGAAAAATATTATACAGACACGACCCAAAGAAACTCCGACGGAACTTATACAGTCAGACTACCATTGAAAGACCCTTCGATAGAGTACGGCAATACGCGTCAAAAAGCCGCCGCCAGACTCATACAATTAGAAAAGAAACTAGACAAAAACCATGACCTACGACAAAAATACAACGAATTTATGAATGAATACTTAGAAATGGGTCATATGACAAAAGTAGTAAAATCAAGTTACTATGAAGGAAAATATTACATTCCGCATCAACCGGTAATACGAGAAGACGCGATAACAACAAAACTTCGTTGTGTATTCGATGCAAGTAGTAAGTCGAGCACAAATATAAGCCTTAACGACAATATGCATAAGGGTCCTCGTTTACAGCAGGATTTAGCGACAATATTATTACGGTGGCGAAAACATAAGTTTGCATTTATGGCGGACATTGAAAAAATGTACCGTTTCATAAAAATACACAAAGATGACCTCTCCTACCAGAGAATATTATGGAGATGGACCCCAAGACAACCCATAGAAGAATACGAATTGACAACAGTTACATATGGAACTACTGCCGCCCCGTATCTAGCCACAAAGACTCTACAACAACTGGCAAAAGACGAACGACAAAACTACCCCGACGCCAGTAGAGCGACACTAGAAGACTTCTACGTTGATGACATCCTATCAGGAAACAATGACCTCGAGAAAACAAAATTGTTACAAAAACAACTACTAGAGATGCTGCGTGCCGGAGGATTTAATTTGAGAAAATGGTTGTCAAATAGCACCGAATTGTTAGAAGACATTCCTGACGAATACACAGACGATAAAATGATCAAACTACCCTTAGATGAAACCAGAAAGTCACTAGGAGTAATTTGGTCACCACATGAAGATAACTTTCAATTTAAAATAAACGTAACGACCAAAGAGAACCCAACAAAAAGATTTATTTTATCTGAAATAGCAAAATTGTTTGACCCCCATGGCTGGCTCCAACCTGTCATTATTACATTGAAATTGTTGATACAAGAGCTCTGGATCAGTGGGATAGGCTGGAATGACACAGTACCAGAAGAAATAAACAAAAAATGGCTTGAGATTCAAAATCAATTAAAATGCATTGAAAACATTAAAATACCAAGGTGGATTTATTATACCGAAACAGAGGTCGAATTACACGGGTTCAGTGACGCATCAGAAAAAGCATACGGTGCAGTCGTGTACTGCCGTATAAAGGTGAATGGCTCTTATCACGTGACTTTATTGCAAGCTAAAACAAAAGTAGCTCCTAAGAAGCATAAAACGACCTTGCCTCGGCTCGAATTATGTGCAGCTGTTTTATTAACGAACTTAATTAGGAAAGTAAAAACAGCGCTCGATTGCGAACAAACAACAATCAATTGTTGGACAGACTCCATGATCACACTCGGATGGATAAGAGGCGAAGCAGACAAATGGCAAACATTTGTTGCAAATAGAGTATCCGAGATACAACGAACGCTACCACAGGCTACTTGGAATCACGTTGCGTCTGCAGATAACCCAGCAGACATCATATCGAGAGGTATAGAGCCCAATAAGTTACAAACATGTGAGTTATGGTGGAACGGACCGAAATGGCTTCATATAAACAATTTTACCATCACTAAAGTAATACCAGAGCCACATGAAGAAATAAAACACTGTCATCAAACATCTGTTGAAATAAAAAATAATAACGAAGTGTGGGAGAGATTTTCCAGTTTTTCAAAATTAATAAAAGTTGTTTCTTACTGCTTGAGATTTTTACGACGTCAAAAAAACATCGAAGCAACTGACTTGCGAAGAATAAAGAATACGACAAAACACATTATTAAACAAGTACAAAAAGACGCATTCGCACAAGAATACTGGGTGTTAAAAAAAGGACAGACATTAAAGAAAGGAAGCAAATTATCGACTTTAGACCCGTTTATAGACGAAGATGGACTAATACGAGTTGGTGGAAGACTACAAAATTCACTACTACCGTATGATCAAAAGCACCCTGTATTATTGCCGTATGAGCATCATATTACAACAATAATTATACACGACGCACACCTACAGACTTTACATGGCGGGAATCGACTCACGTTATCATACCTACGACAAAAGTACTGGGTATTAAGCGGAAAAAGAAAGATAAAAAGTTACATCAACAAATGTGTAAAGTGCATTAGATACAAAGCGGAGACAGCTAAACAAAAAATGGGAGCATTACCTAAACCACGTGTAACGCAATCATACCCGTTCAGTCATACAGGGTGTGATTTTGCCGGACCAATTCAGGTGCGATCAATGAAAAGTAGAAATCACACAATCACTGCAATTTCAAAATACGCTAACAAATATAGGCACGCAATGGCACTTTATACCACCTGCAGTGCCGCACTTCGGGGGAATATGGGAAGCTGGAGTCAAATCGATGAAACATCATTTGAGAAGAGTTATAGGAGATAGTACACTGACCTATGAAGAACTTTCGACATTTTTACATCAAATTGAGGCATGTTTGAATTCAAGACCAATATGTATTCAAACAGAAAACATAAACGACAATATAGTGTTGACTCCAAGCCACTTCCTCATTGGTCGTGAAGCAGTCGGCGTTCCAGACCCAATAACAAACATTGATACAAATCTGATAAGCAATTGGAAGCACATACAAAAAATGAAGAAAGATTTTTGGAATATTTGGACAAAAGAATATCTTCATCAGTTACAACAGCGACACAAATGGAAGGCGAATGAAGAAAATTTAAAAGTTGGTACAGTCGTACTCGTTAAGGACGAGAATATAAGCCCAAGTAAATGGCCTATCGCAAGAATCAAACAAATCCATCCTGGAAGCGATGGTGCCACAAGAGTTGTGACACTTAAGAGACCACAAGGAGCTGACCAAAAACGAGGGATACATTCATTAATACCGCTACCGGTGAATGAATGCATAGAAACAAACAAAAATAAATCAAATGCGCCTGACCATATTAACATAGCAACAGTGAAGCAACTTCAAACAAAAAACAATAAGAAAAAAGTGACAGGCAAATTACAATATTGGTTTTTGTTATTAATAACCATGTTGCAAATATTTGGAACAACTACGGCGAATTATACTATAAAGAACTTGGAACCAGGACTATATATAGAACAAATGGGAAATGTGACATTAGACAGAGGAACTTTTAGAGTGGAAATTGATTACGAGCGACGCATAATTAGCAAAAATTTAGCAACAATAAAAAATGTAACAGGACAATTTAAGACACTTTGTGAGTACGCAATAACAGTTGACAGCCAGACGCATTGCTCTCAATACTATGATCACCTGCGAGAAGAAGAGAACACATTTCAAAGAACATACGATTACTTGGCTGAAATTAATCACACCAGAAAAAGAAGAGGTTTATTAGGACATCTCTTGACTTCCATATTTGGTGTGAACGATGAAGTGTATAGAGACATTAACTCACTGCAACAAAACCAGCAAAATCTCATAGATACAGCAAATCATCAAACCAAATTCATGATTTCCACCATATCAGCAGTGAACCAGACAGAACAGAGAATACAAGAAAAGCTAGAAAGATTTCGAACAAAGCTAAATCAAGCTATAAGTTACATTAATGATAACAATAGATGGTATAAGACAATCAACGCGGATCACATACAAATTCAAGTAATGCAGTCATACCAATTAGCTTATAATTACATTAAAGAAATTATGGACTACTACTCAGGACTGATGGAGATATATCTAGCAAAAGCTACTGTATATAGTGTAATATCTCCAAAAGACATAGCTGATATAATAGAAGACGCAAATAGCAAATTACCCTCCAATCTCCACATCATACAGACGCAGCTGATTGACACCAAATTAGCAGAAAATGAGACACATACCAGAGTACTATCTTACTTCCCGATAGCAGAGAAAGCAAAATACACATTGTTACACGTGACGCCCGTACCAGTGAAACATCCAGATGGAACATTCCAAAGCATAGACCCTTCTCAGCCTTTTATAGGAATAGACTACAATAATGAACGCTACTTTGGACTTACTCATGAAGAATTCAAAAGTTGTTTGCACAGATACAACAACTTCATCTGTTTCCCTGTGGCGGTGAAAAACATGCAATTGAATAAAAATTGCATTGTTAGACTTATAACTAAAAATGAAAACAATACAGACTGCCCGACAAAAAGTTACAATTTGGCAAGTGACGTAGTATGGAAACGAGTTCAAATGACAAATACTTGGTTATATTTGACAAAGAAATCAAAAACTGTGTCCATTGTGTGTGACGGGCAAAGAGAAGAAGTCTCCATCCACGATGTTGGAATAATACAAATTTCAGAAAACTGCATAATAAAAACAATGACTACCACATTAGCTGCGAAAAGAATTATTTCAACTAATGTTTTAGCTTCTTATAGTAGGACTAGTCAGTTTAAATTAGACTATGACAGATCTTTATTAATTACTAATGACTTTTCTAAGGAACAGGTTTTAGATAGCTCTAAAGATATTTTTAATAATTTAGTAAATAAAGAAAGTACATTACAAACAACCCTAGACAATACTGTTTGGCGTAGCATAAGTACCCAAACATACGTAGCTAGTTTTACTTCCTTAATAATATTTTCCCTTTTTGCCTTATTAATATACTGTTGTGGTCCACAGATAGCACAAAGACAACGAGCCATGGTAGCAGCCAGACGGTTGGTGACACAAAATAGCAGCAGCGGCCAGCCTGCCGACGACAGCACCGAGCAGCAACCCTCCAGCAGGCCTGCAACTCCAATTCAGCCAAAGACACAGCTACATATCTACGCACGGCCAGCTG
>NW_020654161.1:0-16715 GCF_003589595.1 Hyposmocoma kahamanoa | reverse complement strand
AGGTATTTGTTATATGGGCCTTAGTTGCCTGAAATAAATGAATAAATAAAAATAAAAAATAAAATAAATTTACACTTGAAAACGTCACATTAAAGCTACTGCTCGTTCACTACGCTGACCTCCCTGAAAAGGACGAGCAACTCTAGGGACTGCTCTTTTCAAATAAACTTAAATGCTATGGAATACACTTTGAATCAAATTTGTGTGGATTCTGGAGCTATGTCGTCTTTCCATACATCTTTATCTAACACGTAGTCTTCAATTTTGTAATATGATTTACAATCAAAATATTTTTAATGTAGTTTTTAAACTTAGGAAATGATAAACTTAATATATGCTCCGGAATCTTATTGTGAAATCGTATACAGTTCCCCATAAAAGAGTTGTTTACCTTGGTTAAACGAAATCGTGGTTCCATGAGTTTGGACTTAGCTCTAAGGTTAATATTATGGATATCGTCTTTGTTATTGAAATTATGTATATTTTTATGGGCATATAATATATTTGAGTAAATGTACTGTGATGCCACAGTCATCATACCAGTCTCCTTAAACTTTTCTCTGAGAGAAACCCGAGAGCCTAGACGGTACACAGAACGAATCGCTCGTTTTTGCAATACAAATATGGTTTGAATATCTGCCGCTTTACCCAACATGAGAATCCCGTAAGACATTATACTATGGAAGTAACTAAAGTAAAATAAAGTAAACTAAAGTAAAGTAAAGTCGAGTTGCGAATACCAGCCCGTTGCACCAAGTACCAAGTACCAACTAATTTAAACTAGTCTAGCAGTACTAACATCGGTAAGCTTACGTATTCTGCGGACTGCGTATGCAGCGGAGCTTAATCTGCTGGCCAGGAAAGATATATGTGGAAACCATTGAAGTTTACTATCTAAGGCCACTCCCAAGAAAACTGCTTTATTAACAAGGTCTAACTTTTCTCCGTTTATTTCTATTTCTAAATTTAACACATTTTGTCTTCTTGGCATTAAGCAATAAATTGTTAGCATTAAACCAATAAACTACCTTAGAGAGGGTATCATTAATATGGTCATAGTTAATGTCATGTCTGTCTGTTTTAAAAATCAAGGATGTGTCATCAGCAAATAACACTATTTCGCAATGGTCCTTAACAAAGAATGGCAGATCATTAATATAAATCAGAAATAAGAAAGGTCCAAGTATTGAGCCCTGCGGAACACCCATTTTTACTGGAGAACCCAAAGAAGTCACTCCATTTATGTCTACTTTCTGAATTCTACCGTTGAGATATGACCAGACAAGTTTCGACGCCTTGCCATTTACACCGTAATGTTCCAGCTTCCTAATAAGAGTAATATGATCAACGCAATCAAATGCCTTTGAGAGGTCACAGAAAACACAAATAGCGTTCTGGGAACCTTTCCCAAGCATCAAAGATGTATTTTAGTAACGCTACCCCCGCATCGCTAGTCGATCTACCACTAATAAACCCGTATTATTCACTATGAAAAATATGATTCCTACAGAAATAGGACAGTAATTGAGTTAGCATAATCTTTTCCAAAAAATATTTTACTTAACGCTGGTAAAATTAAAATGGGCCTATAGTTGCTAGGATCTACTTTCCTGCCGCTTGTGAATAACCTTGCTGTATTTCATTAAATCGGGAAAACCACCTTCGTCAACGCACCTATTGAAAGCTACAGCTAAATGTGGAGAAATCAGATCAATAACTGATTCTATAACTTTAGTTGATATGCCCCAGACATCTTCAGTTTTTTTAACATGTATTGATTTAAAAGCTTTTATGATGTCTTGTGGATTAACATGACGGAAATTAAATAAACTGCCACAAACGTTAACATTTTCCTTTAGGAGATCAATAGCAAGTGAAGGGGAGGAATTTAATGATTCTGTAGTGTTCACAGCAATTTCCGAAAAGAACGATTCAAAAGCTTGGGCTACTTTATCTTTAGATTTTATAAGTTTACTGTCTAATTCTAAAACTATATCTCTATCGTGTTGTTTAACCCTGCCTGACTCTTTATTTATTATGCTCCAAGTAGTTTTAGATTTATTTATCGATTGTCTAATTTTGTCGCTGTGAAACTTAACCTTAGCAGCTAAACATACTTTTCTAAATATTTTTGAATAAATTCTAACATATTCTATGAAATTGGAATTAGTATTATAGGTTTTCATAGCATATAGCTCATACAAACGAGACCTACTCTTATGAATACCTACTGTTGCCCAGTCGTTGAATTTAGTCTCTCTATGGAAAGTTGATGTTTTCGGTTTAAATATATTATCAAATTAATTTTTAATTAAACCAAATATCGTGCTATATAAGTATTTGGAACCTCCGGTATATGGGGTAGGGAATTTAAACTATTGCCGATATTATGTTGAAAACTAATGATTCGTTCTGTGGTAATCGATCTGCAGAGGAATGGTCTACCTTCTTGCTCATTTTACAATTAAAAGAAACCAATTGGCCACTATGGTCTGACTTAAGCAATTTATTATTGATTTAGACACTGCGTCTGTGTTACAAAAGATGTTATTAATACAAGTAGAAGAGGAGGCAGTGATGCGAGTTGGTTCTAAGAAAAGATTAATCAAGTTAAAACTTTTAAATAAATTAATGAGTCTTACAGAAGTAGAACAGTTTCCAAACAGGTTTACATTGAAATCTCCACATATTACTGCGTTTTTTTTGGTTGGAAAAATCCGCTTTAAACTGTCTTCCATAATTAATTCAAACTCGTAAAAATTAGCAGAGGGGGGCCTGTATACACATAAGACGACAAACTGATCCAATTCCACACATGAAATCTCAATATTTCGTTCAATAAAAAGATCTGTGATATCCTTACGCTCTTTAAATTTTAAGTTACGTTTAATAATAATCATGGATCCGCCTCTACGAGGCGTGAAGAGGCATATTGTAGGCAGGCAGGGTGGAAGTGGCTAGTGCAGTGAGGGTTTCATCGCTGCACTAGGTTCCTTCGCGTTTGGATACCACTTTCCACTTAACATCAGGTGGAGTGGAGTCATTTGCCTGTCATGTATAAAAAAAAAAAAAAAAAGCTCTTTCTTATGAACTACTTTCTACTTTCTTACTATTACATAATTTTCTATATTGTTAATTGCTTCGTAGTATTTCAGCCAGTGTTCTGTAACACAAAACACGTCAACAGAAATATCGTGCACAAAAAGACTTATTTCTAATGTTTTGCCAGAAAAGCCTTGAATATTGTAATATGTGTTGTACTACATGGAAACGATTAGACTTTTCTGTTGTCGTGTTTTTCAGTTTAAATTATGGTTAGTAAAAAGTATACTGTTGCTACTTAAAGTAGGAGCATTGTCGTGGGACTGTGTTATATCTTCTATAACAGCGTCTTTAATATTAAAAGATAGCAAACTAGCTGTATGTCTCAGATACCTTATGGGTAAAAGTAAATTATCCTCAAAAAGTTTGAAGTTCCTTACGAACTTATTAATGTCAAAACGAAACAAAAGTAAGCCAGTAAGCTTGGAATCTAAAATAACACACAAAAATTCAGTTTGAGGTACAAAGGAAAGTGGAATATTATTATAAACCACATTAGGTATTGGTGAATTACGCTTCCTAGAAAATAAGACAACAGTGCTTTTGGGAACGGAAAGATCAAGGCCATTTGTATCTGGCCAACGTTTCAAATATTGAAGAGACTGTGTCATTGAGTAAGATGCTTTTGGAACACAACCGTTTACATTGTACAGCAAAAGATCGTCAGCGTATTGAAGAATTTTAACAGAATTATTGAGTGAGGACTCTTAAAGCCAGTGTCCTGCCGCTTGGCCGAACCAAAATGAACCGTATTAGTACGGGAAAAATTTCAATCCGAACTGAGGCAGTGTCGACTCTTAATTCCGAACAACATTTTCAATATTTCTTTCATTTTAGTTTAATTGTTTTAGATTTTAGAGTCAAAGTCAAGTCAAAGTCAATAATCATTGATTAAGTCATATATTATAAAGAATAGGGCTACGAACAGAGCCTTGGGAATACCCTTCCATACATATAGTTGTTAACTTAGCGCCATCCTGAAGATGTAAATATATATACATACATATATATAACATTACGGAAATTAAGACATTATCATATGCTGCACTGATATCCAAAAAAGCCGATAAAACAGATTCATTATTTGTAAAAGCCAAACGGATATCCATCACAAATATACTAATACTATCAAACGTGCTTTTACCTTTTCTAAATCCAAATTGGCTTGACGCCAACAAATCTTTGCTTCCAACAAACCATTCCAAACGGTTTTTAACCAAGTGTTCAGCTAACTTTAAAAGTACGGATGAACGAGCTATAGGACGAAAAGAGGAAGCATCCGACGCCAGGTAACTTGCCAGGTTTTAAGATTGGTGTTAGGGATGTTACCTGACAACATAACAGAGTTTACTATATCCAAAAAGTATTTAAGGGTCCTGTCACTACAATTTATGAAAAATGAATATGGGATGCCGTCTTCACCTGGAGATGAATTCTTAACAAGAGAAAGTACACCTTTCAATTCTTTTAGAGAAAAGGGAGAATTAAGGACAGGGTGGTCTCCGGAGGAAAAAGAAGGAACAGAGCTAGTCATTAAATTAGGAGCTGAAGCTGGAACCAACTTATCCAAAAATTGATTTGCTAATTCAGATGGGAAATTGGGAGATGATGAAGAATTAAATGCGCCATCCAAACCTTCTAATTTTTTCCCAGACAAAGACGGGACTAACGTCAGGAAATATAGATTCACAGAACTTCTTCCATCCAATACATTTTTTTTTGTTTTAAGTTTACGGGTGTTACGTGCGACTTGTGAATAAATTTCAAAAATTTCAGAAGTCATGCACTGACCATAAATTCTTTCAGCTTCCTTCCTTCTCTTGATAGCCTCAGTGCATTCACAATCCCACCAAGGAGGCAATGGAAGTCTATCTGGATAACCTTTTATAATGAGAAACAATTCATCTGCAACTTCATGAAGCATTTTAACAAGAGAATCTGAACGATGAGACTCCTCATGAGTAGAAACAGGTGGAAGTGAAGAAGTTCTATTTTCAACTCGCTGAGAAAATACAGTCCAGTCATGAGGAAATCTATACTTTATGCGGGGACTGGGTTTCTGTGTAGGCATATGGCGAATAAAAGGAAATGAACTTATAATAGGAATGTGGTCACTACCACAGGAAGAAGTATGGACATGCCATGAGAGTGAGGATGCTAAATCAGTCGTGGATACAGAGAGATCAGGCGCACTCAATCCTTCACCTGGACCTGTGAGACGCATAGTAGCGCCATTGTTCAAAATACATAGGTTTTGAGAGTCAAGTATATCTAACATTAAGTCTCCAGAACTATTACATGAAGAGCTTCCCCATGATTGATGATGATAGTTTAAATCGCCTAATGCTAAAAAAGGTTTTGCTAAAACTGAAAATAAATTGTTGACTTCATTAAATAAAGCTGTTGAAGGACGTGGAATGTAAATAGATACGAAACATATACCATTTACAATTATTGCTATAGCGTCTATGCCATCACTTAAAGTGGGTAATTGTAAGACTTGGTAAGTAAGAGAATTTTTAATGATTATGGCGACACCGCCATACCCATCAGATCTATATATTCTAAGGGTGGAATAACCAGTTACTTTGAAAGGATAGTCAGGTTTCAACCACGTTTCTGAAAGACAAAGCATAAAGGGATGTAGTGCATTTATTAAATAAAAAATGTCAGATTTTTTACTGGAGGTAGAAGTGCCCAGGATGGAGCTGCACATGATGGAGCGTAACACGATCATCAGCTGTACTTTGTTCTTTCTGGACATGTACTACGTATGGGGCTACATCAGTCACTTCATACTTCCTACCACCCTGCGGCCTTGAATTTGAAACAGAATCACCAACATTTATTACAACATTGTTAGTACTATTATTAGCACTCACAATGGCATCAGCAACAATGGGTAATTTAAATTTCTTGGAACATTCTTCCTCAGATTCAGAACATTGACAATGGTGTAAAGAGACTGGTTTGCCATCTCTTTTCATACGTTTTTTATTTTAATGTCGGTAGATTTTTTGGGGTTTAACTCTTTTACGGTCTTCCTATGCCTATAGGAAGGCTGCCTTCAGTATCCATTGATGAGTCGTCAATAACAACATATAGGCTACTGTAGGCCTGGAGCCTCCTCCACCCGGGACCCCCACAATAAAGAAAGACTCACTTACCTATAAATAAATATTACATAAACTATAACTAAAAGAAAGAGTAAATACAAAAATTGACACAAATAACTCCCAATGATCCCAAATTAATTTGAAAATAAGAAAGTAGAAAACATGTCCGCCAAATCAAAGGTTTCCCGCGCTTTCCACACGTTACTTGATATCGAACGATATGATAGTTGGGGCCGATTCTAGTTTGTCTATGAATTAAAAATAAAAACTACGGTTGTGTGACATGCGTGAGAAAAATTTTATTTGCCTATTTCGCCAGTCGTAACATGCGATTCCTGATGCGTTAGCATCTAATAGTCTGTGCGTTCCTGAAAACATCATAGAGAGCTTATAATAATATGAGTGTAGATAAAGCAGTGTATGTAACTGTCATCGAGTATATAACCAGAAATAGAGACGAAATAAGGGCCATATATTCCTGGTAAAACATTAGCGATACAGCTCTTATAAATATCAACTCCCGTTTGCACTGAAATATAGACAGGCCAGCTATTGACCTGTGTGTACGTCTCCGTGTATTCCAAAAAATATTCTGTATTTATTGTAATAAGGATAATATCTCCAACAATGCCGTGCTGTTCTGTTCGGTGGTGTGGGAAAAACAGCAAAACATCTAATTACAAAACAAACGGAATCACATTTCATCGGTAGTTAAATACTAAATATGTAATTTTGCAATTTTCGTCAATTATAGCAAAGCTAAATAGTCGATAGTTAAATGGTCGATTTGAAAAGAAACAGTTGACGACACCCATTGACGAAACCCGTCAATTGTTTCGAACTCGGGCTAGCCAATCGGAGCGCAGTTGTCACAGTAATTATATGGCAGAATAGTTTTCAAACAAATTAAATGACATTTCGTCTCTATTTCTGGTTATAAACTCGATGGTAACTGTACATAATTAGGCATTAAAACACTCGTGTGATGCTTTTATGAAACTCACACTCGTATTTTAATGCCTTTCATTATGTAACAGTCACATAAACTACTATTTCATACGAATGAATCAATTTTGAAAACACTTATGCCACTCCTCCGTGACAATCTCTGAAACATATTTTTCATACTCTTCGACAGCCTCTTCAGGTGATGAAAATTTCTTAATTTTTGGAAATAATTAAAAGTCACAAGGTCAATGTTGTTCACTTTGCACTTGCCCCACTGTGGTTGGTTTCGGCTCATCTCGAAAAACCCATACGCTCGATCGCTGCTTTGTTTTGGAATCGTAACTATAAATCCAGGTTTCGTCACCTGTTACTATGTCCCACACCAAATTTGACACCCCTTCGATGAATCTGGTAAGCATGGCATTGCACAAAGTGACGCGATTAGTTTTTTGTGCCTCGGTCAAATTGTGTGGGATCCACCGAGAGCACAGCTTTTTCACACCCAAATGTTTGTGTAGTATTGATTGTATTTGACTCATGCCTATGCCTAAAGATGCTCGAATCTCATGGTATGTTTTGATCATATGGCGCACAGCATCGATGTTTTTGTTGTTCAGTGGACCCGAATGGTCGCCCACCATCACGAAATTCGTCACTGAGATTCACACGACCGCGGTTGAATTCTGCAAACCAGCTATAAATAATAATAATAATAATGCATACACTCAACATAGCCCCGCACTAGGGATACCCTGAGTCGCGGGTGCCATGGACACATACATACACAACCACAAATTAACACCCAAACTAACGAGAGAAATAAATGTAGGCCATACAAATATTTCTCCCGGCCCGGGAATGGGACCTCTGCGTGGCAGTCCGGCATGGTAACCGTTCGGCCACGGAGGCAGTAATATAATAGTCGTCTTGCATGGTGCTTTATCGCCAAAAGCAGTTTGAAGCCGAGAGTAGCTCCGCTGAGCTGTTAAATTACACTTAAAGTCGTAGAAAATCATAGTACGAACATTTTCACGAGTTAAATCCATGGTGATGTAGATAACCAATTTCTAAAATGACGCCATAATGTAAAAACAAGTGACAGTCAGATGAAACAAACTGTATTCTACAACCAAGTTCCGTTTTCAAATGTTGTAATTACTTTTAAATATTGTTTATGTAAGTGGCCAGTTCCGGAAACTTATAGTGCGCCGTATGTATACTTACATACAGTTGTAGGATGTAGTTGCAATGCAGAGTTAAACTTCAATATAATCATTAGTTACATAAAAGAGAAATAAGAAGATAAGAATGAAATAAGTAAACATACTCACTTTTCAATAACTCCATTCAGTCAACACTCACTTCCTTTACAATCCTTTTACGAATATAGCGCTTATTTGTAAATCCAAGATGGTGGACACGATTTTCAAAAAAATGCAATATGGGTATCCTTTTCGAGGTATTTGGGGATGCTCATTACGAATATGGCACTCATTTCTAAATCCAAGGTAGCGGACACGATTTTTCAAATAATCGCAAGTTGGGTATCGTTTTTGAAGTATTTGGGGGTGCTCATTACGAATACAGCACTTTTTTCCAAATCCAAGATGGCGGACATGAATTTTCAAATGAATGCAATATGGGTATCATTTTCGAGGTATTTGGGGGTGCTCATTACGAATATAACACTCATTTCTAAATCCAAGATAGCGGGCACGATTTTTCAAACAATGGCAAGTAAGGGTATCGTTTTCGCGGTATTTGGTGGCTCGACAATGTCGATCGACAGTTGATCGACATTGTCGAGCATACCTGTAGGCATACCTAATCGAGTGTCGATTGACAATGTTGATCGTATCTGTAGGCACCTTAACTGTTGATGACACAATTATAAAATAACTTCTAGCAATCTTTCTGTATTATCTTAATTTTTATTCTTCAGCCAGGATTTGATTTGGTTTTTTCACATTCTATGTTATTCATGACGAAGTAATGCGAAGTAGAATTTAATTTAAAGTAAAGGATTGTGCCAAGGAAACAAACGAATCTATGCGAGTATGCGGCACGCAGTTGTGTACGTGAAGAAAAGGTTTCTTCTTCGTGTAGTCTTCTGGTCGGATAAAGATTAGAGATGAAACGGATAGTGATATGGCCGGATACCGGATATCCGGCAGCACCTAGGCCGGTGAGCCGGATATATGACCCACTCCCGTAAACATGTTGTGACTTGTTTACAGTGCGCATTGCCGTGATTTATTGGTTAGTGAACGATTGCACTTTCACATTGACGATTTGATTTGTAGTGGTAATTTATTCGATAATACAAACAAATACACAACAGACAAATGTTGTGTTTCTAGTTATAAGTAAAGTAGGTAGTGGTAGTAGTAGCCTAGCACTTGATACGCTCGTTACTATTTTGTTTCAATTTGATTTCATTAATTTGTTTGTGGTCTAACGAATCTATACCAGTCTATATACCAGATTTGGCAAAAAAAATTGTTAAATCTATTTACACGTTTCATTATTGTATACGTATACGTATTTCGTAGTGTATACGAAAACAGAAAATAGATTGTTATTTGAAGACAGTTCAAATCGATCATGTTCGCGATCCTTTCATTTGGTCGTCTGGTAAAAACAAATTACTTAAAATTTAACAAGGTTTGCAAGAGTTTACAGTCAAGAAATGTCCTCTGAAGCTGGTCTCGTTTATGAGAATAAATAGAACCGACTTTTACTTTATGCAGAAAAACTGGTCTTCATCCACTATAAGCCTTTATTGAAATTTGAGTACTATATTTACAAATAACGTTATCTTAACTTCATAGTTCTTTCAGATACAAGTAATAAACAAGTCTGTTTATTACTTGTACTTTGACAGTCGTCAACGATCCTGTAGTTGCTGTTTATCCTATTACTGTCCTGTTTAATCAATTTATTTGGCGTACTGTGAATTTTTTTCAGTTTTAAACATCTGGTACCGGTCGGATATTGTTGTACTATCCGCTATCCGACCGGATAGTGAAAATAGGCCGGATACTGGATAGTTACCGGATATCCGTTTCATCTCTATTAAAGATACGGAATCAAATTAAAGTAATTGAATGTTTTTTCAAAACTTTATAAGGGTAAACAGTTGCCGAACAGAGACGATATCGCGCTGGTTTAAGAGTTTGTGGGTAATGGATGACATAAGGACTAAAAAAATTTGGTTGTCCGTCATTTACTTTGTTTTAGGCTGTACATTCTGTGTGGGCATCTCGAACGCTCCAGGACAGACGGTCGGCGGGGCGGCAGTTCGTGGTGACGCTCCCCAGTGCGCAGGCAGCGGCGCGGCTCGAGCGCAAGTCCGGCCAACCGCGCTCCCAACCCACTTACGCCCACTTCCGCCTGCAATCGCTGAACACCGACTCGAGCTCGACGTCGACCGAGCCGACGACTGCGCCGAGCCCCATGGAGCGCTGCTCTGCCAGTCCCGAATATTCCGACGCCAACGACACACTCTCCGCGCCCAGCGAGTACCTCGCTGAGGTCTGTGACACCATGATGATAAGTAACGCTTTTCTCCGAAGGTAAAGCTTAAATACGGCGCTTTGTGCCCTCTGCAGTTTCTGTCGGCGATCATGAAGCGGCATTACGCGGAAGCGTTAAAGTACTGCCGGTTGATTCTGCAGTACGAGCCGCACAACGCCACAGCGCGCGGGTTCTACCCCTTGCTGCTGCACAAGCTGGGCCGCAATTGCCGCAGCGACATGACTGCACACTGCGCTACGCCGCCGAGTGCCGGCGAGCCGCACCCGCACCCTCAGGTTAGCCCGGCGGCCTTTTCCGTTGCGATGTTACGTGCCATATAACACGTTTCCGTTGTTTTATGCAGCATGACACTCGTATCACAGATTACTTAGAAAAAGACAAAATTCTTTTTATGAAGACAAATTTATTAAATCCAACAAAACGATCCTCTACCTATAGACGCTAGAGAATAATTACTTGATAATAGTAAAAAAACGTCTCAAGTGTATTTTCGTTACAAGACAGAAATATTTAATCCAAGAGCAAATTAATTTACTTCATGTCGCAAAGCCACTCTAGATTCAACAAAATATTTGTTTGTTATTAGAAATGTCGGATTTTGATTTGAAAAAAAAAAAGAATGAAAAATTGAGAGGTACTTAACTATTTGACTCAAGATTTGGGTTTTCTAATATCAAAAAGGGTAAATTTACAGGGTTATGGACCCAACAGTATGTCTCGCTAGCGTGAAAGCACACAGTTCAGTGTAGAGGTGTGATAAATAACGTCACAATGAAAAAATCACGATGATCCGCCGTCAAACAGTATTACCGTGACTCGTTCCGAAGGAACGACGTTCCAAAGTCACAGGTGTTCCTCCGTTCCAATAGCTATCCCCGTCACTCACATCACGACATACGTATTTGATACAATGGGCGATCTCCGTTCCGTGGTGACATGGCGCTCGCCACTCGTTGTAGTTCTTTTCAAATCGGGCCATTTCGGCGATGGGGGTGAATGAAATAGGATGACTTTCTTTGCTCACTCACAAGGGTCGCAGGTGCTTATTACTACTAGAAAAGGCGGATGAAAAAAATCTGCAGCAGTTATTATAAACCTATTTATGAACAAAGTAAAATATTTTTGTATATTTGTTTTATTATAGGCAGAGTTGGTATTTTATATTTATAATAATAATAATAACGCTCACAATCAACATAGCCCCGCACTAGGGAAACCCTGTGTCGCGGGTGCCATGGACACACACATAGACAACCACAAATTACACCCAAACTCACGAGAGAAATAAATGTAGGCCATACAAATATTTCTCCCGGCCCGGGAATCGAACCTGGGACCTCTGCGTGGCAGTCCGGCATGGTGACCGTTCGGCCACGGAGGCAGTTTATGTTTATGTATAATCTACTTTGTGTATTCTACTAGAAATATAATTACATTACACTTTATTGCTATTTTTAACAATCCAAAGATTCGCATTAAATAAGTAACAAAGTAAATTACATTAAATACAAAATCAACTTTTAGAATGGAATTGAAACTTGTTAGAAAGGGAGTAAAAACTTAAATCATTCTATAAAAAACGGCTAAGTATTAGACAGAAGCCGCTGGCTAAAACCGTATATCGTGATGTAAGTTATAGGCGTGACAAGGTCCCGACAGTAACAGTCGTGACAAAATCACGATGATTTATCACTGTCATGTTTATGGAACCGGAACGACAGTCACGGCGATGGAAATGTAACGCTATTCCCCATGTCTAGTTCAGTGTAAGGTTTGACACTGTACCGTATAAACGCTACAGCAGTTTTAAGTATATGAGATGACTTTATAATATTGAAGTTAACAAAACGATAGCGCGTTTCAAAGTACAACTAATGCCATCTAGCAGTGGCGTCATGGAACTAATTGCATGTTAAAGTTGTGCTTGTTACAAGTGTAGTTTGATTTCATCCACCAAATTTCTTAAATTATGACTATAAATAACACCCAACTAGAGATACTACGTATTGTTTCTTTGGATAAATGACTGTTTATGATTTTTATGATTACAAGCACAGGTAAAAGTAATCGTTACCGCGAGCGCCTTCGGCGACATGCCACGACAACATTGACTATGAAAACGCAACGAAATGTTGCTTTAAGAATATACTCTAGAATTTAAAGTTAATATTATTAAGTTCGTGTTATGTTTTGTTATAACTGCAAAAAACGTTTAAAGGCTCAACAATGTTTTGAACTTCTAGCCACCGCTTTTGATGTTTCTTCTTATTCACCAGTAACAGCTTTCAATTGGTTTGCTATATTTAAGAGGACGGGGAAGTGTTGAAGATGGAAGTTAGTCTCTGAGGCGGGCGTAAAAGATGTGCTCATAGTGTTTGCCCATGGTGTTACAGGTAGATGGGGCGGTAGGTGGAGAGTTTAGAGGGGGGTTTCTGCCTCTTTCCACTTTTGCAGGAAAATGCAGTTTGTCAGAAGACGTTGAAGATAGCTGTGAGGAGACAGATGACGGGTGCGGAGATGAGTTTGAGTACCTTGTTGGAGATAACCGTCTAGGCCGGGTGCTTTGCAGAACTTAAGGTTATGAGCGACTCTACTTCCTTGGGGGTGACGGGGGAAGAGGAGAGTCGGAGTACGGGAGGGTAGTTCTTAGTTCGACGTCGCAGTCCACCTCGAACAGGTGGACCGGGTGGATCGATTATAAACTGGGGGTGCGTTGGGCTTCGAGGCTATCGGCCAGGCATTCGGCATTTTCCTTGTCGTCAGTGCGGTTGGATCAGTTGAAAGGGGCATCTATCTGGGCAACCGTGTCTGACTTGGGGGAACGTTAGTTGCCAGAAATTCTTGGTAGATTGGCTCGAAGTAAGAAGGTAAGAGTCGTAAGCACTGAAAGGCTGCGTTGTTTTCCGTTAAAGGCACGCACAGCCTCGGGGAGGTTCCAGCGACAGTCGTAGGTCGCCGGGCGCCGGTCGCCAGTCGGCGGCCGGGAGCTATTACAAACGGCGGTTTGTATGTGTCCCTCTAGACGGCCAATAGCACAGTTAGCGTCTACTACCGAAGATAGCTCGTACGGAATCTGAACTAGTATTCAGAGTCAAGGAAATTGAGGACTCGACTCAACTTCTCCCAGTCCAACACCGATTTAATTTCGGCGCAAGGGTCAGGTGGGCTATGACCATGCGAGGGGAGAGGTGAAGGAGTACGGGGCGGTGATCCGAAACTAATTCATGAATGACTTCAATCGGTTAGATTCGATTCAAGTCGTTCACGAGTTCGTTAATATTTTTGAATAATACTATGTCTAGTATATTATGGTAATTTACGTTTTGCAAATTCGCAATGCATGAATTCGGATTGTGTCATGAGGTTGTTACTCCGGAGGTTGGTGATGTTCAACGCACTATTTTTGACGTTAGATCGCTAGTCAAAAGCACAGAGTCTCCTAGGGACAGGAGGGCTTCTAAATCGTCGCGAATCAGCGACTGGGAAGTATCAGAGGAGAGGTCGGAGGCCGAAATGAGGATCGTAGGTACTATTTACGGCCAACCAGGCCGGGTCCTATACTTACTGGAGGTCTATCTATAAACAGTAGTTTATAGATACACACACAACACATTATGCAGAGGTAGTAACCACTGCATAATGTGTTCCCCTGAGAAGAAAAGACGAATAAACTCGGGGCATCTTAGTCAGTATAACAAATATTATTAGTATATTACTTTTTTTAACTACATTTATAGATAGCACTTATTGTTTATTATTCTTCGATTACATTTCGTGTGAAATTGGTTACATAAATTAGTTTTAGTAATATATTATTTTATGTCTTCTTTGATTATATTAATAGTTATTCTTGTAACGTAACACAATGAATAACAAATTCATGTTTTATCTTATCACCTTACATTGTATGAACTAAACCTTCAATTACGACGTTATACATACCTAACGCCATAATTAATTTCATTAGTTTTGCTTTAGTAAATACGACAACTTATAATACTTAAGTACCTTGTTTTCTTATAATTCCTTTTTTCCTGTATCTGAATATCATCCTGCTGTCGTAAGTCATTAAATAATTTACATACATACTACCGGCACGACTGTCTCCCATAGGGGTAGGCAGAGCTTTGAGTAAGACAAGCCCACTTTAACCACGATTAGCAAACGTTTTTATTAAAATTTTAATATAACTTAGTGCACTAAATAGTGAAAGGCTGCCAGGATGTCGCCCACATAGAGGACACCATTAAAACCAAAGCCCTCCGTCGGCTTGTAAAAAGCTTGTAATCGTAAAACACTTTACACACTTTGTGCACTTTTCTTTTGCTTCTAGATCAGCATGGAAGAATTTAATAATTTGTGTTACAATATTATCGTTTCTATTGATTAATTGGATGCAGACTGGTAAAGGTTTCCCATCACTAGCTGTAAGTGCAATTTGAGAGCATTTTTAGTTCGACCTTGAACTAGAACGTCTTTGCATTCCCCGCGTCTCTTGCCTTCCTCCGAATTTGGTGAGCTCGGTTCAGTACAAAATTTTCAACAGGCGGCATCTATTAGGGGGTTATCTATTTCTCCAGCCATAGGGGCGTGATGGACGATTAGTACGAACGAATTGCGAAGCTTCTAAAATGCTTCACTTGTGATGTGTAGCGTGATTAGTAACTACCACCAAATTCTCGTGTATGCCTGGGACACGCAGCAATCATGGTATTATAGTAAAACTATTATTTATATATTATATGCATTGACTTACAAATAAATGGACGACGGGTCTAATACAGAAACCACGAAAAAAATGTCCCAAGTCAACCTATTTAAACGTAGTGACCTGTAAAGGAATATGAAAAAGCTAAAACGTTGAATTTAAATCGTAATGTCATCGCAGTACTGTCTAATTTTGCTTGCTTCGCTGTCAGTCGAACAAACGAAGACTAGAGCGTGAATGACGCTCTGTATACGATTTTAACGCCCTATAAGTTCGGACACTTTTTAGCGCGGACCCGACGGCCATATAATTGTAAGTCAATGATTATATGTTATAGTTTATTGTGAAATTCAGATTATATAGTACAGTCATCAAATTTATTATACGTGAACTAAAGTCATCGAGTATATAACCAGAAATAGAAACGAAATAAAGGCCATCCATCCCTGGCAACTCATCAGGCAAATGGGCCTTATATCACTTTTAAATATCAATTCTCGTTTGTCCTGAAATGATAATTAGAAAGCTGAAATAGTACAGCACCAACAACTGACCTGTGTGGACTTCTCTGTATATTCCAAAAATATTCTGTATTTATTGTAATAAAGATAATATCTCTAACTATCGGGAACTGTTCCATTCGGTGGTGTGGGAAACACAGCGAAACATGTAATCTAAATTACAAACATCTAATTACAAAACAAACGGAATCACATTCATCGGTAATTAAATATGTAATTTTTCAATTATCGTCCATTATAGCAAAGCTCAAACTGCTCGATTTGAAGTGAAACAATTGACGACACCCGTCAATTGTTTCGAATTCGGGCTGGCCAATCGGAGCGCAGTTGTCACCGTAATTATTTGGCTAAATAGTTCTTAAACAAATTTAATGACATTTCGTCTGTATTTCTGGTTATATACTCGATGACTACAATCTAATATTGAAATACGGTTTCAATTTTGATAAAAATTATACTTTGTGTTGCATTCTGTATTCGGGACATACCACGTTATCAAGTTTTAGGCATTTCGGTTTTTTTTCCATTAGGTCTGAAAGGTTTATTAGGAAGAGTTTGTGCTATCCAGTTAGCTTTCGGCTTATATTATACGCTCTTCTTTTTGTAGATTTTTGTTTTGATAAATAAGTGGAGTTTAGTGCATGGACACAGAAAATTGCGGCTTTGGAGAAATGCCCAGGTATACTATACTTGGGTGTGCGTGCTGTATCGTAGATCTCGTCGTCACTTTCCATCAAGTGAAAAGGAGGTAAAATGAGCACTTATTTACATAATCATAAAAAA
>NW_020654160.1:0-10141 GCF_003589595.1 Hyposmocoma kahamanoa | reverse complement strand
GATCCGCCGGATTACCGGATCCGTTTTTCCGGATTGCAATCCCTAATGTCATAGTACTTACTTTTCCACAAGCGTATCTTGGATTTTAACATTTTATTGTTGTTACGT
The DNA here is from genome assembly GCF_003589595.1 of Hyposmocoma kahamanoa. Taxonomy (NCBI): domain Eukaryota; kingdom Metazoa; phylum Arthropoda; class Insecta; order Lepidoptera; family Cosmopterigidae; genus Hyposmocoma; species Hyposmocoma kahamanoa. The sequence goes on along the minus strand of NW_020654160.1, from coordinate 10,033 downwards.
AATTTTTTTTTCCGGGGTGTTTTTCTTATGGCAATAAGCGCACTCTCCTAACTATATCATGTCTGCTGCGGAGTCGATTACGGACCAATTTAGAATGTGAACGAACTAAACTGCGTTTTTAATGAAAGCGAAAAAATATGACATTTGTAGGGATACCAGTTTAGTGAAAATTTTAAATAGTCGATGATAGTTTTATCGATAGTTTTTTTTTATTTCACAAGATAGTAAAATTTTACGAAAAATATTATGTATTGTGAAAGTTATGACGTTCTAAGGGTTAATAATTACGTTATCCCTTCTTTATATTTATTTTGAAATTTGACCCATTAATATCGAATTCAATTTTTGTTATAAATTTATTTTCACTAATGTGGGAATGGCGTTTACACCTATTATTGATGACCCGATACTACCGCTACTAGGAATTTAACGGTCGCGGGTTGGAATCTCGCTAGAGGCAAATAATTTGTATGATGAATACAATAGTTTGTACTAGTCATGGTTGTATTTGTATTTTTAAGTATAATTTATATGCATATTATGTACGTATATCCGTTGTCTAGCACCCATAGAACAAGCAAATCGAATTGCTTAGTTTGAAACCACGTCAATGATAATTGGTGTGAAATTTCTCATGATATTTATTTATTAGGACGTTTGTACCTGTACATTCGCATCACCCGAACTCCCGTTTGTTCATATATCTATATTTTACTAAGGCTAGCTGAATCTGACCACTTAAATTAAAATGAAAGCCATATATCTCTTATCTATTTATTTTTTTAACAGACAGATATATTGTGTATTATAACTTACAAAATTTACATTTCAAATGTTTATGAAATAAATAAATAACACAATAATAAACATATTTTATACTATTTAGAATCATCAATAATTATTAATATTATTATTAATTATTATTATGACGATGTATGTGATTCGTTTATTGTTCATCTATCGGAATCTGATGATGCCTCATCGTCGAATACGTGTCTTAAGCAAATTGTTTATATTGCCTTTTAATTTAATTAGTCCGTATCAGATGATGAGGCATCATCAGATTCCGATAGATGAACAATAAAGGAATCACATACATCATCAATTAAGTGGTCGAGTTGGCGCATTTTCATTTCCACGTCGTTTACAACGTGGTCTACACATTTTTTCCACCTTTCTGGCGTTACCATTCTTAACCCTTCTTCCAATAGAATTTTTACTTCAGTCATTTTAAAAGTTTTGTTATTTCTTGCGACGTGCCCCTTTACCTGTGCCCAAACTAACTCTATAGGATTTAGTTCACAATGGTAAGGGGGCAGTCGCAAGACGGTAACGCCGTAAGCTGCAGCCAACTCGTCCACTGCATATTTTAAATAGTTTGACTTTTCTCTCCTAACTATTTGCATTAATTCTATTTTTACCATGGTGGATTCAAAAGCAATATTTTTGGAAGTCAGCCAATTTTGAATGTCGGCTTTTCGCCACGCGGTAGTAGGTAAGCGCTCCAGTCGCCGTGAGTGGTAAGGCGCATTGTCTATTACTAAAACTGAGTCTTTTTTTAATTTCGGTAGCACCTGCTTTAACCACTCTTCAAAGCGTGCAGCATCCATTTCCTCATGATAATCGGCTTTGTTTTTTTTAGATTCAAAAATCAGCTGACTTCCTTCTACGAATCCCTCTTCATTGCCAATGTGGTTGATTATTAATCTTCGCCCCTTCCCTTTAGCGTCCTTTAAGCCCGTCGAATATCCTTCTAGGAAAGCGTCTTTGCGTGACTTTATTAGTGTGTCTTGCCAAACTTTATTCATTGTATGACCTGCAAAATACATTGGTATAATATGCATAAAAAATGAGTATTATTCATTTGACACATAGATTTATAGTAATTACTTGAGCAATTGATTCAATTACCTAGCTGGTATATTACCTTCATTAAGCCAAGTCTCATCTTGGTAATAAATGACTTTCCCCTCTCGTCGATACTGTTGTACAGTTATTAAATATTTTTTCCGCCATAAAATTATGTCTTCACGGTCAATTAAACAGCTATTTCTGTTTCTTTTTGCATATTTAAAATTTAGTTCTTTTATTATTTTATAAGCTGTACTTTTTGAAACATTAGCTAGCATGTCATCTTCATTAATAGCTTGTTGAACCTGAAAGTAAAAATTGTCAGTCATGGAAATCCAGTTCAAGTAGTTACATATCAATGAATAGATACAGGTATAGATGAGACGGCATTAACTAACAAACATAAATCGTGACACCATTACTTTAGAGCGACGCGGTACCAGTACGTGCATAGATAAGAACAATGGCTTTATTGTTTGGTTAAATTTTATTGCTGGTTAGAAAAAAAACGGAATTCTTTTGTTTTCTTAGCTGTCGGTGGCTCTGCGTCATTTAACGAATTATCACCAATGTTAAGCCAAAACAAAAGCTTTTGTGTCCCACAGCGCAGCTTTACTCTTTCCCGCGTTCTTGTTATCTTCTAAGTACGCCCTTGCATCGAGCCGACACAATGGTTTCATGGTCTTTTAGACGCATTTATTATTAATATCATCAATCTAGTTGTAAATAATTTCTGCCCTCACAGGCTAAAATAGGGTTTAACGTGGTGATTTAAGCGCGGCGTTTACATGGTGTCATGTCAATTTCTGGTTGTGCGAAACACGCAATTTAGGGCAAATTTTAAGTGTTATTTTGCAAACGGCGTGTGGTTCGATCTCTGCCCCTAAACACTACAGTCATATAGAAGTAAATATTGATTTTCAAATGCTTACCTTGCCAGTAGTTGGAGCTTCGTTTCGGAAAAAAAAACCGTGAATCTTGCGCCTTATCACCTCTAAATCGAATTCATCGAATTTTTCTTTATAACTTGGTGGTCGGCCTTTTGCTTGAGGAGGCTGAAACTCTACATTTTCACGTTCTTCTTTTAAAATTTTGTACACTGTCGTCTGTGAAACGCCCAAAATATCTGCCGTTTTGCGCGCACACTCTGTTTTTTTTGCAGTTTCAAAATCGGCCGGATCACATCTTTTATTTTCTTCTTGGACAAGGTATTTGTATAAATTCGCCGTCATTAGCTTCTCATTACTACTGAGAGCCCTACGACGTCTCTTGTTTGGAGGCGAAATTCCCGAAGAAGTAGATGGTTCGGGATTGTCCATATTGTGTCGCAATATGCAACAAATATAACAAAACAAAAACAGAACAAAAAACTTAACACACAAACGGAATGAGCAACAAATAACAAAAGAAACGTAATGAGCGCGAGGGCAAGTGAACACATCCGAACACACCAAGGAGAGGTAGTCGAATGAGACATTTCTGCCGCAGCGCCCGGCGCACAGTTGATGGCGGTATTTTTTTTGTTTCAATTTTAGTTGCTGATTTTAGTTTAACGACTGCAATATAATAATAATAATAGATTTATTTCATGTACCATATTCATATACTAATTATATGTAAAAATAATATCTATTCTGATTATATCGTTTTTTACAATGTTTATTTATACATATATTCAAATGAATATAAAGATTTATATTTAAACTATCGATCATCTCTAATTCAATAGAATGTAAAACATTAACGAAAAAATATCCCGTTTGGATCGAGTTCCTCCGTGATCATGGCGTTTGTAACAGTCCCTAAATATCGAAATCCAAATTGGTAAATATTGCGTTAAATATTGTATTTTATTTAAATGAAAATATTCAGAAAACAACATTTATTTATTATTTTACAATATTTATCGACCGCAATCAATAAAACTCCGACAATCACAATATGTCAAACAATATTTTCAATAAATTTACTTTAAAACTTATATTATTTCTTGCAAATAACGCAATAACGATAACGATAATCGATAACGTAACGACGTTATCGATACGTTATAACGTTATTTTATCGACTGAAATCACTAGCTACTTGAACGCTGGTATCATTTTTGCACAATGAACTGTCACTTTTTTTCGCTTTCATTAAAAACGCACTATAGGGTAGTTAGGATAGTGTGGGAATAGTTCTCTCTGGGAATAAAAGCAAGAATAAGGGAATGAATGAGAGCTAGATATGCCTGATTGTTCACTAATACTGCCCTTCTTATCATAACTAACGTAATCGACATTTTTTGCGAAACTGAGTTATTAACATATCTGGAATCAGCGAAACGGGATCTACAACCCCCTATAAGCGATTTTTTAATATCTTATTTATTTTCAGTTTTATTGTTAAGCATCATTAGCGTAATAGACATTTCGAACTCGTTTTACTAGCTATAAACATTGCAATGTCTTTTGCGACACTTATGTTTAGGAACCCTGACGTATCTAAAAGAAAATACTAAGCATAACGACCGCATTTGCCACTTATGATGATTATAACTAGTGACATCAAATTCTTTTAGCAACGCATACGCAACATAACTACCACAAAAACTAATACGATGGTTACGCTTCGGAATACTTCGGTAGTATAAAAGAAAATACTAAGCATAACGAACGCATTTGCCATTTATGATGATTATAACTAGTGACATCAAATTCTTTTAGAAATGCGTACTCAACAATTACTACCAGAAAATCAAATACGATGGTTATGCTTTGGAACATATAGGCCAGTTTAATATTTTTACGGGATTATATGGATATAATTGTCAAATACGATATTTATTACTAGTGTTTCTAATATGATTAAAGTAGCAGACATCAAAAACAAGCATCGCAAATTGTAGTTCTTTGATAGTTTGAGAAGCAGAAAGTCACTGTTGCGCACGGGCAGGGGTGAAGGAGGGTGAAAAGAAGGGGGAAAAGAAGGGGCCCGCGCAGTCGTAGTTGCACAGTAACAGAGATAGCACGTGTCGTCGATGGCAGCTGCGAAATAGTGCGCAAACGTAAGTTTTTCTCGAAAATTTGATTTAAAACACCAATTCTGGCTTAAATTTTGTACTAACTTTTTCTGTATCGATAAAAATATTATACTAACGTTTGTCCCGTATCTATCACTACATTATAACACAGTTTGCTGCGTTGTTGTGCACGCACCGGATAGACATTTCATTAATGTATTAAATAATTTGGATGTATTACATATATTTATCAGTATTATTTAATAAATATACAACCAAATGCCTATCCGGCGTGTAGATAGATTACATAGGTTTCAGAGTAAGGATATGTTGGGCTAAAAGAATGAAAACTATCGTGGAGCCAACAAAAACGTCCACAACGTGTCAGATCAAAATCTGACGAGATAATGTAATAAATATTTGAGTTTGAATTTGAGTCTTTTTTAGTTAGTCACAACGCGTTCTGACTGTTTATATAAGCGCCATAACTCAAATTACTTGATAAGAATATTTCAAAGAGACTATAACGCGGTGTGAACGTTTTTTCATTAACCGTGCTCTGTGGTTTCACTTGCGGTCATAATATGACAATATGAAATGTGATGTTCAAAGTCACATTTTCAGTAGAAGTAGAGCTCCAGTAAAAGAGTTAGTCCAGGAAAGTACTGCCACCATACTTCATTCAGCCGCCAAGCATTAATGCCAGCATTCCTGCGTTCCGGTTTTGAAGGGTATGGGTGGCAAAATTACGGGCACATGAGCCTTGTGTCATGGTGAACTTATGTCTCAGGTTGTCGGACGCAGTAGCCCAGTGCCCCAAAGATCTTCACTATTAAAGCTCTGTGTGGCACTGCAACTGTTATGGATAGGCGTCTAGCTTACCACCAAGCGCACAACTTGCTCGTCCTGTCACTTAGTTATATATAAAAAATAGCGTTATTAACTGAGGGTATGCTTGTGGCAGTTATAATAGGTATGTACTTATTGCTACTAAGCATTTTTGCATGCCTCTAACTATCCCCGCAGACTTTTTCAAAGTATCTTACTTAAATGTCTTAAGTACCGTGCAGAAAACCGCAGTTTACCACTATTATTTAAGGCTTTACGTATATCTTATTTTGATTTTTTTTTACAGAAAAATGTCAACTAGGCGTGATAAAATTATAAAGTTAATTGAAAAGAAGAAAACAAAGAAGACTGATTTAAAAAAAATCTGGCGCAGAAGTTTGGATTTTAATGACTTCAATGTTATTTTTAACGATGGACGCTGCAACGAACATGATAATTCGTTTAGATTTATTCAAAATTATGACCTGTCAAACCTTAAACAATCAATACATAAAGATTTTTTTGTCATTCCTGAAAATCCTAAAGTGCTTTTTTGTGATGAAATATTAGTAACCTCAGATAGTGAAAATGATGATCCAAAAAAAATAGATGCGTTCAATGATTCGGATGACAGTGTTAAAGACCAAAATTATATTCCTGATGCTGATTACATTGAAAGTAGCAGTTCCGATGATGAAAATGTGAAACGTAAATCACTGAGAGGTAGTAAAATAAAACAACAAATGACTAGAGACCAAAATAGCACATATGAATTAAGCATATTGCAAGGAGTAAAAAGAAAGCTATTTATGGAACAGGAAAATATAAACAAGGAAAATACATGTCAAATAACTCAACCGGAAAAAATTACTGACTACAAAAATACAAATACAGAAACTTATATAGACTGCCAAAAGCCTGAACTAGGAGAAATAAAAAAAGTCTTAACTATAGTGCCATCTTCCAAAACCATGATCCAACTCATAAAAATGACAATTTAGTCGAAGCCTGTAATGGATGTGCTTCTTATAAAATGCATAAAATAAAGTATACGGAGACACGTATTAAGTATAAAAATGATACTAATTTAGCGATCGAAAATCCTAATGATGTTTTTTACTCGGTTGATTTGCAAAAGGTGATAATGTTGCCAAGAATTGATCAATACAAATCTGCTATTTTCTGTCCAAGAATTATAGCTTTCAACGAAAGCTTTGTCCCTCTAGGTACTCAGACAAAGGAGCATGTACCTTTTGCGGCAATTTGGAATGAAACTATATCTGGTAGGAACCAGGAAGACATAGTTTCTGCTTTTCGGGCATTCTTTTTTTATAAAAGAGATGCTGAAAGTGTGACTCTGTGGCTGGATAACTGCGCGGCACAAAATAAGAACTGGACATTGTTTACATTTTTGGTTCAAATTGTAAATAGTAATTTAATTGCAGCCCAATCTATTACCCTTAAGTATTTTGAGCCAGGCCACACCTTTATGTCCGCCGACTCTTTTCACCACCAGGTAGAACTAGCTTTGAAGAAAATGGACAAGGTGTACGACTTTTTCGATTTTGTGGAGTGTGTTCAGGCTACGAATACAAAAAAAAATTACGTTAAAGTCATGGATGTAGCAGATTTTTTTTACTTTCATGACCATGCATCACAGCATAAGCTACGGAAATACGAGCCACGAGTATATTTAAAGGATATGGTGGTAGTACGAGCTGAGAGGGGACTTTACCAATTAAAATATAAAAGGAGTCATTATGACGAAGAATTCCAAAGTCTTGACTTCTTGCAGGCCAAGATCATAAAGTTAAAAGAATTCCCAGAAGTTGTCGTTAAAGTAGAACCAAGAGGAATTAGCGCAGAAAGAAAGGAATCCATTATTTCAAAGCTCTTGCCTCTAATGCCCGAAAATAGGAAATCGTTCTGGTATAATTTACATGTTTCGGAAGCCACGGACTTAATTCAGAATCACTGAGTGCATTTATTGAAAACATTAAGATATTTTTGTTGAGTACCTGTTTTGTTGCGTTATTTGCTGATTTTTAAAAATAATTTTATAAGAATTACTTTAGTTTTTTTAAGGAAGTGCAATCCGTCTTTTTAGTATGTTTTGGTTTAAAGCATGGTTTTAATTATGATTCGTTAGCATTATTTTTTAAGTGATCATTGTTAACCGTAAGATATCATTTAAGAGTAAACTGATAAATGAAACCTGATCTCAAGATTAAATCTGTTCCTAATTAAGCCAAAATTTAGATTATTAATATTAAGATTCTTTTTTTTTTGGAGGAGAGCCAATTTTTATTTTGATATTTTACTAATTACTTAAGTATATTAAGAGTGTAATAAATACATTTCTAACAAAACGTAATTATATAATATTTTTTGATTTAATTAGTATTTATTTTATTTTGATTATATCGTACTACCTAGAATTACAAGAGTTTGCTAGTCATAAAGAACGTACTTGTAGTAATTAGGTTGTATAAAAAGGATTGTCATCCAAACTTCTCCATAGTTTCGCTAAGCATAAATATCGTACTATGACGTTACTAGTCATAAACATCACACATGCTTCATTTACGTCAGTTATGCATAGTAAAGTACTATTGGTTTCACGAGGTTCACTAGTCATAATAAGTTTTTGGAGATTTTAAGTACTTACTAAAATATAATTTACAAATGCATTGCCATAGAAATGAAGATTATGATCATAGGTACACAACGATATTAAAATAATTTATATATGACTTTTAGTTTTCTCATAACAACAAAAATAAAAAATAAAACTTTAGGCGCCAATATCTCGAAAGTTGAAAAATGTCGATTACGTTAGTTATGATAAGAAGGGCAGAATAGGTGGCGTATTTATACCTGTAATAGCAAGCAGTTGTGGTAATAAAGATGGCATTGTGCCTAACGGGTTGCAAAAAAAGACTAAGTCTTTTTGGTACAAATAATTGAAATTTTTTTCAATATATATATATATATATATATAAATCTACCGTCACATATAACTATTGCAGGTCTCTCCTCTACATTACTGTTACGGCCCCCAAATGAGGCATTTGGTATAGAAAGATTTCTGTTGGATATGTCGTAAGTTGTTGTGTGCTATAGGCTTGTGTGAAGAGGTATAAAATTTTTCACAATATATTCTCTAAATTTTTTCATTTGGCTTTCTAAAGTCATTCTAGACATTTCGAAAAGTGAGAATAAAATTTCGAGGAAATATATAGCAAGAGACAATTTTAGTGGAGTTACATGATTATCTTAATGTTAATTCATTATATGTATACTTAATGTAAGAAACTCTGAAACATCCAAACCAGTCCAGTAGTGACTAATATGGTTAGGCATATCGTGTACATTTTCAAAATCAAATCATGTTTCCTTTTTTACTAGACCAATTATGTCTTTTATTTGAGTTACATTAAAATCAGATAATGTATTTGTTAATTCAGGTAGATAATGATTGCCTAGTGTTACTAAACAAAAGCATGTCGCAGACTCTAGCAAATCTTGGAACATAAAACTTATATTCCTTTATCAACATAACCTTAATAAATGTGGACACTAAATGTCTGCTACATTGCGACACGTGTTATAAATACAATGGCTAGAGGTATTCGCCGAGCTTTCATAGTTTTGAAAAAAAATAGTTCTCGAAGGTAAAACTTTCTGCTCAACCACGGGATATACTATGTGTTGATTTGCATCCTCGCCATATTTAAGGAATTTAAAATAGAAGTAATGCTAAATTGTCTAAAAATATTTAAAAAAATATTCTGTTTAATAATCCGGCTAATTGTATCTATTAAAGTTATGCATAATTTTCCGCAAAGTGAATACACACAGCACGGGGTAATGACCCCGACGACTGGCACGTAAAATCTTTCAATAAGTTTTGTGAAAATGTTTGTTATTAATGTTCAACCGACTTCAAAAAAGGAGGAGGTTCTCAATTCGACTGATTTTTTTGTGTGTTTGTTACGCGATTACTCCGCCATTTGTGAACCAATTTCGATGGTTTTCTTTGTTGGAAATGAGGTACCTCAGTAAAGGTCCCATTTGAATTAGAAGAAAATATTCTACCTCTAAGGGTGGCAAATTAGGGGATGAATCCAGTTTTATTAAATTTGTTAAAGTTTACGATTTGAAGTCGGTTTTTTTTATAAAATTATAAAAAGTGAATTATGGAATTTAGATTTTGTAATTACAATCTTTAGGTTACACGAAGGTATTGTTCGAAGTTTCCTCCCCCACTGGCTATGCAAAGATTCGCACGTCGTCGAGAGTTTCGTTTTAAGTTTCTTAGCACTAGCACATTGGATTTCACATGTTCGA
>NW_020654159.1:0-17614 GCF_003589595.1 Hyposmocoma kahamanoa | reverse complement strand
GTCGTGTAAAATTAAAGTGGAACAAGGCGTGTTGCAAGGGAAGGAGTCTATTTCGTGTTATGGAAAGAAATATTACAGTTTTGAAGGGATACCTTACGCTAAACCTCCAGTTGGGAAGCTAAGGTTTCGGGTAAGTAAAATAGAAATCGCATGGGAGCAGATGTGAATAAGTTTCCTTTTATGGCACCAAGGGACAGAAATCACAAGTCATACGCCTCCTGACCATAGAATTTGCAATGACACTCAGATCTTTAAGCCGCAAAGATGTTTTGAAAATATATAATTAAATACGGAATTGCATGAAATCATTCCACCAGCTCCTTTTTAAAATCGCGGCACTAAGGGTCGTATTCCAGAACTCTATTCAATGCTCAAGTCAGGATTTGAGCAGACTTGAGTATGATTTCAAGCACTGGAAACACAACCCTAATGGCAAGGACTTGAGTATGATTTCTAGTGCTTTGATTCATACTCAAGTCCTGACTTGAGCATTGAGTAGGTACAATTCTAGAATACGACCCTAAGAGTCTATGCACACGGCGTATTTTATACGCGCCCAGAGAATAAAGAATAAGAGAACGGACACTCTCCGCCTCTCCCTAGTTTTAGATACCGCACCATGCCCCGCATATTGCCGGTCACATGGACTGAAGGACAACAACGCTGCCGGCGAGCCGTTTTCGGGCGAAGACGGCTTTGATGTTTTGAATATAGTTTTCATTTATTCATTACGAAACTTGTACGTTAATATAAAACATCATTGTACGTTACTATTTATAATGGTCGTGAATTGTATACGGCTGTTTATCATCATTTTCCAAAAGATGAAACTCATTATGTTATTGTTTTCTTCATTTATTTACTGCAGAGTAATATACATGAATAAAAAATACAAATTTATTAAATCAATATAATGAGACGCCATAACTTCGCGAATCTTCTATTCATATTGCCGATAAATATTACGTAGGTAGTGAATATATCTAATTATTAACTAAACTTGGACAAGCTATTTCAAATACCTTGGTTACCTTACTTAAAAGTACATGTCCGAAATAACATTTTAAGTGTTTTTAATATATTTTTGAAATAAATCGTCAATATTACTCTAGTTAGTGAATTAATGAAAAATATAACAATATACCGATATAAATACCTAATAGACATGTATAATAATTAGGATTCTATTAATAGAATCATAGATAATAGATTCGCGTTAGAATTTTTTTTTGTAGTAGGTAAATAATTTTCGACTGTTGAATGGAGTGTCCGGGGTGTGACGCGCCGACGACGCGCGTTTAAGCGTGTTGTCGTCCATATTCATTAATCAGCAGTCTATCGTAGTCCACTGCTAGACATAGGCCTCTCCCAATGCGCGCCATTTCGCCTCCTCAACTCGTTACATCCATCTGCTGCCAGCAACCCTTAGCAAATCGTGAGTCCTTCGGGCCAGATCCTACACTATGTTTGCCGAGCCGTGGTCTCCACTCCAGAACTCGCATCCCCCATCGGTTATCGGTTCTTCGGCCAGCCCACTGCCACTTCAGCTTGTTTATTATACCAGCTATGTCGACGACGATTATTACTACAAAGATCTTGGACCTTTTCAAGATGAACATGTAGGCATTACATAGGTGTGAATGCTCTATCGGGTGCGATGAAGGTCAAATGCGCACTTATTTTAACCATAAAAAAGTGTTAAAATAAAAATATAAAAAGTTTAAACCAAAGAGGTATTTTTGGAATATACGGAGACGTACGCACAGGTCGCTTGTTGGCGCTGTACTATTTCAGTTTTCTGATTTGTGATTTCAGCGCAAAAGAGAGCTGATATTTAAAAGTGATATAAGGCCATTTGCCTGATGGGCTGCCAAGGATAGATTTTTGTCTCTATTCTGTCTCCATTTTGTCTCTATTTCTAGTTACATACTCGATGACTCAATTTTATCCAAAAAAATAATACACTGTCCGGGAAACCCAAGGGCTACCTTGCCCAACGCATTAGGACGCTGCCAGCATCTTGGGCACCTTGCCACCGGGACCCAATTATATTCACATAATCTAATCCTAGTTTTAGTTTCTAGTATTTAAGCTTTTATTGTACCTTATCTGTATATTTTAAAATTAGTCTATAATAAATAACTAATAAAACCTTTGTACATATTCTTTTTCCAGGACCCGCAAAAACCAGACAGCTGGTCTGGTATACTGGATGCAACAAAACCAGGCCCAAAATGCAGTCAAATGAATCCATTATCCGGAAAGGGGGTGGAAGGATCCGAAGATTGTCTATACCTAAACGTGTACACGCCGAGTTTGCCACAAGAAGAATTAGAAAAACTTCCAGTGATATTCTTTGTCCATGGCGGCAGTTATCTTCTTGGTCATGGAGACTATTACAGACCTGACTACTACATAGATAAGGATGTTGTTTTGGTAACCATAAACTATAGACTTCACATACTTGGATTCTTATGCCTTCATACCGAAAATGTACCAGGAAATGCTGCATTTAAAGATACAATAATGGCTTTAAAATGGGTTAAAAATAACATAAAATACTTTAACGGTGATGAGAACAACGTAACAGCGTTTGGGGACAGTGCGGGAGGTGGTGTAACGGCATCGTATACTGTTACGAAAATGACAGACGGTCTTGTTCACAAAATAATCACACAATCTGGAGTTTGTATTTCTGATTTGTTGTTTATCGAAGAAGATCCTATAGCAAAGGCTAAACAAGTAGCTAATCTTCTTGGCAAAGACCTAAAGGACATTAATGAATTATATGAATTTCTCCTAAATGAGCCAGTTGAAAATTTAGTATCAGCTGTTATGACAATTGAAATGGCAAGACCACCGTATATTATAAATTGTTATTTCTTACCCGTCGTCGAAAAAAAATTCGACCACGTCGAGCCGTGTATCGAAGAATTCCCTCTAGTTACTATACTGAAAAACAATCATAAAAAGCTACCATTTTTGACAGGTGTAACCTCTCACGACGGCGCTTTGTTTGCTCAAAAAGATAGCGATGGAAATATATCATATGTTGAGGACACACAAAGATTTATTCCGAGATTTCTGTCCTTGCCACATGACAGTCCCAAATCAAAGAAACTTGGTAGAGCATTGCATGAGTTTTACTTTAAAAACGAACCAATAAATGACAACAAAAAAGAAGAATACGTTAACTTCCTATCAGACGCTTACTTCATTCGAGATGCGATACAAATTTGCGAACTATACAACTATGAAAATGTGTATATGTATAATTTTCGTTATTCTGGCAATATGAGTACGAGAATAATGAAGAATCTCGGCATAAAGGGAGCGACTCACGGAGACATAGTTCAATATCAATTTTATAGGAAAAGCAAACACGAGAAACGTGACGCAAACGATGAGAACATTATTAAATTTCTAAGCGAAGCTTGGTGTAGTTTTGCCAAAAATGGGTGAGAATAATTTCATACTTTAAATTGAAAATTGTCAGAACGCTTGAAATAAAATAGTCTTCCACAAAATTGAGCCGAACTTGAAAACAAGAAATGTGACGTCATGCTGACCACGATGTCACACTACATCGACCTTCACTCTGTCACACTAGGTCACATTTCGTAGAACTATTAACTACTTTGAATTACCTTAACAAACCACCACAATGTCACACACTACGTCCTTCACTCTGTCACACTAGGTCACATTTTGATTACCTACTTTGTACTGAATTACCCTAAAAAATGTCATTTAATTGCATTCTGGTAATTGTCTACAAATATTAAGTCAATTTACATAGGTAATATTGTTCGGTAACATGTGAATTTCCCGCATTAACTTTTTAATATAGACACAAATGTGAAAATGTCTTTATTATTTCAGAATACCAACATGGTCGAACCAGCGTACAAAATGGCTGCCTTACAACCGAGACACCCATCTCTGCCTAAACATAGATCAAGAATTGACTCTCACGCAGCACCCCCATTGGGAAAGAATCAAATTCTGGTTGGATAATATGGGTGAAAGGTCTAAATTATAAGTTATTCTAGTCAAATTTACAGGTGTCACGTAATTAATAGAAAAAAATATGCATCTAAGGTGTTTTTGTACTTCAACCTATTATGATGAATTCCAACGTACTGTAAGACCCCATACGACCCATTCACATCGTACGCATTTGTACCTATACACAACCCTTGCATGTAAAGTCCCTTACCTACCCGCGTTGTGTCAGTGTGGTGGATCTTGTCCAAGATCCTCTACTTGAATGAGCGGGACAGCCCCATATCTACATTAGTTTTGATTGTAGTGACCCTCCCTCCCTACCCTTAGTACCGACCACCCTTAGGGTATACGAGAAGGGCACTATAAACTATGAACTCACAGGAACCTTACAAGTTCAGGTTCCGACCCCAGATCAGACAGTGTACAAGGTTGTCACAGACCCTCTCACCCTCAGTACAGACATGTCTTGTTCAACCACAGCATTCGGTTCCGCACAACTGCACGCGGCGGGTAACGTTAATTTCACCTCTCTGAGCGCGTGCTTAGATTCCTTTTTCCTAGTAGTGAACATCTGATGTTATTAGTCAGATTAAATAGGCTATTATGGCATGGGTGTTTTCTATTCGTATCAGCCTTATATTCGTATCTGAATATCCGCCATTCAATGCCGTGTGAAAGGGGTCTTACGTTGCGCATTAATGCGAAGCCCCTATTACTTACCAGAATGTAGAAATTAATTGTTATTAATGTATTATTAAGTTATTACTTATTCGTCTAAGTATGATATTGGTGGTTTTTGTGAACAAATAACATATATTTGGTGTTTTTAATTATTGTTTTGATTCTACTCGCTTACCTATCATATCCCGCAATCTATTGGATTGTTGAATGAAATTAAATACATGTTGTTAAATAGATGATGATATTTATTTTTAAGTAATTTTCTAGAATAAAACTGCCGCTTGTTCGTTTTTTATAAGTATATTTTTCGAAAAGTTGTCTAAAATCACATTTTTCTATTAATTATGTAAAGAGTTCATATTATCTCAAGCACACGCAGAGTCCCGGGTTCGATTCCAATATATTTTTTGTAGTCCCGCCAAAATTACATCAAATAGAAATCAGCAAAAGCTAAGTTTATCGTTAGCTCAAATGTTTATTTTTTTATATTCTACGCGGTTAAGTGACAAAATATTTTTTTTGAATATCATAAAAAACCATAACCCAGTTTTAGAATATCGAAATTGTTTAATGATATTTCAGCTATGCATCATTAGGAAAAGTTCCGATAAGCCGAACACGTTAATTAATTTTAGCTGTTTATAAAACAGAGTTTTGTGGTATATTTCTTGCTATTTAAAACGGTTATTTAACCATTTGTCACTTACTCGCGTTTTAGTTTGTGGACGGCAGTATTATTAATGTAACAGACAGACGAAAAATCATAACTTGAGCGATTCCACTTGTTATAAGACATCACAATTTCGTCCTTTACTATTTTTAGTCGCAAGTGTTATCTTGAATACCTGAAAAAAATCATGGAGCCTGAAAACCTCAAACATATTTAGATGGAGACCAAAAATATTGTAAGCGCCAAAGAAGGCATAACATCCATTTTTTTTTAATTTGCAGTTACACAATCGGTCACAAATACTCATTATTATAAGGTTAAAATTTAATTTTATCACATTTATATATATGTAGACATATTTCAAAAAAATCTGATATAAAATTTGTTTTTTGTCGCTTACACAAATTGGACGGTAATGGCCCGATATGGTAATTTTGATCTGATGCTGCAACAAGTGAAGAGGTTGTAAAGTAAGTTTGTGCTATTTTTCTATCGTGAAAATTTACAGGAATCGTGTTTTACCTTGTGTTGTTTAAAGCAAAATTGAGTATATACACCATTGACTTACAATTATATGGACGTCGGGTCCGCGCTAAAAAGTGTCCGAACTTATAGGGCGTTAAAATCGTATACAGAGCGTCATTCACGCTTTAGTCTTCGTTTGTTCGACTGACAGCGAAGCAAGCAAAATTCGACAGTACTGCGATGACATTACAATTTAAATTCAACGTTTTAGCTTTTTCATATTCCTTTACATGTCACTACGTTTAAATAGGTTGACTTGGGACATTTTTTTCGTGGTTTTTGTATTAGACCCGTCGTCCATTATTTGTAAGTCAATGATATACACCAAGTATATTCTCAATTTTACTTTAAACTCTTTCCAAAGTGATTGGTTGAACACTTCCAATGTTATGCGGAATCAACAAAAGCCATTTGAGGTGGTATAGAAGTGTATTACGTATTTTTTTTTAGAGTCCCAAGTAAATTTGTATGGTTTGTTCACTTTTTTGATCTTTTTAAAATAAAGAGATTAGCTGCCAGAAGCAGTTTCAACTTTCTTGAATTTCTGGTGCTTTGTTGGAGCCGTTTATCTCAGGGTCTTGATGAAGGCCAGTGTTGTTAACATCGGGGATTGGCGAATCTGAAACCAAAATGTAGACATTCTGGTGTTTTCTTACATTGCTTGCTTTTGGTATGAACATATACGAATTACATGAAACAAAATATATAAGTTCAGTAGGGCTAGCACGACATGAAGCGCGAGATATATCGCATAAACATATCGCGCTTTATGTCGCTCTCGCTCAAGTCACGCGCTGTGATTTGAGCGAAAAGAAAGAAAAAATCTTCACCGACGGCAGCTGTGGAAATCTCGCGAATGCCCGAGCATTGTCAAAGACCACGGAAGACTACAAATTTAGACTTAAAATTTTTCGTGTTTCTCGTTAGGTATTTAATGCCAAAAAATATCATACAACATAGGAACATAGGAACGTAACATAGGAATGCTGAAACCCGCAGCTCACCGAATCGAACTCGGAACGAGAAAACCGCGAGTAATCGGGTCCCGATTTTACGATCACCTACCCACAAGTCTAAAAAGTGTTACAAGTGACCAAGTGCTTTGTTTCCGACTGAAAGACCTTTTATTGGATAATGAATTCTACAGTGTAGAGGAATTTCTTTTAAAGAAATTGTAATTATATTTTAATTTTGCACGTTCGTATTTTGAAAATATTTTATTTTTATTTGTATTTTTGTAATTCATATTTTTCTTTTCATTATTTTATTTTATATTAACAATAAAATTATTTTAATTTTTTATTGAATTGAAATTCAATATTTTTTGTGAAATTATTCCACTAGTTTGTTATAATTATGAATAATTATAAAATAATTATTGTTTACATTAATGACGATGTTGGCCCTTGACATTATATTTTGAATTGTAGTATTATGAAATTGATAATATAAATGATTCTAATCTATTCTATTCTACATATATCATTATTATATCTATATAAATAGACAGCTATGTAAACACCACGGTAACAGCCACAAAAGCCAAGTTCCAGGGGTATAACTACTCTTTTGTACATATGTGCTGTTCAATTAATCAGTAACCCAGGACCCCGACTCAGAATCTTTTCATGTAGCGAACTGTATCAATGGGTTGAAGGGTGAGTGCTAACAACGAGTGAGCAAGGCCAAGCAAATGTACTTACAGTTTATTAATAATTTACTAGATAACACGTATGTTGCTATCAAAGCAAAACAGCAAACACTAGTCTAGGAAAAGGCGCCAAAAACAAACACGTTTAAATTTAGAATTTAAGTATAAAACTAAAACTTAAACAGACTGTAAAATATATACGAAAGAGATTTGTAGCGACGGCTGCGTTTCGCTACAATTCAAATTGAATATCGTTCTCGAATCGAAGGGCGCTTTCCGAGCTATTCAGATCAATCGAGTTAATACGTTCGATTCCAATTCGGATACGATATCGTTATCCAACAACGTTTGCGGAGTTAATAAAATATAATAAATTAATAAAATTGAACAAATCTAGATTTTATATAAAATAATAAAAGATTTCCATATTACAGGGGTCTATTCAGAACCTTACGATAACTCAGTTGTCGACCGGTTCGATTTCATATCGTCCGATGTCTTTTCATTTATATTCACAACACCCGAATCAAACGTCAAACTGTCGTATTCGAAACCGAACCGAAATGACGTCACTCCACTACGATTACTCGAACTTCTCGACCGGCAAAAGCTACAAACGTTATTCAGAGCACAGTTATCGAATGAAAGTTACCGAACGTCCCTATTGTATACAAAGCAATAATGTAATATGGAAATTTCTTATAATTTTAAACAAAGTCTGGATTTTGATCAATTTTATATTTTAGACCTTTAAAGTCTTAAAAATGTTTATAAAAGGATTTTCATTTTTCTTATAATCTATTTCACCGACTAACTTCGTAAACGCTGTTGAATAACGATACCGTATCCGAATCCGGCGGTCTACTCTCGATCTCCATCCGACATCGGTCCGAAACAATTACTGCCAAATAAGCAATACTTGACCAAATGAAAAGACGCGTGATGCGAATGAAGTTTCATACTGGATACTTGTCTTTTAATTTTGTCGAATATTACTTATTTGACAGTAATTGTTTCGGTCGGAAGGCGCCCTTATTCAAAAACGATATCCAACCGAACGATTCGATTAAAGTATCGAAGAGTTCTGATTAGGGGTCCAGGGGGTCTACTCTCGTTCTAATATGTAATTTTCGACCAAATTATTAGGTAATGTCTAGTATGAAGCTTCATTCTCATCATGCCACTTTTTATTTATGTGTATATATAATATGTATGCACAAGAATATTCTATATATTTTAATGTGTATATAGTTATATATTTGGTATTTAGCAATGTGTATTTTGGTGAAATTTGTTTAAGAATGTATTCGATTCATTTACCTGCTTTGTGCACGATTAACTGCCCTTCACCTAAAACTCCGTAATAATTTGTAAGGTTTCCTGGCAGAGATCGCTGTCTAGCGCTAAGGCCGCCGATTGTACCTTTAACTATGTTTTATTTTGTGTGCAATAAAGCTTTTTCTATTCTATTCTACTTATACGGAGACCGAGAGCACAGGGCCAGAAATAGAACATTTTTTGAAAATTCGAAAATTTGACAGATGTCGACATTTGAAATGTTAGCTCAGAGGCCTTACCATGAACTCTTCTTACAATTCAGTATAGGTTAGTAACGACAGAAAAGCGGGATGGTGATATACACTTCATGAAGCGCTGTCTCACAACGACAAATTTTTTTTTCTAAACTGAATCGTAATAAGAATTCATGGTAATGCCCCTAATGAATTAGAAAAATGCTCACTAAAAAAACACTCACCTTTTAGCGACATAAGCGACATAAATAGCTCCCCAAGTGGCAACACGGCCGGTAGATAATGATGACCGCAAGCCGGGGGGCATACCGGTTCTATGGCTTCTACAGATAAGAAATAAAAAAAACATACTTTTCATTAGGCGATAACATGTCGATGCCTTACTTTCTCAAACTCGTATCATATAAAGAGTGTTATTGAGGAGATGGCAAAACTTTCTATTTATTTTAAATTTCTTATTTACATCCACAGCACGGTTTCATCTATTCACCAAGGTCCTGTGCTAATCTCACCCATCTACTGCCTGCAACTTTGACAATGTTGTCCCCCCATCTCGCTACATTTACTTTAAATTTCTCATCAATGGTGTTAATTTGAATGAATTTAGTTTAAGAATAGGTAAAAACCAGTGTGTGAATATGAAGGAAATTGGTATATACAATCCATTTTTTGCATTGCAGTAACTTTGTGCTTTAAGATACGAGTTTCTAGAAAGTAAGGCGACGATACATTGACTTACAATTATATGGACGTCGGGTCCGCGCTAAAAAGTGTCCGAACTTATAGGGCGTTAAAATCGTATACAGAGCGTCATTCACGCTTTAGTCTTCGTTTGTTCGACTGACAGCGAAGCAAGCAAAATTAGACAGTACTGCGATTACATTACAATTTAAATTCAACGTTTTAGCTTTTTCATATTCCTTTACATGTCACTACGTTTAAAAATGTTGACTTGGGACATCTTTTTCGTGGTTTTTGTATTAGACCCGTCGTCCATTTATTTATAAGTCAATGCGACGATATTATATAAAGTATAAAACCAGCTGTTTAATAACAAATGCTATCAACGTTTTATTAAGTCTATTAAATATCACTATGTTTTACTATCATGCTATTCAATTATTTTTTGTGAAATTAGTTCCATTAGTTTGTTATATTTTTTGACAATATCAAGTGACGGCATGAACAAGTCGTGCGCCTGATTGTAAGATACACGACCGTCCAGAGCAGTTGCAGTGTCTGAGACATAAGTTGACAAGACCCGTGTGCCTGTAATTTCACCAGCACCCTTACTCTTCAAAACCGGAACGCAGTAATGCTCACATTACTGCTTGGCGGCAGAAATAGGTAAGGTGTACTTCCTAGACAAACTCTTTCACAAGGTGCTCTACTGCTGTAGTATTTTACCTTTGTATAATTATTACAGATTTATCACCCAGTTAGTACCTTTACAGCTACCAGTCCTGGCGAGAGATGTCGCTATTCACTGTATTAATTAAATTTTTATTGAATTGATATTCAATTATTTTTTGTGAAATTATTCCACTAGTTTGTTATAATTATTAATACAAAGATCGAACACTCAGAAAAATTCCTTCGATCCGGTCGGATTCGAACCGACGTCTTCTTGCATACCGTGCCAGACGCTATACCAACTAAGCCACGGAACGAACCAACGGACCTCACGAATTTTTTTCTATGTGCTTGCGTCGTGTCTTTGTACTTGGTCTTTCAACGACTTTTTAGTCGTAGCGCCATCTATGAGAAATCTATTACAGATTTATCACCCAGTTAGTACCTTTACAGCTACCAGTCCTGGCGAGAGATGTCGCTATTCACTGTATTAATTAAATTTTTATTGAATTGATATTCAATTATTTTCTGTGAAATTACTCCACTAGTTTGTTATAATTATTTATACAAAGATCAAATATTAGGAAAATTTCCTTTTTGGATTTGACTCTTCCAACTCAGCTACGGAACGTACCAGTAGTACTTGCGATTTTTTCTGTCTTTGTTGCAGATATTTATTTTTGGTTTTGAACACCTCTTTTCCCGGTTATAGAGAAAAATAACATACCGGATAGTTCAACCTGGCCCGCGGCAGTGCCCAGTTTGTTCTGCGCCTTGCAAGTGAAAGTGCCGTAGTGTCGCTGATCAATTGTGACTACGCGCAAAGTAGTTTCCGTGAACTCGTCTGATGTCCTGAATTTGGAGATCCTGAGACCAATAATATAGTTTTTTTTTTCGAGGAACATAAGGAGCCAACACACTTATTAACGCAGAATTATTATTATTAGCTGATCAGAAAAAGCTGAAAAGAAAAAGCGTCCAACGATAAATTCATTGGACGACTAGAATGTTCTTTCGGATCTAAATCGCGTACGAGACGAAACCACTCTATTTTTCACTATTATTACAATATCGATTTCTTAGGTTTTCGCGATTGTTACACATAGGAAATGAATTGTTACAAAAGTTATTAATTAATTACCTTATTTTAAAATTTTTCCAAAGAACATTCCAATTTACGCAACATATGTTTTGCAAATTATTTTATTTTAACAATATAAATTATTAATTAATCACATTTTATTATTAATGGTAATTACAATGAATTAAAAACATTAATCAGTATTGCAGTCATAAGTCTGCTTAAGTATTTTATTAGAGGAAATACTGGATCCCAAACCGGTGGGTACGAAGAAACCACCTTTTCTATGGAAATTAGGATGTATTTCTTTATTTCAATGGCCTCTCGCGGCATACTGAGTAGATAACTCTTTTGCAAGACCTGGGGCTTATCGAACTTAATTGTCTTTACCATCTGTGACTTTATCATCTCAGCCACCCGTGACCATAGACGCGTAAAGGTCCCAAAACGCTAGTTTGTTTCAAAAATCTAATATCTGCGATTTAGATCAAAGTCAAAGATCATTTATTCCATAGGTAAAATAAATTTACACTTGAAAACGTCACATTTACATTACATTAAGCTACTGCTCGTTCATTACGCTCACTTCCCTGCGAAGAACGAGCAAGAAACTCTAGGGATTGCTCTTTTCAAATAAACTTAAATGCTATGGAATACACTTTGAATCAAAATTTTTTTTTTTTTTTTTTTTGCACGTAAATAGGAATGTAAATATTAAGATTTGAAAGTGTGTCCCACCCGTCACAGCCATGGGTAGGACACACTTCTAAACGTTTTTACTTAATTTGTGTGGATTCTGGAGCCATGTCGTCTTTCCATACATCTTTATATAATACGTAGTCAAGTTTGTAATATGACTTTTCAATCAAAATATTTTTAATGTAGTTTTTAAACTTAGGAAATGATAATCTCAATATATGCTCCGGAAATCTTATTGTAAAAACGTATACAGTTCCCCAGTTTATAAAAGACTCGTTTACTTTGTTTAAACGAAATCATGGTACCATGAGTTTGGACTTAGCTCCAAGGTTAATATTATGGATATCTTCTTTCTTTACGGGCATATAAAATATTTGAGTAAATGTACTGTGATGTCACCAGTCTCCCTAAACTTTTCTCTGAGAGAAACCCGAGAGCCTAGACGGTACACAGAACGAAACGCTCCGAATCTCCGAAGATCCGAAAAATAGTTTCGTCGCGTCTAACCTGTTCTCATATCACGACTATCGGTCGTGGACATTTATTTTATCGTTGAACGACTGTCGTGTCTAGCTGTTCTGACTAGATCGTGTCGACAATTTATTGATTCACGGCAGCCGCCTATCGTTTCCACGACAGAATCTTTTGAAGCTGCGGTTTCCAGTGGTTGCATTTTTATCATGACGTTTTAATTATCGTCCAACGACTCTCGTTCCAGCTCTCCCCATTGTCACGACAGTCTATCGTCGTAATGTTAAAAAAGTAGTGAACGACAGTTAATCGTGTTGTACGTACTATATGTGAACAAGTGCATTTAAATATCACATATGCACGACTATCAGTCGTCACAACATAATGGGAAAGTGCCCTAAGAGCGAAAAAGACGTTGGGCATTTCGCATTGGTTCGTACCAACGCAGCTTGCCACAGGTCGGCAACGAATCGGCTTCTTGCGACATTCCGATCGCGTCCGTACAAAGGCCTGGTTTTCTTATTAATCGATCTTAGATTAAACACAGCAATGTTGAAAATTATCATACTCACCTATAATGCTGATTGTTCATCAGTTGGACTTCGTCCTTGAACCAAGTGATGGTGGGAGGAGGGTAACCTTCCACGTGGCATTCCAGATCCATGTCGTATTGAAGGGCCTGAAAAGTTGACCATAATGTTAAATAACATAAATTCGTACCCTTGGTAGAATGGAACCACAGAAGACCATACGTTACAAACACTTTAGTCAATTTGGTTTTTGTTTACTTAACTAAAAAGACATCAAAGATAACATTCAACTTCATTACAAGAAGATTGTTGTATGTTATATTGTATTGTATGTTGTATTGTTGTATGTCAACTGAATCCTTTGACTATTTGTTGGGGAAAAATCCGAACGACAATTACTAGAATAGACACAAATTGATTAAAAATCGTTCGCCGGGCCCCATTTGTCAGTGTGTTCGCCGGCGCGTGTTTTCCATACAAACTGAGGTACTTCAGTACAACGTTAAAAAAGGCTGCTTCGCGCTCCGTCGCGGGGCGTGGTCAATGTGTTAATGGCCTTAGAGGTGCAACATTTTCTCAAAAAATTACATGGGACCAACCAATACTGAGGTACCCTCTTTTCAACAAAAAAAGAATCATTAAAATTGGTTCACAAATATCCGGTCAAATCGTATAACATATATACAAAAGAAATACAATCGAATAGAGAACCTCCTCCTATTTTTGAAGTCAGTTAATAGTACGAAAGAGGTACATAATAGTATTTTTCAACACACTTGCTCGTAAACATGAGCAAATTAATGTATTGTAAGTATATGTATATAAATAATACAATTCAATATGTACATTAATGATTTTATTAATTAAATATTAAAACAACCGTAAATTACACCAGCTAAGTGAAATAACGTCAAATAAGTAGCTTAAACACAAGACTTAACAATAATAGGTGAATAACACTACCATGAATTACCTATACAATAATATTTTCTTTTAAATAAATAATAATGTATAAATATTCTGTTACGAAATCGCATTTTATTGAAAATCGAAATTTGAATATCAAAATCGTCCATATCGAACGGCTCGCTGACAACCTTGTTGCCGTTCCGTCAATGTGACCGTCAGTATGCGGGGCGCGGTGCGGTATCTAAAGCTTGGCATTTCTTTCTTTTTTATTATTATGTGGGCTCCACATAATACCAGGCATATGCTAAGTGGTGCTCATTCAGTTTCTTTCATTTTAGATCTATAGTTTTATTTTGTAAGTATAATTTAAAAAAAGAAATTGCTACTTAGCAATAAGGCCGCCTGTTGTGCGTATGTTTATCTGTACATGTGTTTATGTTCGTGTGTTTATCTGTGCAATAAAGTATATTCATTCATTCATTCATTCATTCATTCATTCATTCATTTAAATGAATGATATTGAATAAATTGTCTTTCTTTCTCTCTGGTCCTTTCTCTTTGTTCTCTAACAGTGTACATACCTGTTGAAGACGAGGTCGAGGTATAGTGACGACAGGAGCAAACTGGACTTCCATGTAAAAAGTACGCCTTACACCTTTTCCTACTCCGTTTTGGGCTACGCAGTAGTAAGTGCCGCGGTCTTCCTTGTGGACGGATGGTATCTTTAGAATGTTGTTTCTGAAAAACAATTTTTAAAATATTTATTACTTCATATTAAAATTACTAAAAGCACATTTGTAGTCAGTCGCTGGCAGCAGTAAAGTTTAATAAGGAATAGAATACAATAATATATAGTCTATTTAACTGCCTCCGTGTTAATAGTATAATTCCTTAAACGTAACTTCTCAAAGATCTAATTTACTATAGAGAGAGGAAGAAGTTTCATAGATTTCTAACATCGCACAGTCTATTAACAAATACAATAGCGTATTAATTCAAAAAGTGTATTTTATCAGAATGAAACACGAATTAGTCACTTCCTGTGAACGATCATTAAATCTCATGTACGTGAGGCGCAGTAAAAGTTTCCGGAATGAATAAGAAAAAATACTATAAATGGTCAGAAATGAATTTATTATTGTTTCTCAAAATATTCTCCGTTAGCGTTAATGCACTTTTTCATACGAATGAACCAATTTTGAAAACATTTATGCCACTCCTCCGTGACAATCTCTGAAACATATTTTTCATACTCTTCGACAGCCTCTTCAGGTGATGAAAATCGTTGACCGCGTAACTGGTTCTTAATTTTTGGAAATAAATAAAAGTCACAAGGTGCCAGGTCGGAACTGTACGCGGGATGGCTCATAATGTCAACGTTGTTCACCTTCAAAAATTCATTTGTCTGTCTGGCCGTGTGAGAATTGGCATTATCGTGGTGCAAGATAATACGGTGTTTACAGTTATTTTTACGGAGTTTTACAATAACTTCCGACTAACAAATGGTCGTGTACCAATCACTGTTCACGGTACAACGATTGTCCAAAGCAAGAGTAGCCACGTGCCCAGTTTTATTAAAAAAAGAAGCAATCATCCGCTTAGAGGCACTTTGCACGCGTGCCACTTTGGTTGGTTTCGGCTCATCTCGAAATACGCTCGATTGCTGCTTTATTTTGAGATCGTAACTATAAATTCATGTTTCGGCACAGAGCACAGCTTTTTCACACCCAAATTTTGTGTAGTATTGATTGTATTTGTCTCATGCCTATGCCTAAAGATGCCCAAATCTCATGGTATGTCACATGCCTGTCTGTTTTGATCGTACGACGCACAGCATCGATGTTTTTGTTGTTCACAGCAGTGAACGAGCGACCATCACGAAATTCGTCACTGAGATTCACACGACCGCGTTTGAATTCTGCAAACCAGCTATAAATAGTCGTCTTGCATGGTGCTTCATCGCCAAAAGCAGTTTGAAGCCGAGCGAAGCTCCGCTGAGCTGTTAAATTACACTTAAAGTCGTAGAAAATCGTACTACAAAAATTTTCACGAGTTATATCCATGATGATGTAGACAACCAATTTCTAAAATGACGCCACAATGTAAAAACAAGTGACAGTCAGATGAAACAAACTGTATTCTACAGCCAAAGAGTTCCATTTTCAAATGATGTAATTACTTTTTAAATATTGTTGATGTAAGTGGCCAGTTCCGGAAACTTATAGTGCGCCCTATGCATAGGTTAAGGTTTATTACAGACATCTAAACTTGCCAAATATACTTAAAAATAAAAGCAAAAAAAAAATATTTCATATATTTAGGTAGGTAAGGACTGTTTTGGCTAGGACTAGCTCAAATAACGTTTGTCTAATGTTGACCTAACTAGATATTTTTGACATGTTGCTTTAAATATTCTAAAGACATTTTTATTCAAGTGTGGATACTCCAATTATACGTTTAGCAATGGTAAAATCTTGAATTTCACATATTTTTAATTACAACACTATTGTACATGCAGTGCGACATATACGTTACGGCAAAAAGTAGTTAAAAAAACAAAAATCTGTAATAAGCACATACAAAAATTCGTAACATCTGCTGGTTCGTTCCTTAGCTCAGTTGGGAGAGCGTCAGCCTAGCATGCGGAAGACGCTGGTTCGAATCCAGTAGGATGGAAGAGATTTTTCATAGTGTCCGCTTATTATCATGGCGAGTCGCCAAATGAGAAACTTTTGAATGGCAAACCCTTACTTACCTTTCAAAAGCTTCTCCATCGGCGACTCGTATACCTTATTCAATTTTATGTCAACAACATACGGCAGCTGCTGCATTAAGCGACGATATTGCGTAACACAGAACAATAAATACTAGAGATGCCACGAATAGTGATATGGCCGAATACAGAATATTCGGCCGCCGAATGTTCGACGTAAGATCTGTGCATTTCACGCGCGACCTGTTACAACCAGGGATGTGGTGTTTTTGTTGAAAAATGATAAAAAGATAGAATCAACACGTCTTATGCCTATTATTTTTTGTGTATTACCTCATAACTATCACTAAAAGAGTATAACCACGTTCACTCAGTTTCATTTTTATAATTTTCAACTTCAAATACAGGCACATACATTTGTCTAGTTTACGAGCCAGAGTCCTTAGATTGGTTACGCCTTTTCTACCTGTTTGTTTTATTTTATTTTGTTTACATTTCGAACCTGTAAAGTTCTTCTCTGTGCTATATATTATTTTATCCTTATAAGGAATGCCTTAATGTCAATGGACATTTACATATTTACATATTTACATATTTATATACATAATTATAATTTATTTGGAAGTCAATGGACTTACAAATAAATTATAAGGTGTTTTTGAATAAAGATACATCTTTATTATTATTATCATTATTGTTATACCGCCTCTCCCTATTTATTATTATTATTATTATTATTAGGGTTTAAAGTATGAAATTGCCGTTTTATTGCAATAGGTTCTTTGAATTTT
>NW_020654158.1:0-12916 GCF_003589595.1 Hyposmocoma kahamanoa | reverse complement strand
AAACATGGATGCAACTACTTTTGCAGCATCTGATGGCTGCACTGCTTGGCACCGATCTGCTCTCACACTCTCACTTTATTTATAATATATATTATATAGCGGATAATTGAGGTTTTTAAGGCGTCTGGGTACAGTCCCAAGTTTACAAACGTATTAATAAATTTAGCTAAAACTGGGCTTATAAGATTTTTAATTGATTTTAAGTCACACATTCTTATTTCATCGATTCCTGGCGACTTTTTAGAATTTAATGAACCTATTACTTTATCCACCATTCTAGACTCAATAGCCCTAAAGAACATTGATTGGTTTGCTTCAGAGACATAACTGTCTCTACTTAACAAGGTTGTGCTACATATGTGTTTAATTTTACCTATTTCCTCAGAGTATGTACATGCAAAACTATTACATATTTCCTTAGTACTACAGTCACTTCCCATATTTTTTATGATAGTATCATCCAGACTGCAATTTTCTTTACCGAGACATTTATTCATGACATTCCAAATTTTTCTACTATCTTTGCCGGCATCAATTATTTCCTGTTTTCTACTAATGTTCTTGGATTTATTTATAAATTTCTGCGTTTCATTTCTCCACCTGTTATATTCTAATCGTAGAAGTTTATTATTAGGTTCACTCTTCCATTTTTTAAAGGGTTTGTCTCTGTATTATCATATCACTAATTTTTTTGGTCATCCACGGGCTGTCTGTACGGGTATTACTTATTACATTAATTTTTTTCTTATTTTTACTATAAATATCATGAAAGGTCTGGGTGATGCTACCATATAACTCTATAGTCAAGTGACAATAATTTATTCCAGTTAAAACTTAATAATTGTTCACAAATAGCACGATTGTCCCAAACAGTCACAGTTTAAATCTTAGGTATACTCACGCTTTTCGCTTCTAACGCTTTTCGCCTCTAACGCTACAGCTACTGGATAATGGTCCGCAAGCTTATGTAATATAATGCCCGAGGACATAGCACACTTAACACTTCTCACAAAAATATGGTCAATGCACGTTTGAGATAAGACACACTTTCTAAACTCTTCTCTTGTAAAACCGTATATGCAGCGAACAAAACCATAATTTCCTAGAAGCGTCTCGTATTCTATTACGCACTTATTATTTCGCTCCAATAAGTCAAGGTTCATGTCGCCAGCAATAATGCAATCCGTGTGAGTATGGGCACCTCCAGTAGAGTGACGGAGTATATCCTTGATATCAAGCATAAATGATGGTAGATCGGTACTTGGTGGTCGGTAAATAGCGTGTATTAATATGTTACTATTTGTTGTTTTATACAACAGGATAACGACTCTGTTACTTTCAAGCTATGTTGTTTACCTTTACAACAAGTAATTTTTTTGGAAACGTAAACTATAACTCCTCCACATCGGCCTGAGTGCCGTGTGCATTTCAAAGTTAGGTATATTAAAACACATCTCTAGGTCATCGTGAATGTCGATGTCTGTTAGTATAAGTACATCCAATTTATTTTTGCTCACTATGCCTAACAGTTCCGCATAGTTTTTCCTTAGAGTTCGTATATTTATATGAAGTAGAATTATGTCGTTGTATTTACTTACGGTTGCCATCCATTCCGAGACATCATTATAGGTACAAGTGGTTTTTACTTCCATGTTATCCACTGTTGTAGATAATAAGTTAAGCAGCACATAAATAGTAGGTTAGTATAAGTATAAACACATTTTTATTTTTTTGTATCGTTTATGTAGGTATGCAGATCAGCTGAGCAGTGAATGACGCGTGTGCGATCTTGGTCGTCTTTCTTACATAGTACTCGCCCGTTTTTTAACCACACATATTTAAGAAGTTTTCCTTCTTCTTTTGCTTGGCCTGCCATAGAAGTTCGCGATGATATTTAGTCAAATCCTCATTTATAAAAACCTTAGTGGAACAGGAACTGTTTGGGAAAATATCGGTGTTTACCCGCATTTTTTTTTCTATTTTCTATCCACTTCTGTTTGGTTCCTTCGGTACGAAATTTGACGATAATGCCACATGAATTTGGATTATGCTTGGTGGCACGGAGCCGCCAGGCTCCTTCGATGTTGAGTGTGTGCGTTATTATTATTATTATTATTATACCCGCAGAATCCACGTCCAGTTTTTGTGCTATCTTTTCCACTACCTCCTTCAAATTTTCACGCTCTTTATATTCTACTCCCACTATTTCTATGTTTTTGGATTTCTCTGTTTGCTCTAAGGATCTCACCCGTGCTGTGCGTTTAATGTCTCCAGGTGCACACATCTGTTTTTTACGTCCTGAAGTTTATTATTTGTATCCTTCAAAATATCTAACGTGTCCCGATGACATTTAAGAAGCTCATCATATTTTTCAGCATAGAAATTTGTATTCCTTTGAATTTCATACACAATTTCCAGCTTGTCATTGAGTTCTTTTATAGTGGATTCCAAGTTCACATTCTGCAATTCCTGTTTTTTTGGCGTTGATTTTTTACTGTCACCCGCATTATTCGCGCAAAGTCCGCATTCCTTAATACGGAGACTTAATTCGTAGTTCGGTCACGTTGATGATACTTTCACAATATTACTTAAAGATAGCACACCTTTTTTTTGGACCATCTTAATTCTTTTAGTACTAAGATCCAATTTACTATGGAACAAGAGAATTGTGGTACTTTAGCTTTCTTAGATGTTTTAATTAAAAGAAAACCTAATAACACCTTACTGTATTTCGAAAGAAAACCCATACAGATAGGTATCTCAATGGTAATTCTCATCACCATCCTAGCCAGTTAGCTACCGTGGGCAAATCTTTGTTTCAGAGAGCACATGGTGTCTGCGACAGTAATCATCTGGCAGGAGAACTTAAGCATATAAAGCAAGTCCTACATGCGAATAAGTTGAAAATTCCACGCCAATGCCGCAGGCCCCGTGTGAAACCACCAACAGTTGAACGAAGACCTGCCATCTTACCTTACGTGAGAGGTGTTACAGACAAGATCGGAAGAGTCCTCAGGCGTGCATCTATTAAGACCTATTTCAAGCCCCTGAGGAAGATTTCTCTGTTCCTGAGACCCGTGAAATGTAACATCCCCTTACAGGATGCAGGAGTTTACAAGCTTGACTGTGAGTGCGGTCTCTCTTATATTGGACAAACAAAGCGAAGTATTTGTACCCGCGTCAAAGAACATATAGCTGATGTCAAACACCGTCGCGTAAACAAGTCTGCAGTCTGCGAGCATGTCATGGATAAACCTACACATTCAATGAAGTTTGACAAACCCCAGGTTCTTGCAAAAGAAGTCTGTTATCTACCCAGGATGCTGCGAGAGGCCATTGAAATTAAAAAACAACCTAATTTCAACAGGGAAGAT
The DNA here is from genome assembly GCF_003589595.1 of Hyposmocoma kahamanoa. NCBI lineage: Eukaryota > Metazoa > Arthropoda > Insecta > Lepidoptera > Cosmopterigidae > Hyposmocoma > Hyposmocoma kahamanoa. The sequence continues at coordinate 9,542 of NW_020654158.1, read as the reverse complement.
GGTTTCTCCGTACCACCAGTTTGGGATCCAGTATTTCCTCTAATGAAAAGTCCCAAACAGACGTAAGACTGCAGTACTAATTAATATGTTTTAGTTTATTCTAATTTCTATTAATAATTGATAATAAATTGAACTTAATAAAAATTCATTCAATAAAATAATTTGTAAAACTTAATGTAGCGTAAATTGGAATGTTTTCTTTGTAAAATTAAAAATAAGGTGTTTAATTAATAACTATTGTAACTATAGTGAAAAAATAAGGTGGTTTGCATCAATATTAGACATAACTGGTTGAAGACTGTACCACCTCAGTCAACCGTGGGCCCTTTACAGGTCCCGAAACGTCGGTTTGTTTGAAAAAATAAACATACGCGATTTAAATCCGGAAAAATAGTTTCATTTCCTAAATGTTTTTTTTATTTATTTTTTCTCAACATACAAGGTAAATTGTATAAATGCTTACTGACTAATGAGTTTCTACATTAAACCTTATTTGCGAGAGACTGGTGCCTGAGATATGCATAAAAATGCCTGTATTATTAGAGGTCACCAGGTCCATGCACTTACATTTATGTTAAAATCAATTTTACATAGATTAGGTAGGTACAATAAATCAACAGTAAAAATGGATTTAAATGGATTGTGATTAATTAGTTACTTTAAATTTGCAAAATTATATAAAATAAAATTACTAAAATTTTTGGAAATAATGAAAATTGTGATACAAGTTCATAAAAGAAAATATCAAAAGTAAAATTCGCGGTCTGCAACGTGTCGTAGATTTTTAAATACAAATATGATTTTCCATAACTTAGAAGACAACACGTTCACGTGTTCTTTGAAGCTTAGTATTTCGTCAACTAGGATGCCAAGATATTTAACTGTGGAATTTCTCACAAGGGTAGGACAGTCGTACGTGGAGTTGCAGTTAAAACATGAATGCGCCATTATGGAGCGACGGATTTGGAAGGAGATTCTGTTTAAGTCCAAATTTTGTTTTTTACAAATTTTGTTTTATCCATCTTTAGAGTAAGGACGTTTCTACTGAGCCATTTATAGACCCTATCAAAGCCTTTCTGGGCATTGGAAAAGGTATCATTCCAATTTACGCTAGAGAAGAGGAGAGCTGTATCATCTGCAAAAGTCACGATTTTACCATGATGAAGATGTAAGTTACAGAGTTCGTTGATGTAAATTAAGAACAAAGTAGGGCCAATGATACTACCTGCGGCACCGCATAATTTACCTCCTGTCTATCGCTAATAAGTTCCCCAATCTTTACTCTTTGGTTTCTATTGGTAAGGTAACTTTTAAAAAGCTATAAGGGTAGTCCCTTTACGCCCATGGACTCCAGTTTATGCAGAAGGAGAGGAATACAGACCATGTCGAAAGCCTTAGCAAGGTCGAGGAAGACAGCTAAACATCCCTTCGTCAAGACTACGGATAATATCATATGTGAGCTCATGGACTGCGTCACCAGCGCGGAAACCATATTGGGCAGCTGATAGTAGGCAGTTTGACTCTAGGAAGTTGACTAGGCGTTTGTTCAAAATTTTTTCCAAAATCTTGGATAAAGTTGGTGACAGAAATTCGCTGATAGTTACCGACACAGCTTTATCACCACTCTTGTATATACGTTTTATAATTGAAGATTTAAACGGAGTAGGAAAAATGCCAGAATCAATAGAGAGATTACAGACGTAAATTATAGGTGGAATAAGTGGGTCTTTATATCTTTTTGGGAAACTACCCGACAACTGGTCGTCACCGACAGCACAGTCATTTCTTAATCCCATAATAAGCCTATTAATTTCATCATGGTCCGTGGGGAGAAGTACTAGTGATTTTGAGTTGACGGTTGAAGGGGTTAGTGAAACCAACTCATGACTTTCTGTCTTACCCATCTGCTCCGCAAGATATCGGCCAATGTTGGCAAAGAAAAAATTTACATCATTAACGCGTCCACCCGAATCTTCACCGTCAGAAATAAGGTTAGCAGAGTGATCCACTCTCCTCCTCATGCAGGAAATATCTTTAATAACTTCCCACGGTTTCTTTGTATTACTACCTGCTTTATGAATGTTTTGTCTCTCATAAGCTCGTTTTGCCTTTTTAAGTGTTGTATTACAAAAATTGCGATATTTTCTGTACGTTAATTTTAAGACTTCATTTTCTGGATCCTTTTTAAGTTTTTATGGAGATTATCTCGGTTACGCATGCAGCGCAACAAGCCCACTGATCCAAGGTTTGCTGGCTCGTTTCCTTTTAGGTACTTTACTCAGATTCCAGACAGAATCAGATTATTCGGAGAATTTGCGGGACGTGATTCTACCAGCTGCAAATTGTTGTTCGAAAATAGTAAACATATACAATATGTATAACATATTGCCTTTGCCACGCGTGTACATTAGGGATATCTGTGTATTTGTGAATTCTGATCCTCAATATTTTCAGACACGTGGTAAAGTCATTCAAAGGCAAACTAAAGCAAAAATTATGAATCTTTTATACCAAACCCGTTGCAATAAAGTGATTTATGAGAATAACTACTTCAACAAGTGTATAACAATTTTCGATAAACTACCAAATGAAATTAAATTGTTGCAAGGACATGCTTTTAAATTACAATTGACACAATGACTTTTGACGCATTACTTCTATAGTAATAAATAGTATATTTTCAAATGTTGTACATTAATTTGAAACTACAGAGACCAAACATTAAATCCATTAATATTGGCACATCTGCTTGCAGGTTGATTATAATGTAATGTACTCTTATACTTAAGACTTGTATAATTTCTGTATTCTGGCAATTGAACGTATTCTATTCTAAAACATTCATTAGTAATTATATAAAAGTTAAAGTAAGTACAGATATTGTGAGCCTATTTCTTGACCGCCATATAAAGACCTTCTGCATAATGCAGAATATATGTGTAATATGATGCTTTTTTTTGTTAAATTAACAAATTATTTCTATTATATTAAGCTTGAGATCACTCACGTTCATCTTACGGATTGTCTGATAAACTGATTAGACAAGGTTTTAGGCAAAATAAATAACCAAATAAATATATTACTTCAGGCAAAATTGTTAATTTATTACAAGATCGTAGACTAAGTAGTGGGCTCATTTCACTTTTTCAATGTTGTAAGTCTTGTTTAGACAACACCTATACCAACATCGTACCTAATATCTTTATGAATAAATCAACGTCTGATGACTGCGGTCAGTTTACGACTTTTAAAACACCTTTCGGACAGCACTATGTTCATTAATTGTATAATTCACTTTGATAATTTAAATCTAAAGTCATAACACTAATAATTCTTTGAAATCCAGTAATTGGGCCACAGTGGAAATGAAAGGACCTGTACACTAGTGACAGTTTGAGCGACTTTGCTAGAGAGTACGCGTTATTATTTATCTTCGTATTATTGCAACTAAAGTCATGGCTAAGAGATAAAAGTCTCTATTCTATTAAAGCCTTCTTCATACATACATCTCAATAAATTTGATCTTTTAACTTATTCAACAAAATATATACACTTATAGTATTTTTATATTATTGACATCTTCATGACACGACAGTAACTACTGTTATAATATGTAATCTTAAAAATTAAGCTGTAATATAATATTTCGTTGTATTTTTTTTTTATGTTTAATAAGTCAGTGTATACTTTTATATTGCAACGCCCTAATAGTTTGTTTGTATGAAATGCCTGTCTCAGTACTATCCATTATGCAATTAAACAAATTAATTACTTAATAGGAATTTCTTTAGCTTTATTAAGCTGTTAAAATAAAGATGCCCATCAATTTGCATGCTAATATCGGCAAATATGAGAGTTGTTTTAATATGTATACCTATTTGTACCATCTTTTGACAACCATATTTTCAACGAATAAATATAATTCATTCAATGAAATGATGATATATTTGAATGCTATGATGTGATAAATGAAATAGTAAAAACGACTTGGAATTGGGACATTATAAGCAGCGACACTGGAAGAGACAAAAGTTATAAGTTAGCTTTTCAATTAATGTTTGATAATAAAATTGCAAAACATGTCATTTAAATGTAAATATAATTTTACTGTCATTTAGGTACTGGTACGACACGGGTTAACTATGATCTCAATTAAGGTAATCTTTACATACCGCTTACAGATATATATATTAATTTTAAAAATATAAACTCCCAAACTAAATACTCTCAACGCCTTTAAATCGATAGATATTAAAAGTACCTTCTGCTGATATTGATGGTATTGTTTCCTGATCTTATGAAGCAAAGCTATTCCTCTCTTTCTTTTTTAAATATCAACCTTATCAATCTGAAACCGGTTTTAACACCATTCTCAGTGAAATCAAAATTATTCTTAGTCAACTATGCGCACATTCTTTTTTTTATAGGTATAGATATATCTAAGAATTCGATATGAAAACATATTTTTAGCTATTCATTACTTTGCTATGACATTATTCTTAAACGCATCTTTTCTTCTTGAATTAGAAAGTTTAAAATAATATGTTTTCAATATTGATTTTCTTATTTAAACATCATATACTATCCAAATAATGTAAGTTTTTATATTGATTTTATTACATAACATTATTATTATGTTAAAAAAACAAAACAGTTAAGTAAGACGTGATAAGTATTAAAAAATTGAAACAATTTACAAAATTCTCACATTATGAAATTTATAAATGTTAAAAACTATGAGCACGTTAGCTCAAAGTACTACACGCAAAATAGGCGCCTTTTCGTCGAGTTGCCCGTTGCACCAAGTACCAAGTACCAAGTAGCTCAAAGTATATTTATATCATTTTTCGCTTAGTTATGCCAAAACTATAAAACCAGTCCTGCTCGACTAGACTACTACTACTCGACCACGCACACTTTGTTGCTTTGCAGTCACCATACGACACGCAAACAAGTAACGCGTAGTGTAGCACAAAAAGTAGGACGCGTGTGAGAGAAAGTTTGTTTCTCTCTTACTCTCTGTTACTCTTTTGCTCCGTTTTACTTCGAACGGTCCAAAGTCCAAAGTGTTAAGATTGACGCGCTCTTGAGTACCAAATGATGTCTCATAAACAATCTGGTTTCACTGGGGGATCACTGATATTTCGAATTTATGCCACTTACGAGATTGACAAGTATATTGACACAAAAACTTTATAACCAAAGACCATTATACAGCCGCTGCTCTGTCGAACGACAAAAATCTATGGTTACTAGGATGGATTTAACACAAAAGGTGATAGGCAAAATCACACTCGTCTGTTGTTTCCGCACAACAAACCACGAAACATTCGAAGAACTCATTATCTCCTAATTCTCTGAGTCAGTAGATGAATTCACTACAGCTTAGTAAATCACAAAATAAAAGAGGGTCAGAACCGATCAACAATGGGTACTCGCGTAATGAAAACATAATGTAATCTGTATCAGAGCGTGTGCGGAATGCCCGCTGCAAGCGATGTAGTTGTAGACCACACTGATTTGTTGACCACCACTGAGCCAACGATTTTAGCAAAAAAAAAAAATTAAAAAATCAACACGTAAGAAAAAAGTTACTCGCGACACGTCCGCTCAGTAAGAAATACTTTCCAGAACAACAGAATTCATTCCAGGCGCCAGCCAGAACACCCAGACCAGAATCAATGTAGAAAAGTTCTTTTGCCCAAAAGGTCCTACCAGGAGTCAAATTCGGGACCTCTTCATCCAGCGCCCACAGCGCGAGTCGTTGGGCCACCGAAGTCGTCAATTTGAATTTTTATTTTAGAATCAGATATTTGTAAGTGCAAAACATTAAGAACTACTCAAACAGATATTAATAAAAGTAATACGATCTCGTCGAAGTAATAATTTACAAACAAACAATTCGCCGTAAATAATCTATTTGTACTCGATACTATTTGTATTTCGTGTATCGATGCTATTTGATAACATATTACGTGCTATGCCACATAGCCAATTAACAAGTGTAGAAAATAACCCATTGTTTGTGGTCCTAAAGATTTTTATCTCGCTACCCAGTAACATCAGAGTATTGTCACTTAATACATTTACACGTAAAATAAATACAATGCTATTTGATGACTGCTGACGAGTATTACAACAATATTTTAATTAAAAACTTTGGTATTACCCTGTAAAAGGATTTCTGGCCCGCAAAACTAACTCGTATACTAAGCAACCAGATGGACGTCTCTAAAGTATTAATTACGACTGATTAATATAATTGAAGACATGAGTGGATGAAGGTGATATGTCGCATTTTTAGAGTTTCGCTGTTCTATGCATGGATGATGGTGTTATGTACATATAAATAATTTTAAGCCTTAAAACAACCACGTTTGTGGCTATTTTAGAAATTCACGACTTGGTGAAGGTGTCATGTACACTATTATTTTTAATATTTTTAATCAATATTGGAAGAATGTGGTATGGGCACTTAACATTTTTATAGACGCCTAAAAAGTACAATGTTAACTTTTCTGTAGTGGATGAAGGAGCTATGTGGCATTGCACTGTACTTACAGTGAATGAAGGTGTTATGTGCTGCACATGTCACTTTCATTCATAATACGGCGTTCCGTTTATTCCCGCTCTTTTGACAATCGGACGCACGAGTCGCTTGTTGTTGTCAAAAATATTTTAACTGTGGCAATAAATTGATATTGATAACTTACAAAACAGTTAGTGGAAGCTGCCATTAATCGTTATTTGGTTGAAACACCGGTGAAAAGCATTGTTTACGAAAATTATAACCTAAAAATTTTTGTCAAGGTAAGTATTTTTCTCTTTTATTATTAGATTCCGTTATTTCTTGACTCTTGTATAATACTAACTTATTTTATTAATTTAGTGTTATAATGATGTAACTAATCCTGATGCATTATGGTAGAAATGTGTGGTGTGTTAATGGACACAAGGGTTTTGGCAGAAGCTTTTATTTTGTCAGTGGGTTGTTGAGCATGAGCTGATAGCACGCTTGGTTTTATAACGTATTTTAACTTTGAATGTCAATAACGTTATTAAGGAATAAATGAATAAAATATTTATTTGACGGCCGTATGACGGAGCGGTTTGTGTAGCGGGCTGCCACGCCAAAGGTCGCGGGTTCGATCCCTGCACAAACATTTGTGTGCATGAACATTTAATGTTTGATTTGGTCTGGGTCTTTATATGTATAATATGTATGTATTTACAAAAAAAAGTATATAAGTATGTTTATCAGTTGTCTAGTACCCATAGTACTAGCTCTGCTTAGTTTGGGACTTGATGGCGCTGTGTGAATGTGGTAAAATATTATTATTGTTATTCAACTATATTCTTCCTGCACCATTAATTTTTCATCTTTGCACGCATACATTATTGCTTTGCTTTTCTTCTAGATAAATGCAATACGGCATTAGTGTCTCAGCATGAATGCGAATGCATTGAGCACGATCAAGACCATGAGCCTTCAAATTTTCAATTTGAAATAAGTTCCGGAAATAATGAAACACATACATCCAGTTCGTTAGGTGTCAGAGATCCAGATGTAATAGAAGATTCCCAATTTGATTAATAAATACATCAGAACTTCCTTTGCGAAGTAAAAAAATCTATACCGTTCTTGATAATGCAACTTTTTCTGACGAAAATGTCAAAGATTTTTCTTCAGGAAGTGATGATGTTTTCATACCAGAAAGCTCTCCACGCTCTTACACTTCTCAAACTTCTAGTGAAACAGGTGACAGAGTTTATCAACAAGACCTACAAATTGTTTATCCATCTACCAGTAGAATTCAGGAAAATACTATAACATTCCAAGAAAATGCTAACAATTCTAATCAACATGATCTTGACATTGCGCGTCCGTCTACCAGTGGGAACCACGAAAATGGAGACTTTCAAGAATGTGATATACCTAGAAAACGAAAAATATTTTCAGTTAAAGACAACAAATCAAAAAAACGATCTAAAAATGAAAGGACTTGGAAAAAAAAAAGCTGCAGCCATTGCAAGAGAGAAAGGAGAAGAGTACATTTCGTATAAAAATAAGGTTATTCCAAAAAAAATCAGTCCAAGAAGGAATTTTGTGTCATGAAATATGTAGGCTTCAGTGCTCCACTAATTTTGCAATAGACGAAAGGCAGTCTATTTTACAAAGCTACTACTCCTTAGATGTGAATAGCAAGAATGCTTTACTTTTCAATAGCATTGTCAGTGAGCCTGTCGCAAGACAACGTTGTAATGCCAAAACCCATAAATCGGCGTCGTACAAGTATTATGTTAAATTTGCTGGGGTTACAAAGCAAGTTTGCAAGTTGGAATTGTGTCGGTTGTATCAAATAAGCCGTAAAAAAATTGATCTCATAATAAAATCTATTAAAAGCAGTATTTCTGCTCCAAATCCAGACTGCAGGGGTAAGCACCAGAATCGTCCTCACAAAATGGATGAAGACGTTGTGAACTGTGTTAAAGCACATATATCAAGCTTTCCTGCCGAACAGTCCCACTATTCTCGTAGTAAAAATATGCACAAGTTATATCTTTCTCCCCTCTTGAATGTGACCAAGATGCATAGTCTATATCTGGAAATGTATGAGAAAGAAAATTTAACTGAGAAATATAAAATCAAGAAGACAACGTACAACAAAATCTTTGTCACAGAATTTAGTTTATCTTTTAGATACCCAAAGAGTGATACCTGTGCAACTTGCGATGCTGGGGACTCAAATGAAGAACATAAAGAAAATTACTATGCAGCTGTGGAAGCGATGCAAGCCGATCGAAAGAAACCTAAACCGGCTGATGGTGTGCTTTACATTACGGTAGATCTACAGCAAACGATGCCTTTGCCAAAATTAACTACATCCAAGGCATTCTATCTACGACAACTCTGGTTTTATAACTTTGGTATTCATGTTATAGACGGCACATCCAAAGAAAAAGCTGTTTGTTGTACATGGACTGAAGATATAGCGGATCGTGGAAGTTCAGAAGTCGCAATTGCACTCTTGAGGTTTGTGGAGGTAGATTCAAGTTGCCAAGGTACAGATCATTTGATAATTTGGTCGGATTCATGTGCCGGACAGAACAAAAATTTCAATTTAATATGTCTTCGCCAATACTTGTTCTTAAGAGGATATTTTAAAATCATAGACCACAAATTTCCCGAAGTGGGACATTCATATTTAGATTCGGATCGAGATTTCGGGAGGATCGAAAAAGTGCTTCGAAAAAATGATACAATCTATGCACCTGAACAATACCGAACCATTATAAGTAAGGCTTCACGAAACAACATAGTTATTGATATGACTGACCATTTCAGGAAAATAAACGATTTGCAACTAAATTTAAATTTGATAAACAGGAAAAAAATACTAATAATGGCAAAATTAGTTTTAGGGATGGCGTGAAATGGATTAAGGTTGATGAATACGGTTCGTTTTTATACAAAGAGTCCTATAACGAAATGACACCATTCCAAAAAGTTGATATTTTAAAAAAAAGGGGTCAGATTAATC
>NW_020654157.1:0-14927 GCF_003589595.1 Hyposmocoma kahamanoa | reverse complement strand
GTACTAAATTTTCTGTGTAATAAAAATAATGCAAATAACTAAATAAAAGTGTTTTAATGGCATGTATGAATGTACGTTGTCTCCGAGATTTGTTTGACAAAAGTCAAGCAAAAGGAGTCAAGTTCAGTGTTGAGTTGTATGTATGTAATTTATAATATGTGTTATGTTATGGGACTTACGTAAAAGGACAAAATAATAATAATAGTATAATTTTTTTTTAAATAGTAGCAATAATAAAATAATAATAATGAAAAAAGAAAAAAAAAAACGAAAAAGAAATACTCCCCAGAAAACCCTTCAGCATCTGAGATGCGAACCGCGGGCGGTGAAATCTGAATCCGGCCGCTATCCCGCTAGACCAAAGCGCACACAAGTTGTACCGGCGAAATTATGGTACAGTTTTGTATTCAGCTGTTATCTATTCAATGTTGCGACGAAGTGGGTAATAGCAAGACACTTTTTTAACGAACGGTAGCAACGACGCAAGGAGTCTCTTTTTTAAAAAACACTTTTAATCCTGTTGTTTTGATTAATTTCACAACACTCACTGATTTTGCAGGAATATATCACGAAATTTTATTCTTTATTACTAAAATTTAAAGTCATACACAAGTTTAACAGTCGTACAGAGAAAATTTTGTAGCCGATATTTACGCTCTAAAATTCCTTAAAGTACTAGGTATTTCACGATGATAATAATTTTCCTGGCGAATTGAACAACTATGAACACTTATATAAACATTAAGAACTGGAAAACTTATAGTAGCTATTTTTTAAAAATAAATTAACACAGAGCGATGTTCGTTAGGCGAATGCAGCGCCCTCCCTCTACAAATTCTGAAATAACGTACGTGTTCCAAGCAACATGAAACATGTTATTATATTCGTAAGGGAAAAATTTGAATTCAAGCTGAGGTCGTATCGACTCCTAAGCATAAAAAAGTTGTCGACTAACGTTCGTGTCTTTATACCAATATCTTCTGACCTTAAGGCGAGGTATTAAACCACTGGGCAATTTTCAAATTTGGGGATAAATGTGAATGTAATAACAGGGCTTCAGTTGAAAATCAAAATTTTGCAGATTCTCTGTAGTACTTAAAGAGAAATATCTCCATATAAAATGATCTACAAAGTTATATATTTTATTTTTAAATAACTAGTGGAGTAATTTCACAAAAAATAATTGAATATCAATTCAATAAAATGTAATTAATACAGTGAATAGCGACATCTCTCGCCAGGACTGGTAGCTGTAAAGATACTAACTGGGTGATAAATCTGTAATAGATTTCTCATAGATGGCGCTACGACTAAAAAGTCGTTGAAAGACCAAGTACAAAGACACGACGCAAGCACATAGAAGAATTCGTGAGGTCCATTGGTTCGTTCCGTGGCTTAGTTGGTATAGCGTCTGGCACGGTATGCAAGAAGACGTCGGTTCGAATCCGACCGGATCGAAGGAATTTTTTCTGAGTGTTCGATCTTTGCATTAATAATTATAACTTTAGTCGTTTTGGCGATTCGCTCTAACAAGTATTTCCCTGGTTTATTTTTACATTTTTACATTTTCCTTCTACATTTAGATCTTGAATGCACGCAGGCATATCATTTAGTAATTTAGGAATTATATAATCTAATTTTCGAGTAACATGCACATTATTTGTTTTAAGGAGTAGATATTTTTTGGTTTTATATGATACTTAAAGTTTTTGGTCTCTGGTATCCACATAATTTATGTACATAATTAAATTCATTCAAAATTGAAAGTTTGACTGTCAAAAACACTCATTACTTCACAATAACTAAATAACCCGACGTTATTATCCTTATATTTATTTTTAATATGATTTGGAACAATAGTTTTTAAGATTCTTATTTGCAAAACGTATTATATGTTAAACCATAACTACTTATACCGTACCCAATCACAGAATCAGCTAGGGCCATATACATTAACCTTAGAGTTTTGTAAGAAACCTTATATATAAGTATTATTATACCTTTAGATAGATAGATAGATATTAGATTTAGAGTGCGAAGTATTATTGCCCTCTCTAATAATCTGCCATAACGCGTAATGTTTCAGAACATGTTAATAATAAAAAAAATAGACATACATACACATCTGAGTAACAATTGTTAGCAGGAAAATGTCGGAAGAACACACGTGATACTGTACGTAGCTTTTATTTCTACTCAAACGATTCCAATCTTTCAACTTCCAAAATACAATCCAGTCTGAATAAAAAACGATATCGCATTCCAATTTGTCTACTCCCGCTAGCGTCATCTAACAGAAGCACTATTTCAAATCAGCCAGTGATTTACATACGTAATTATTTAAAACAGAAATTAGCTGAAGTTATTTTATTAAGGTACAATCTTATAATTAATAACATTATTTAAAGTGTCATTATCTAAATCAATCATTACATTATATAAAAGTAAACATTCTAATATTAAGCGGTATAAGGAACATTGTGACGCCATCTAGCGGAACCTAATTTTAGTAACATTAAATCTACTTTTATTATAGTAATGACATTAAGGTATTTAATCTTAGCAGTAGAATAGTATTATATTTATTAGAGAATATATTATTGAGGCTAACACAATGATTATTTTCCGTGACATGACGGACTCTTGTCTATAATGATTTCTAATGTTTGAAATTCGACCTTTTAGTATATCCTGTAGAATATTAGCCTATAACCAAGATTGCACGCAATGGCGTCGAATTAATCAACGGATAGCCTACGTAGTCCCCAGACAGACTCGCCGTGATGCAATTGGTTTGATTATTGATTTGTTTGCCAGCTACGATTAGAAGGAGCTGCAACGTGGGCGTAAGTGCTTTTGTGATTAAATAACGTGTATCTGTCATCGTTACAAATACTAACCAGGTAAATCTAGCAGGGAACTTTTAGTAGCAATAACTCTTCGGGAAAGAGTTCGTCTAGGGAAGTACTCCCACCTTACCTATTTCTGCGGTTTTTTAAGGGAATGGTGCTGTTGAAAATACAGGCACATGGAACTTGTTAGCTTATGTCTCTGGGTGACAGACGCAATGCAGTTGCTTTCAGATCTTTGCGATTTAAAGTCACTTGATCGTATTTAAAAAAAAAGTTATTTTTTATGTTATGTTACTTTCTTTTTGTCCATTTATGGTGCCACTGAAAACCAGCGTAATGAGGCGTTCTTCAACGTCTCATTACACAAAGCTGAGTGGTGACCGTTTTGGTAACATATAATGTATGATTGTGTTTGTTTTGTATTATTTATTGTAAAATGTTGCCAAATAAATTATTTTTCTTTCTTTCTTTCTAACAATTTAAAGAAAAACCTTAGTTGCCAATATCTAGGAAGTTACCAAAATACAAAATGCGTTAGTTATGACAAGGATGCCAGTACTTGTATTGCCTTCTTTGAACACAATCTATATTGTTATGGAAGTAAATAAATAAATATCTTTCGTGAATGGTAATAATAATAATAATAATAATAATAATAACGCACACACTCAACACAGCCCCGCATTAGGGAAGCCCTGTGTCGCGGGTGCCATGGACACACACATAGACAACCACAATTTACACCCAAACTCACGAGAGAAATAAATGTAGGCCATACGAATATTTCTCGTATCTCGGCACGGTAACCGTTCGGCCACGGAGGCAGTTAAATGGTGAAGAGACACATTGTGTTGAAAACTGCATATCAACTTCGAAGTAAGTTCGTAAGCGACACATAAGTCCCATGCGCCTGTGATTTCACCAGAACCCCTTACTTTCAAAACCGGAGCGAGTGAGTTCCCTGGACGAACTCTTTCACAAGGAGAGCTACTGCTACTAAATGGAATTTGATTTTCTTGGTTGAAGATCGTTATTGCAATCGGTTTTCAAACAATGACGGCTGCTTACATTTGTGAACTGGAGGAATTCTGTCTAAGTTTTGAACGGGCTTAGAACGTTAATTTTTTTTTTATTGAACATCATGTTGTCACTCAGAAAATAGTCCAGTAGTTTGTTATAATTATTGATACAAAGGTCGAACAAATACAAACAAAAATTCCCTCGGTTCGACTGCCCTTGAACACCAGCGACTGTTGCTACAACGTGGCTACTGTAGCAGGCTGGTCTGATTATATTGTATTTAGAACTGTCTAAAGAATAAGGTGGGTTTATATTTAGATTTGTATAAGAAAAGGTTGTTGTCAAACGAACGTGGGGAGAGTTCTGGACAAATCAAAGGTTGAGTTTTCCATTCGACTGTATGTTTTTTTTTGTATGCATGTTACGCGAAACTCTATCATCATCATCATTCAATCATTTGACCGATTTTGGATGATTCCATTTAAATTTGAAGAAAATATTTCACCTTTAATTGTTTTCACAAAAAAGGATCCTGAGACCGCTTCCTTGTATTTTCTATGGTTTTGCATTTCCCCATACTGTCCCGTAAAAAAAACACTGTATATATCTTACGTGTGTTGACTTAAATAATTTTATAAATGCTACTGCTGCCAAAGACGTGTGGTCAGGCTTATTGAAAAAAGAGTTAGAGAAAGAGGCAATGAAAATAGTATTTCTCTTCATAGCAATGGCTTCGGTTAACGCTGTCTACTATGATACCCTTTAGGATCAAAAATATCTAAATCCATATATGAAAAACGGCGAAACATTTCTACGTAAGTAAACATTTACTTTATTAAAATAAATTAAGTTTTTATTGAATATCAGGATGTTCACCACCACGATATTCAATTACTTTTTGTGAAATTACTTTTGTGAAAAAAATATGTTATCTTTATACATATAATGAAGGATATTAAAATACGAGCAATGAAAATGAATAAAACTTAAATATGGCAAAAATCTGCCATAATGGTCACATTGTTCTTAATTTCATGTGATGTAGATATTGGCAAGTGGCTTCTAGTCAAAACGTGCCTTTGCTAACTTTCTTATCTCTCGTTTAAATATTGTCTACACATTTTTGTCGCATTGTTTTTATTTGTTACTTTATGTTATTACTATTTAATTGATTATTTCATTAGGTGTTTTACAGCTTTTATGTTTTATGTGTGTAGTATAAAATAACACCAATACTTTAGATTTAAAAACTAGTTGGTGCTCGCGACTTCGTCTCCGTATTACCTACTGTATTACTTACTTGAGAAATGATTTATTCTCCAAATTATCAACCCTATTTCACTCTTTTCAAGTTCAGACCAAAAGTAGTTGTTGAAGAATGAGAAAATCAGCATCAAAGTAACACAATAAAATTATAATTTACAGAGAAAAATACGACCGAAAAACAGAACAGAGCGAACCATAAAAGAAAAAAATATAGACAAAGAGTATTAGAAAAAATAACTTTAAAAAAGATTTATATCTGTCCCATAGTTAATTCCCACACACACATTGGTAGGGTCTGACATACTACCAGATTTGAAAAGTGGAATAACTTTACTTCGTTTCATGAGGTCAGGAAACACACCATCATCAACACGTTTATTAAAGACACACGCTAAGTAAGGCGCAATACAATCAACTATAGAACTAATTACTCTCACTGAAAGACCATCAAGGTCAGCAGTATTTTTTATGTCTATAGACTTAAAGGGTTCAACAATTGGAAATACATGACAGAACCTTAAATTAGTGATACTAACTGCATTATTTTCTTTTAGTAATGATAAGCGGCGGTGGGGGATAAATTTAACGACTTTGTAGTCAAAATTGTAATGTCAGTAAAAAAAAATTAAATATTTTAGCAACTTCTGCGTCTGTGTTTACAATTTTGTCATTAAATCTTAGTTTAAAATGTAAGTTACGAGGTTTGACCCTTCCAGTTTCACTTTTATAATATTCCAAGTCGTTTTAACTACATTCGCGCTGCTTTTAATTTTATTATTTATAAACATTATCGGAACACATGTGATATCCTTTTTTGGCACTTTACCAGTAGTTATATTAAAAGTGGCCAATTGACCGCCGTGATCAGACGTTAATTTATTTATAATAGATTTATTACTAGGTATGGCGTTAGTATAAATGTTGCCTAAACAAGTGGCTGTAGCAGAAGTTATTCTAGTAGGCACCAAGAAAAGATTCACAAGATTATGACATTGGAAAAACGGTATGAGCCTACTGCTAGCACTGGAATCTTCTAATAAGTTAAGATTGAAGTCACCATAAACAGCAATATATTTATTTGATTTATTTAATTTGCCTAAAACTTCATCTAATCTTTTTTTCAAATAATTCGTAAGATGTCTGTACATGCTTTATACAACAAGCCGTTCAAGCTCTCTGCAAGATATCTCTATAGTCCGCTCAATAGATAAGTTCACAATATTTAAACGTGCTTTGAATTTGAAATTATTTTTAATAAGAATTAAAGAGCCGCCATGAATAGCTTTTTCTCTGCTGAATGAACTAGCCAACTGGTGATTGTTGAAGCTAAACATGAACTGATGTTTGGATAAAAAGTGGTGCTCAGTAATACAAAGAATATCAATATTATTACAGTTAATAAATAATTCTATTTCTAACTCTTTGCCTTTCATGCCTTGATTATTTTGGTGCACCAAGTGTAATGTACAATTTATTTTATTTCTATGAGTTTCAAGTTGGTTTTTTACTGTCAATGTATTAAGAATATTTCTCCGTCGTCTTATTAATTAATTTAAATAATTGGAAATTAAATTATTTTTAACAGTTTGATTAATGTCATTAACCGCTCACGCGATTCATGCGTCTCTGGAAGCATATCACACCTAGCGGTGCCGGTGATGATTTTATACCGATTTATCGGACATCGAAGTAATAACAGGTAAAAGAACTAATACTAATTGCTATTTCGGTAACTACTCTAGCAAACCATAAAGTTTTTAATGCCTGGGTCTGTCATTTAAAAAAAATAAACAACTTCAAAAATACGTCACGACAATCGTGTGTGTTATTGTTTGGGCTGGTGATGTCGGTGTTTATTTATTGAAAACATACCGTAAGTTGCGTTTTTTAAGTTTATCCTGAATATAAATGTTTATAAACTATACTTTAAGGAGTAATTTCATGGTAAACATTAGAACCACTCAAACGGAATATTATCATATTTATCCAAGTACACCAAAAATTTCATTAGTGCTTTTTAAGTGCAGGATTTGCGGTGTATTACTGCATTTTATTTGAGATGTTTTTGTTGTAGTACGGAGGGTATTTATTTAGCAATGCAAAGTAATAATTTTTATTTATAAAAACTTGTATTTAAACTGATTCCTTTTCTAATTTGCAAAACCAAATAGCCGCCATTTTGCGGTAGGATGAGCGAATCGCGTGAGCGGTTAAACTGATCTATATCAATGGACTGCTCAGTAGAAGCAGCCGGTCTGGTAGCCAATGATTTGGCTGAATGATTAATATAATTTATTTTATTTTATTTATTTTATTTTATTGAGGGACAAACAGTTACACACATATAAAAAAATACATATTTTAAAATTAACTTATAAATAAACTCATAGTCCCTTAAATATACATTAAATAAAACAAAAAGTAGGTAAACGGAATCTGATACACAACAAACAACACGGAAGAAATAAAAGTATGTATGTGGTCTATGATAAACAATTTCAAGTTATGAATACATACAGCCACAGACATATAGACATAACACATACAACACAAAGAACTCGTACACAGGAACAACGGAACAGAACAAACATATTCAGCAATATGCGTATCTCGTCTTACGGAAACTGCAAGAGTGCACACAGAGGCAACTCGCTGCGCTCAGGACCGGTCGTGTCATTACGTAACGGAGCATAAGTCGTAATTGAATTGAATAATAATCAATACAATGCATTGAGTGAGAAAAAAAATGTTAAATAAAAAGAAGTATAGTCTTTGCAATCCATCAGTGAACCAGTTCAGCTATTTCCAATTTGTGTTATATACAATTTATAATAATAATATTGCTATCACGGCATGCGAGAACCCCGGAAAGACTTACATTGGAAAGAACATACGAAAACATGGTTTCCACTTAAGGTAAGCACAATAGTTAACTAATTATATTACAATTAATTCATTACTATAAATATAATAAAATCTAAATATTAATAAGCTAAATTTCATTTCAGACAATAACATGAATCATAATTAATATTCTTTCAATCAAATCCAGAGATGTTAAATGTGAGCGTCAAACTTTATCAAGAGGAATGAGAATGGGTGGTATGCAGGCCAGAAACTTTAGGTAAGAACAACATATTATACTGCTACTACATACTACTATAGAAAGATTACACATTTTTGATGGTATTACGTAAATGTTAAGCACCAATCATTATTTATTTGTTTTACTGCAGGACTCTTGACTCCATTATAAAGCTCAAGACTCAAGACGGCTCACTTGTTACTAGGAGAACCTATAATCTATTTGAATACCTCACAACCATCGACATAATACGCAAACAAGAGGAAGCAGTGAAAATACAACGAGACAAGTCACACTACAATAATAGACAACAACAAAAAAAAAAAACAAAGAAATCACAAAAACGGTTTGAACATTATTCATCCATAGTATTAGTATTAGTTTTATTTTATATAAGTTCAGTGATGTGGTTTTTAAATCTTAATAGCGACTTATCAAATATTTCTATACTCATTAATTCGCTATTATATAAGGTACATGCTCTCTTTATAAAACTATTACTTCCATAGCAGGTCTTACTTGGTTTAATGGCAAATAGTGGTTTTTTACGACTTGTTCTTTCTTGCTTATAAGGCACACGAAAATAAATTTGTCCCAATAGGAAAGGGGCATCAACCACGTTATGTAATATTTTAAACAAGTACGTGACGTCAGTGATCTCGCGACGTTGCTTCAAGGTGTTAATTTTATGGAATGTAAGGGATGAGTCATAATCTGTGTGTTGGTGACCGATTCTATAATCCAAGGCTTTAACAAATTTTCGTTGCAGATTTTCAATTTTACTTTGATGAACCTGTTGATACGGATTCCAAACTGGACTTGCGAATTCCAGCCGACTTCGCACGTAACTGTTGAATAATAGTTTATAGGTAGAAGCGTTTTTAAATGGTTTTCCTACGCGTAATATTTTTATATTTTTTTAAATTTGTATGACCTATTAACAATCTTATCTATATGGGGGATAAATGAAAGTTTGGAGTCTATTACCACACCCAGGTCTCTAATCTCACTTACGCGATTCAGATCCTGTCCACAAATTTTATAAGGGTACGTTATTGGATTTCTTTTCCTTGTAAAAGAAATGGTAAAACATTTATCTGCATTCAGAAATAAATTGTTACTTTTACAAAAATCAACAAAATCATTTAAATCGCTTTGCAGTAACGCAGCATCATTTGTTTCCTTTACAACTCTGTATAACTTTGTATCATCCGCATATAGTAGTACGTTTGAGTGACTTATGGAGTTTGTCAGATCATTGATATAAATAATAAAGGTCCCAAATGAGATCCTTGAGGCACTCCAGAGGGTATATTCTTGTATATAGAACGGTAACCACAGAGTGTAACAGCCTGACTACGGTTTTCCACGTATGAACGTATCCATCGGAACAAGTCACCGTGAATTCCGAGCTGCCAGAGCTTAAGAAGTAGTGTGTTATGACAAATTTTATCAAATGCTTTCGCAAAATCTGTATATATAGCATCTACTTGTGCGTTATCATCCATTGCTGACAGTATAAGCTCCGTAAAAGTTAACAAATTGCTATCCACACCACGCTTTCTGCAAAAGCCATGTTGGTTCGGGACAATGACGCGTTGCACAACCCCAAACAGTTGATCAGTAACAATCCTTTCCTGTATCTTGGCGAAATGGCACAGTTTGGAAATCGGCCGATAATTAGTGACATCCTCACACACGTTACCCTTAGGTATAGGCGTTATCCAAGCATACTTCCAGACTTGAGGCACGCAACCACTGCTAAAAGATAATTTGAAAATGTGAGTGAGGGGATAGGTCAGCGCATCAACACACTTGCTAATTAACAGTAACCCTTGTTGACGTTAATTTTTTTTAAATATTTGTTTACCAACTTAAGGTGAATCTCGACGGAACCAATATCCAAAATTGTGTTTACGGGAGCGTCCCATTGATTAGGCAGCGATTGGCTAGTATTAATTACGAAAACCGAATGAAAGTGTTCATTAAAGAATTCACAAATTTGCTTCCCATCGCTACTACTTTTCCCGTTAAAGGTCATCGTTTGCGGTAGCCCATTATTAGCGTTAATAGCTTTGACATAGGTCCAGAAATACTTAGAGTTTGTTTGAATTTTATTTTCTACATACTGTATATAATTATTGTAACATTCGGTTTCCATGCGATTGGCTCTTTTTCTCAGAACACTGAAACTTTGATAATCCAAGGGATTCCCATACAACTTCCACAGTTTGTGATATTTTCTTTTTTCATTCAAAAGTTTTCTTAAGGGCTTAGTATGCCATACAGGAAAGGACTGCGAAGATCTGATAATCTTTCGAGGAACAAACTTTGTAATACAATTCCTTAAAATGCAGTAAAATTTCGAAATACATTCCTCTAAGCTTAAAGCTTTAAATATTTCAGGCCAGTCTATGTTTGTATGTTCCTCATTAATAGAAAGAAAATCTGCTGCACAGAAGTTATTATTATAGGTGGGTACTGAATTTAAAGACTTAAAGTTATCAATATTCAAACAAATTTCTATTGACTTATGATGGATATCCTCTTGGGTTAACGGTTGACAGCAACTCGTGACATTGCAGTTAATATTACTCATCACTAGGTCCAAGATTCTGTTGTTGGTGTTATAAGCACCATTAAACTGTTGTAGATTAGTGAACGCTTAAAAATCTCTCAACGATCTTACAGCATAGTCACCACCTTTTTGTAGTAATTTGCTGAAAGTGCGAGTCTCCTGCCAAACCGCTTCAGAAACATTAAAATCACCCACAATTAAAAATATATCATTTGACCGATTATTAAATATATCGCTAGCACAATTAAAAAATGCTTCCAGCGCGTCACGGTAGCCTGGCCCATGTGGTATGTAAACACAGGCGATATTTAAACATCTATTACTACTACCTGTATTCAGGGGTATGGATAGCCAAATGCAGTCGGAAGCAGCGCGCGGTGGCGTCGGCCTGTTCCGTCGCAGCGGCATCAATGTAGTACGCACTGCAACCATGACTCCACCGCCACTCATCGCACCGCTCTCCTCGTGCGAGCGGTCACAGCGAAACACAAAGTACCTACTATCAAAATACTCTCGGTCGTAAAAATCAGGTGTTAACCAGGTTTCAGTCACACATACAAAATCGTAGTCAGTTATAGCTATCTGGGATAGAAAGTCGAAAGCAGATCAATGAGTATATTGTTGGTCCAGATGAACAGGATATTATCTTATTATTTCGGCCGCTATTGTAATTTGGTTCTCCTCATTTATATATATTTAAAGCCAAACAACAAAACATTTAACATTATTTTAAAGCCAATAAGTGTAAAAGGGTGCACCAATTTATGTTCCAGTGTTTCTAATCTACTTAGTGAGAGACTGTTCTACACACTATTACGGCCATAAATTTAATCAGCACCTACGCAGCCTTCAACATTGTCCTTCGAGGAGCCTTCATCCAACAGTAGGGCATTTGTATGTCGATACCATACAAGATAATATAGTACATCTATAACTCGATGTTACAACACAAGTACAAATAACTTAATATATTTTTAAACCATAACCATTAGATATTACAAGATAATTATCTAAGGAACATCAATACGGTTCAAGTACGTTTCAATTGTGAGGTGGAAAACTGCTGCCTAAATTACCACCACCGGATCCCAATGATACAATGTAATACAATAATACTGTGATGTTATTGACAATAACCGCTCTCGCGATACGTTCCTCCTACCGCAAAATGGCGGCTATTTGGTTTCGAAAAATTTGAAAAGCATTCAGTTTAAATACAAGTTTTTATAAGTAAAAATTATTATTCTGCATTGCTAAATAAATACCCTCCGTACTACCAACAAAAACATCTCAAATAAAATGTAGTAATACACCGCAAATCCTGCACTTAAAAAGCACTAATGAAATTGTTGGTGTACTTGGATAAATATGATAATATTTCGTTTGAGTGGTTTTAACGTTTACCATGAAATTACTCCTTAAAGTATAGTTTATAAACATTTATATTCAGGGTAAACTTAAAAAACGCTACTTACGGTATGTTTTCAATAAATAAACACCGAAATCAGCAGCCCAAACAATAACACACACGATTGTCGTGATATAGTTTTGAAGTTGTTTATTTTTTTTAAATGACAGACCCAGGCGTTAAAAACTTTATGGTTTGCTAGAGTAGTTACCGAAATAGCAATTAATATTAGTTCTTTTACATGTTATAACTTCGATATCCGATAAATCGGTATAAAATCATCACCGGCACCTCTAGGTGTGGTATGCATCTACGGCTGCATGTATCGCGAGAGCGGATAGTAAGATGTTAAGGTTATATTGGTATGATGATATAGAAAATACACAAATTATTTATTGTTCTGAGAATAGGTGCTCGTAGTATGAGAAAAAAGATTCAGTAGAAAAAATCACAAGGCTGTTAAATATCATAAGTTCACACGGTATTCTCCTGCACGTTTTCTAACGTATTTGATTATAAGCGAATAGACAGCCGGGTGTTCACACGATTTATTTTTATGCGTTAAAAAGACAGCCGCAATATTCACACAGCAATCGTCCTGAGAACATGCGTGTGATGGATCCATGCTTTGTTGCACTTTTATATTGCATGACACAGATTTTATACTACATAACAGAAGGTATTGGGTTCAACCAATGAATCAAGAAACAGTGCGTCCAAACACGTATGAAAAATTATAAATCCGAGAAATAATGAAAAAATAAATTTCCATTATAATTTCTTTCCAACCCGCTTGTGTTGCGACGATTTTTAAACAATTCCATAATTTTGTCCCACAAAACGGGCCTTTGCTCCATTAAAGATAATATCAATAAATAAATCGTTGTCCACAGAAGATTCGCCGGTCATTTTGTATTAATAAAATTATTATTGCGTGCTTCGTCCTTCCAAAAAGATACTGCAATACCAGACGCCGCTTGTTCGGTGACTATTCAATAAAAAACGTATTACTTCACGCCGTAGAAAGAGATGCATTAATACTATGCGTCACTGCCCACCGAATACATTAAAATTACGTATAGAAATGTGTGCGTTTTTTGCAGGACAAACACCATGTGAACGGTTCTATATCTAAAGTATGCGCCACTGTTAATTTGGTAAGATTTATACTATAAAAAATCGTGCAGTACAACACAGTGTGAACGGGGGCTTACGAGTACTTATATTACGTTGAATTCACACGCATACAAACATAGAAGACAGACGAATGAATTGTACCTCATATCAGATGGCAAGCGGAAATTAACAGGGCCGTAGGAATGTTAGATGGACCACAATTCCGGGGAAAATGGAATGGGTTACGTGAAACTAGTATTTATAAGTTGTATATACATTATCCATAGGCATACTTCGCCGTGTGGTGCCGGCCTAGAATAGCACCACCCCTCTTCTCATCCTGTAGGTGTCGTAAAAGGCGTCGGAAAATTGCCAGAAAAAGACGGGCAGCAGCGTCTTCTACCTATCTTGGCCATAACTGAATCGCCAACCCGCCTGCCAAGCGTGGCGATTATGGAAAACCCCCCCTATGGTACATATACCAAAGAATTGGCCCCTAGTCCCCGGCAGTCCTGCTCTTCCTAGTCACGGTAGTGGTTTTGGAACAGGACTTGGGGTGCGAAGAATCCCCGGGGGAGACCCGGCTACCATCAACGACGACGACTGGACCTAGCAACCTACAACACGCGCACGTTGAGGACCAACGCAAAGCTCACAGAATTGAAAGAAGCTATTAGTAAGTTACGCTGGGATATCATTGGGCTATCTGAAGTCCGAAGAGAGGGGGAGGAGTCGATAATCCTTAACTCCGGCAACTTACTGTACTACCGGGAGGGCGACCAACAGTCCCTTGGCGGTGTCGGGTTTATCGTCCACAAGTCCCTTGTTAACAACGTGATTTCCATCGGAAGTGTGTCGAGCAGGGTGGCATACCTGATATTCAGAATATAAAAACTATATTCGTTGAATGTCATTCAGGTTTCTGCTCCGACCTCGACACACCCAGATGACGAAGTGGAGGCTATGTATAAGGAGATCTCAAAAGCCATGCATAGTTACAAAACCCACTACACGGTTGTGATGGGGGACTTCAATGCAACGTTGGGAAAGCGTTGCGGTGATGAGCTGAGAGTGGGGCAATTTGGAGTTGGACAACGGAACGTCAGAGGCCGGATATTGGTTGATTTCATGGAAAAGGAGAACCTCTATATGATGGACACCCTTTTCAGGAAATCTTCAACTCGAAAATGATCCTGGATGAGTGCGGACGGTAAAGTAAAAAATGAGATTGACTTACGTAACGTTGTCGATGAAAAAGCATATATTCTATGATGTCTCTGTGATCAACACCGTTAAAACAGGAAGTGATCACCGGTTAGTACGAGGCACATTGAATATCAATATCAGGCTTGAAAGATCTCGACTGATAAAAGTCTACGCTCCGATCAATATCTGCACAACTCCAAAATCCCGAGAGCTTTCAACTCGAACTTCAAAACCACTTCGAAGCCCTCGAAAACAGCATAAATGTGGACGATCTAAACAACATGGTGGTGGATACTGTCCGTACGGTTGGATCCAAGTTTTTCGAAACCCATCGTACCAGAATGAAGAAACTCTCCGACAAAACACTCCAACTCATGGAACAGAGACATGAAATGA
>NW_020654156.1:0-11633 GCF_003589595.1 Hyposmocoma kahamanoa | reverse complement strand
GACACTTTTTAGCGCGGACCCGACGTCCATATAATTGTAAGTCAATGTTCAATAAGCTTAATTAATGTAAAAGAATCTCAAAGTCAAAGTCAAATAATAATTTATTCCATAGGTAAAATGTTTACACTTGAAAACGTCATTTTTTAAGCTACTGCTCGCTCACTACGTTGACCTCACTGAGACGAACGAGCAAGAACCTCTAGGGATTGCTTTTTTCAAATAAACTTAAATGCTATCGAATACACTTCGAATCATAATTGTGTGGAATCTAGACTCACGTTGTCTTTCCTTACATCTTTATCTAACACGTAGTCCACAATTTTGTAATATGGCTTTTCAATTGAAATACTTTTGATGTAAGTTTTAAACTTAGAAAATGATAATCTTAATATATTAATTCATTTATACTTGAACCTTTTCAAGGCGAGAGTGAATAGGTATTGTCTAGGTGTGCGTGCTCCATCGTCGACCTCATCGTCACTTTCCATCAGGTGAGATGGAGATTTGACCTCCATCTCACCTGATTATACACTTACATAAGAATAAAAAAAAAATCTCCGGAATCTTATTGTAAAAACCATAAAAGAATCGTTTACCTTAGTTAAACGAAATCGTGGGACCACGAGTTTGGATTTAGCTCTAAGGCTAATATTATGAATATCTTCTTTCTTAACGAAATTATGTATATTTTTATGGGCATACAAAATATCTCGATATATGCACTAGGTTTCTGGTTTGTCAATCATTGTTTTAATAACTGCAGGTACCGAACTTGGCAGCGACGAACAAGAAGTGGATGCAGCAGTACCGACAATGCGCGTGCTATTTCAACAAGCTCTCCAAGAACGACTTGCTCGTGTTCGTCGCCAACACTTGCTTCACTCGCGACGCCATCGATCGGTAAGTTTACCTCACGTTATCTTCAAATAAATATAAACAATTTAGGAAATGAAACTATTTTTCCGGATTTAAGTCGCGTGTATTTGTTTTTTTTTTTACTTTTTTTAATACCAAGTAACGGGACGGTAAGCTATACGCCTGTCCATAACAGTTGCAGTGCAACTCACGAGTTTTAAATCGCAAAGATCTCAGGGGCACAGCTATTGCTGTGCTATATAATTATATAAATGCTATATAACTGCCTCTGTGGCCGAACGGTTACCTTGCCGGACTGCCACGCAGAGGTCCCAGGTTCGATTCCCGGGCCGGGAGAAATATTTGTATGACCTACATTTGTTTCTCTCGTGAGTTTGGGTGTAAATTGTGCTTGTCTATATGTGTGTCCATGGCACCCGCGACACAGGGTTTCCCTAGTGCGGGGCTATGTTGAGTGTGTGTGTTATTATTATTATTATTATTATTATATTATTATTATTATTGCGCCCGACACCCTGAAACATAAGTTGACAAGTCCCATGTACCTGGAATTTCACCAGCACCCTTACCTTTCGAAACCGGAACACAGTAATATTCACATTACTGCTTGGCGCCAGGAATATGGACGTAATTGCAAAATTACATATTTAATTACCGATGAAATGTGATTCCGTTTGTTTTGTAATTAGATATTTTGCTGTTTTTCCCACCCAGCACGGCGTTGTTGGAGATATTATGTTTATTACAATAAATACAGAATATTTTTTGGAATATACGGAGACGTACACACAGGTCAGTAGTTGGCCTGTCCATATTTCAGTGCAAACGAGAGTTGATATTTATAAGAGCTATATCGCTAATGTGTTACCAGGAATATATGGCCCTTATTTCATCTCTATTTCTGGTTATATACTCGATGTCTAACACTAAGGTATATATTTCTGTCACGTTCTAATATTGCCATTGTTACAGCGTACCAGCCGGAACGCGCAATTTGATGATAATGCAAGCCGTCGACTATTGTCAGCAGGAACAAGAGAATGACTTCAAATTCAATAAAAAGTAAGTCTTTTGTTGTACAATACACTTTACTTGGAGATAAAGTATTCTGTGTTAATACAAACGTGTAACTCAAAAGTTCTTGAAATGAAGTAATAACGCACACACTCATAGCCCCCGCACCAGGAAAACCCTGTATCCCGGGTGCCATGGATACACACATATATAATAACGAGTTACACCCAAACTCACGAAGAGAAATAAATGTAGGCCACACAAATATTTATAAAAAATATAAAAAAAGTTTTAAGTTATTCTACACTTAAATTGAATACCATTATGTAGTAAATTACTTTAAAAACAAACTATCGTATTGCGACGGTAAAAACAAGTGTTGCCGTTTTAATATTTTATTGCAACTACTAATTATATATAACATAAACGTCTACATTCTTTACGTAGCCCGATTAAAATAAAACATTCATACGTTGCATTTTCGTAATATTATTCATCTTTTAACATTTACAAAATAACATTGAATTGAAACAAATCAGTCTTTAAAAAGAAACCGCCCACGTGTTGAAATAAGGTTGAAATTTATGTGAACGTTATTCGACATAACCCGATGATTTTCGAATTTTCGGCCGCCATTATTAAGTCTTATTCTACTGTGGTTTCACAGCGGACTTTTGCGAATGTATGCCTGTATTTTGATATGGGCTCGTAGTTTTCATGAATTCAATAGAAGCCGGTATCCGACCGGTTTGTGTGGTGGACCGAATGTTGTGATTGGCTGACATCCATCATACTCCGTATTATCAAGGACAGGTGACTACGCGTTTATTAATGAATATTTTTTTAATATAAGTTTCTTAATGGGGTATGCCCGCTGTTTAGTACAGTCTTTTGATAACACGTGGAATTTTTTAGGCAAGCCGGTGGGAATAGAGTTGTATGAATGCTTCGCCACTGCTAGTTACTAAGAAGTAACTAGGAGAGAGTCAGCAGAATAGAATTCAGTTTAGAAATAAAGTAAATTTAAATGTTAGAACTACAACGCGCACACTTTCATAGCTCCGCACTAAGGAAACACTGTGGCGCAGGTGCTATAGACACACACATAGACAACCACAAATTACACCCAAACTCACGAGAGAAATAAATGTAGGACATACAAATATTTCTCTTGGCACGGGAATCCAACCCGGGACCTCTTGCATGGCAGTCCAGCATGGTAACCATTCGGCCACGAAGGCAGTTAAGTTATGTGCTTAACAAAAATCAAGAAATATATCAAAACGCAAAATAAAAACCAATCATATGCAGCAAAATATCTAAATCAAAATATAGAAATACAATAATAAATAATAGAAAAACAGTAAAACATCTAATTACAAAACAAACGGAATCACATTTCATTGGTTATTAGATATGAAATTTCTGATTTTGCAATTTTCGTCCATTATAGCAAAGCTCAAGTTAAACTGGTCACACCCGACAATTGTTTCGAATTCGGGCTGGCCAATCGGAGCGCAATAATTGTCACCGTAATGATATGGCAGAATAGTTTTCAAACCAATTAAATGACATTGCTTCTCTATTTCTGCTTATATACTCGATGCTGTCGGCTTAGTTCTTAACGGGTGCATTGTAGCTTTAGTTTATGCACCTGTTAAAATCTAGACATTAATTTGCTTTAGTGCTTGCAGTGATCCGTCCTGGGCGCAAGTAGGCCAGGAGCTAACGCGCTGGGCGCGCTTCTTGGAGAACTACTACTCGTCCACCATACAGGGCATCATTGACACCAGCGGTGTTCCTCACGATGAGATATGGCCGTAAGTATTAAAATGATTTCAGTTTAAAATCGAAAAGTAACGTAAAGTAAGAGTCGGCAGAAACCATGAACCTCCACTCGATACACTCCTATATTGTAATAATATATAAATACGAGCACTGTACCCCACATACGGCGGGGTCGGGCTCGGCCTGCGGCGCGTGATCGGGTCTAGACTGCAGGGTGTGCTTTTGCTTTTCGGTGGCACAGCATTTAGTACTATGGGCGCTTGGTGAGGAGGTTCCCGGTTCGATTCCCGATTTGGGCCAATTTAGGAAACGGACATTTCTAAGTTGGTTCTGGTTGGGTATTCTGGGATATTACCCCCAGAGTGATCGTTATTCTGGTATTCATAGTACAGGAAATTCCTTAATTTGAGTCCAGAAATTTGGTGTGATTGGCATTTTTTTTCCCTAAATACTTCTCTTTGGCATAGCTTCCAAGTTTTCTTGGAATTTAACACGAGAGACGATCGAGATACAACAACGCTCTAAGTATCTCAATCCACTACATCGGTAAGTGTGCCTTACATTTTGAACAATTTTGAAATCTTCTACTCGTACGGTGTCGAAGCCATGCCATTTTCTGTCGAATTAGAGCAAATTTTTATTTACCGCCAAAAAAATTTGTATGGCAGCCATATTGAAAAATGGCAAAACAGAAATTATGATCGCAATTTATTATAAAACACCCATAGAGACCCCGACATACCGATTTTCAGTCGACTTAGAGCAATTTTTTTCTGCCACCAACGAACGCCTATGTGGCAGCCATGTTTGAAAATGGCGGAAAACTAATGTTGACCACAAATTATTATCAAGCACTCCTGGAGATCCATATGCCAATTTTCAAATGGATCAGAGCAAACTTTTTTCTGCTGTAAAAGCGCTTGTAAGGTGGCCATATTCAAAAATGGCGAAAAACTAATCGACTGTGAACTGGCACTATCTCACCGGTACTATCTCAATTTTGATAACTTTACATTGACTTTACAGGTGAAGAAAAAAATTGTTTGCGTCATTTATATAGCATCTGATTTATTAAATGATCATACATCGTTTTTAAATATTTTTATTACATATACACTAAGTATTTTTATTTAATAAACCATATGGTATATAAATGACGCAAACAATTTTTTTCTTAACCTGTAAAGTCAATATAAAGTTGTAAAAAATTGAGATTGAACCGGTTGCCAGTTCACAGTCGTAATGTTGATCATAAATTATTATCAAACACTCCTATAGCAATCCCCTCCATATATTATAGTTTTTGCAGGCCGTTGATCACTCTTTCATATTTTCCACACTCAGGTCATCTCATATTTGATTCTTTGCTTTGGAACCTATCCGCATACAACGATATAAATATCTTTTTTTCCATAATATTGGGAAATATGCGTTCTATGTCTATCAGTGAGTAAGAACTTGTAGCTAATTGTAATATAATAATAAAAAAATACATATATAAAATTGTGACCGTTCTAAGATGCAAGATTTTTTGTTTTGTTTTTTGATTTTCAAGTACTAACACCATAGACTGGTTCAGTAAAGTTTGAAAATGAGCTTTGTCGCACATGCAGTGAGACGACACCAATCTGAGTGGATGACGGATTATGGCGTATCGTTTGATTATTTGTTGTTACAGTTATTCGCTTCCTGTTTGTGTATTATCTAATTGTTGTTTTCTTTTTCCCCTTTTTTATTTCGATTTTTTCCATGTTATAATCACGTTTCGTAATTGTTAAATGTACGTGTGCTGTGTTGTTACTTTATGGAATAAATATTTCTTTCTTTCAAAAACCAGGTAGCTGAAGCCGTCGTCAGTCACGTTAACGGTCTCCTCTTTTCCAGTGAGATTGAAATGAGCCACGGCGATCCCGACACGATTGTCCTGTGCGCGAGTCAACTTGTGATGCAAGGAGACATGCGGGCGTCCGCCTTGACCACTGTGCTGCAGTGCCTCAATGTGGACGCCCGTCCGGAACACGTCTTCCGCTGCATTGCTGAAAACGTGTATTCTGCCGAGTAAGTTTTTTAAAATCATGGGAAATACAGGGAAGCTTCTTCTGTCTTAGAAATCGTTAGGTCTTGTTTGTAAAAACAAATTTGACGTAGTCAGTAGTATTGAATAGTGTTGTCAATTTTTTTAAATACTGATCGCCGCTATATAGATCTTTTTTTGTAAGACTCATTTCATTGAATCGGACGAAAAATATGAGGACAGCAGAAAGGGATCACGTTAAATTAAATCTTCTTTCATATAATTTATTACCTTAACGTAACAACTTAATGCTTCAATAACCGTTCAGTATGATCCATCTTGCTGTATGTACGTGCGCCTTTCACGTGTTACAGTTAGGACAATATCGGTTCTAAAGTCTTGTCTTTTTTGAAGATGGAGTAAAATGCAAGCAGTTAGTGATTGCAGTCGATAAATATTCTATCGACTATCGATTGAATGTTGATCACGCTTATGCAATAAATAGCTGAACTTGTTTCATTTGAATCATCATCGGTCCCTCATTCGTTCAACTACTGGGCACGGTTCATTCGAATTGTGAATTTTTGTAAATTCATATATAATCCAAAACTTTGTCTATTAAAAATAGCCTGTCTACAAAGAGGAGACATATTTTAAGTTTTTATTCAATATAGATAATCAAATCAGTCAGTTTTTATAAAAATGTATATACTAGTAGGCCAACTGTCAAAATAAGAATAAAGACGGATATAAGGCAATCAGTAATCATTAGAAATTGTTAACATTGACATTTTAGGGCAAAATTTTACCTTTCACAATTTATCGATAAAACTGTCGACAACAACTACGTGACTATTTAAATTTTTTTGAAAACTGGTAACCATGCAAATATCAGTTTACTCCGTTTACAAAAAAAATCTAAATTACAGTTCTTAAGACAGTTTCCCTATATCTCTGATTTCCCCATACTGTGTGCCATTCAAAAATGCACTGTATAGGTTATCGGTGTGTTTGAATGAATGTTCCAAGAACTGATTAAGTTTTCACATAACAGAAAAATATGAAGTCAAAGAGTTTTGGAACCTATCAAAAATAAGATATATTTAAAATAAGTCAAAACATTGTTTGTCTACTTTACAGTGACATCCAAAAACTGGTAACCCGTCTCACTCAATACCACAACGACGGCGTCAAGTTCTCCGATGATCTGCTCGAGCGCATCATGCAAAAGGCCACCGAATGTGGGCTGCCGCCGCACAAGCAAATTAGTCTTCTATCTCTTAGCCAAAAGACTCAAATGCATGATAGCAGCGACCTAATGAAGATTGCTCAGTTCACTGCTGATTTATTAAGGGCTGAGTGGCCAGACTCTGGTTGTGCTGCTTCTCTTACGGGTTTGTATTAATACATCGCACCCCTCATGGAAGACGCATATGCAAATATAATGGGTTCCAAGAAGTTCCGGGATTTATTGAAGGGATTGTCCACATTATTATTTCCGTTACTCGAATTTCAGATCAAAGTCCTCTCAAAATGTAACTTGTCCGCGTTAACTAGTCAATGAAATAATGTTCTCAGATGAGAAGCTGCTGAGTGAGGAGGGCCGACGCGAGATGTTCGCCGCGTTCAGCCAGGATGCGGACTCGTGGCAGCGCAAGAAGGCGCTCGTCGACGTACTGGTCTGCTGGCCACCTACCAGAGACGGGTATACCTTTTTTTTATGGTACCATGGAGCTTTAAATATGAGGGTCACTACCAGTGCGGCCGTCACCCTGAGACAGAAGTTGACAAGTCCCATGTACCTGTAATTTATACACCACCCTTACCCTTTAGAACCGGAACGCAGTAATTTTCACGTAACTGCTTAGCGGCAGATATAGGTGAGGTGGAAGTACTTCCCCGGACGAACTTGTCACTTGATGACATTTTTACACAAAATTTACTGTAAATCTTCCAAATTATAAATAAATAAATCTCAAACACACCCAATATGTCAGGAAAACAGTATTAGAAAAAACTGAGGCGTATCTGTCGTCCTTAATTATAGATAAGTTCCGTAGGTAAAGAACCCTTTTACTACAGAGCGTTTTAATGAGAATGATATCCACTTACACTAAACTTAAGTATGTCTTAAACCAATACTTAAATTGATAGAACACTCTTAACACAATGTATTAATAAGTCTTTTACACTGCAAGCATTGGTATAAGACGTACTTAAGTTTAGTGCAGGGGGTCATAAGGCTCTTAATTAGACATTTAAAAATCAATCATAAGATCTAAAAAATTAAATAAAAAACAAACGACAACAGGACTTAATGTCTTTTAACTATTGCTTGATTTTTAGCGTTCTAAAGCAATGTTTGTAAAAACAGTTAAATTCCAAAATGTAGGCTAATTACTTCTGACCTACAGATATTAGCTCTAGCTTGTCTTTGAATTACTTCTCAAAATTATTGAAATACACTCCCGGACACATAATTCGAGGCACCTCGCATAAGTATTAAATGCTGTAAACTTAAACAATGTTCGATTGTTATAATTATTAATACAAAGATCGAACACTCAGAAAAAAACGATCAGCCGGATTCGAACCGACGTCTTCTAGCTTACCGTGCCGGACGCTATACCAACTAAGCGACTTTGTATTAATAATTATAACAAACTAGTGGAGTGATTTCACAAGAAATAATTGAATATCAATTCCATAAAATTTTAAAATGTTCGATTGATCAAGAACTATCCTACGCAATTTTAGTCTTTTCTATAAGTCCTTGTTGGAAATTTGGACTTGCAAAACCGGGGGAAACCTTTTTCTTCGATGATGACACTATTTTTGTGTTCTAGCCCTTTAAGGCAAAAACGCGAGGTGGCTCGAATTACGTGTCCGGGACATTGACCTTTGTCCAGGAAAATATTGTTGTGTCATAATTCACGTGTCTTTGTAAACTTTTATAATTATAATGTTTTGATGTACAGAGAAACAAGGAGTCTCCATTGCGAGTACCTGCAATCGCTGTTGACTCCCTCCGCAGATCACAAGGAGAACTTGGTCCTCATCAAATTACTGCTGAGGCGACCGCTGCTCAACCAAGAGGTAAGTGCTATATCCATTTATTGATTAAACATTGTACTAACATTATGTCTATTTCTTTCTTTCTATTCTTTAATTGCCTGTGTGGTCGAACGGTTACCGTGCTGGACTGCCACACAAGAGGTCCCGGGTTCGATTCCCTTGCCGTGATAAATATTTATTTTTTTCGTGAGTTTGGGTGTGGATTGTGGTTGTCTATGTGTGTGTTCATGGCACGCGCGATACAGGGTTTCCCTAGTGCGGGGCTGTATTCTGTAGGCCCTGTATTGCCGTTCTCCGTCCGAAACAAATATTGTCAAATAAGTAATACGCTGCATACTTGACATTGTTCTTTGACTTGGTGGTGTATTACTTCGACTTATCCGAAGAACAAAGTCCGATGTGATTATTAGCGAAAAGAGAATAAGTACGATACGAGAATAATTTCGTTATTCAAACTACGACTTATGTTAAGGAGTTTTGAGTATTTATAATCAAGTTTTTAAGAAAGATTATAAAATTATGAGAATTTAAGGGAAATTGTAAGCATAAGAACAGGAAGTAATTATTCTTAAGCTTAAATTCCGAAATGGTGTATACAATTCACTAATAAAGATCAATAAAACAAATGTAAAATAGTGAAGAAGTTTTATTGAAGGACAGAGTTTTTCCAATTTTTCCCCGCCACCTTAACAATGCCTTCAGTCCAGTGAATACGCTTCCTGCCTACGCTTCAGTACCCTTCTCTGGGTTTCCACTCAAGCACTCTTCTAGAAAAGAAAAGAAATAACTGGATAGGTTTTTGGGAACGTCTATCCCCAAAGACCCCCCCCCCCCCATCCCTTAACTGCGATTTAGAGGTTCATGTGATGACCGCCTCCGCGGGCGAGTGGCTTGTACACCTGTTTTCATGGTGTCGCTATCTCTGAGGTCCCGGGTTCGATCCCAGGCCGGGCAAGTGTAGAAAACGAACTTTTCTGTATTGTCTCGGGTCTGGGTGTTTTAGTACCGTCGTTGTTTCCGATTTCCAGAACACAGTGGTTTAGCTATTTGCTTTGGAATCAGAGCAACGTATGTGTTGTTGTCTAATATTTATATTTATGTGATGCAGTCGATATTCTAGCCAATGATCCTATATCACGGCTAGAGGCCTTTTCGGACAAACTCGCTTTCTCCTCAGTCCCTGATTTTGACACTATTCCTTCTCCCTCATCCTATCTCCCTTCTCAGTCATGGAAGGTCCTTTCTCGATCAACGAACTATCCCTTATACTGGATGGACTGACTGACTCATCCCCTGGCACCGACGGGGAAGTCCCTACTACGTCTGTGGTCTTGTCTACCGCACATATGGCTTGGCAACTTCCACTTTGTGCTGACTACCTAATGCTATGAGTAAAATATGTGGGTTTGGAAAATTTAAGAACTAATGCACCGTGAAACTAAAATTAAATGAAAATTAACAAATAACAATAGGAAAAAAATACATTATTATAATAACAGTCTCGACTTTCCATCATCTAATTTTACAGATATCGAGTTCTTAGGTTTTAGCGATTGTTACACATAGGAAATGAAACTATTTTTTCGGATTTAACGGTTGACTGACCATGGGACCTGTAAAGGGCCCCGAAATGTTGGTTTGTTTGAAAAAACAAATATACACGATTTAAATCCGGAAAAATAGTTTCATTCCTATTTCACAGATAATAAAAATTCTGCTTCAAATTGAGTAACCTAAGTTTGTAATATCTTTTGTTAATGCAGGAGGTGCAATATCTAGTTGAAAACGCGCCCAAAGAAGCAGCAATCAACGCAATCTGGATTGTACTACTCAGCAACGACGAACATGACAAGGAACACATACTCGACCTAATAGCGCGACACAAGGTTTGTACTACAACAGAGGACATTGCCAACTAACCGTATTATATAGGGCATCTCACGTCTATGGGACACGGAGGGAAAGTACTTTAAATATTGTAGATACGATCTTTTGATTCAGGCAGACTTTTTAAAGTAAGTAATGATGCATTAAAGACTAAATTCGTAAACCTGGTACCTCCGTTAATGTGATGTTTTAAATAAGAACAAAAAATAGAATTCTCAGTGCAAAATACAAATGGTAATAATCGAATATTTCAATGCATTTATCTCTGAGATAGACAAGAAGCGAATTTGAAATATGAAATTATGAATGCATTGGTAGTTTCAAGTTTGCATCTTTCTTTAATAAATTGTGCAATTGGACGTGTTCCTTTAAATCATAGATTTCCAAACTTTTTTAGCTTACCGCCCACTTAGGCAAGATAAAAAGATTTCAACGCCAACCACGACAAAAAATAATTGAAGACACGTATTTTTTATATTAACTTAACACAAAAAATCACAAGGAAAGAAAATGTAGTGTAGTTTATATAGGTTTTTTAAATACGCTAGCACCACGTGGACGGCAATAACGCCAATTGCTTTCGAGGCCCCCTCAGGACAAATTCAAGGCCCACTGGGTAGGGACCACTGGGAGACTATGCTTTAAATAAAATTGAGATATTATATTGCTTATAAGGAATTAATCTTTTTAATTGACCGTTTCGATCGGCACCACAAAAATACACGTTTTTTTTTAAGTTTGATCGGTTCGATTCCCAGAAGAAAGAAGAAGACAATAAATATTACTTACCTTTAAAAATAATATAATGTCGCCAGGAGCAAACTATCTTGTCTACAATATTTAAAGTACTTTCCCCGCGTATCTTGAATGAATTTTATTGCGAAAAATGAGGATTTCTTTTATATCTATGTAATAATTAGTTACCAACTTATACAAGTGAAGAATACAATACTACGTGTAAGATGTGGCTTGAAAGAGA
>NW_020654155.1:0-10715 GCF_003589595.1 Hyposmocoma kahamanoa | reverse complement strand
ACAATTGAAAGTCGATATTCAAATGTTTCAAATTAAAAAAAAAAAAAAAGTCACAGAAACCATTTGAAAAAAGTTTCATTCGAAAACCTCAAACCATGAAGATTCTATGAAAATTCAAAGAACCTATTGCAATAAAACGGCAATTTCATACTTTAACCCCTAATACTAAACTACAATGTCGGGTGGATAGGTTCGCTTAAATCCCCCGACTGTGCTGCCACCTTGTCGTGGTGGGGTGGGCTTGCGTGCCCTTATGATCCCCAAGGTTATGCCGGATAGCGCTTCGCATAACGGATAGGCTTGAGGGGGAGGGGCCAGACTAAGAGCGGCACACTCTGAGGAATGTTCACTCCCGGTACCACTCTGATCAGCAGAGCAGACTGGGGTGTGGACGTATGCTCTCAGGGTACGGCGCAGCAGAGGGGCTTTTTAGAGCATTTGTGCGACGAGTTCCGGCGGCTGTGATGTCACGGCTGTCGGGACAGACTGCGGCGATCGTCGGGCGACCTGTTATCCCGACAGAGTCAATCGACTGACTGGGACCAGGGGCCTTAGCTGGCCGGCCCGAGTGGAATCAACCACAATAAAAAACGCCCAATGTTGACGTCGTTGAGGTGCCCCTTCACGAGGCCTCGCGCGATGACGTCACGCCTGCTTCGGTGGGTTGGTAGGCGGGGTTTATCGCCTACCCATTAGCGGTCATCCCTGGGATACCTCCCGTCCTCTCAGGACGTATTAGGGTTACCCAGGTGCAGGGGGCACTGCCTGGGTGGCGGTATATATCCCTCATACTCGTGGGAACTATATGTCATTGAATAATAAATCGTTTCTTACCCCGAATGTCCAAGTGAGGTCCGCGAAGGACGGAGATACGAACTCTGCAACCACAACGGACACTGATTTTGCCTTGCCATTGGCAGCTGCTGAGGAAAATACAGCATGCTGCACCAAAGTACCGGAAACCAGAGCTGAAAAGCGCGCGTGTCGCGCGAAACGCCATCGCGAGGGGACAGAGGAGGTACTGGAGCCAGATAGGGCTCCAAAAGTAAACACAGAGCGGAGAGGCCGCAGAATGTCCCACCAACAGCGCGCACCGGATATGCCCAGGCCAAGTCTCGTCTCCGGGAAGCGGAGCTCCGCACCCTCGAGGCAGAGGCGCTGCCGTGACGTCTCACCATCTCACATTCCCAGTGACTCGGTTACCTACTGCACGTAGCGAGCAGAGGGTGCGCGAGAAGAGCTCCAGGACCCTATCACAGGAGCAGCCTCACGAGGACGAACTCATTAGGCTTACCCGGGCGGGTGTAGATAAAATCCTGAGAGAGGCCGTCAAAAGCAAAAACCTGAAGGGGACCATCTGTAGCGAGATCAAAAAGCTGACTATGGACTCGTTCCAGGCAATCTCTGCGGACGAGGAAACCCGCCGCCTCATGGCAGATAACAAGCGGATGAAGAGGGAGCTAGCTACACTGAGAGCCGAGGTGACGGCTCTCCGAACGGCCTTTTCGGAGAGGGTAAAGCCTCCAGGAACTGGATCTCCTGCCGACCCTCTGCATGTTCCACAGGGTCTGCAAGAAATAGTGGAGGACCTTCAGAGGAACCTCCTAGTCTCCCTGGGTGAAATGATAAACGTACGCCTAGGTGAGATAGAGAAGCGCCTCCCACCGGAGCCAATCCTGAGGCGGCAAAAAGACTCGCCCAGCGGCCACTGCGGCCGCCGCCGCTGCCACCATCCCCAGGGTGCCTCCCACCGCAACGGCCCTCGAGCCTACCCCGGGTCCCTCCCCAGCGTGAAACGCGCCTGCCGGCCTTCGGCCCAAGTAGGCCAAGGCCCCCCGCGGAAGGCTGCTAGCGCCCCTCCTGGGGCGGACCCCGCCGCCCCCGCCGCTCCTGGCGAGACGACCGACCAGGCGGAAACGCCCTGGTTGCAAGTGGTTGGCCGCAAGGCCAAAAAGGCAGCTGCCGCCCCCCAACGGCACGCGCCTTTGGGGCCGCCTTGGTGGGGATCAAAGCGGGACCCGTAAAAAAAAGGTTCGCTTATATTCAATGTTTTAAACATTAAGTGAAGTTAAGTTTTACACGGTGATTAATAACAAGGAGTGATTATGGAACGAACCAACACGATAGAATAGTGGAAGGAAAAAGAAATCTGGAACGATTCAAATTTTAAAATTAAGTGGCCCAGGTACCTGTAAAGAGGGTGATAAAAGGGTGCAGTGACGATGAAGAAGGTCAGCATCGTCACAAGCGAAAGTAAATAAATTCATTTTAAGACTGAGATGATATTTACAGGAGAACAGATATTTCATATAAATGAACATTAAAATAAAAAAAAACCTTTAATCAGTCCATCAACAACTGCCTCCGTGGCCGAACGGTTACCACGCCGGACTGCCACGCAGAGGTCCCAGGTTCGACACCCGGGCCGGGAGAAATATTTGTATGACCTACATTTATTTCTCTCGTGAGTTTGGGTGTAATTTGTGGTTGTCTATGTGTGTGTCCATGGCACTCGCGACACAGGGTTTCCCTAGTGCGGGGCTATGTTGAGTGTGTGCGTTATTATTATCCATGGGAGTCACGATCCCATAGAGAGACACACAAATACATAGTCAAAGACTTTAAACTTGGACTCGTCTGTTTTTGCGTCAGGGCATAGTAATAACGAAAATATATAACGTTGGAGAAAAGATAAAACTTCTTTATAACAACCGCAAGTAGGAATAGCTTTATTAAAACTATTCAAAGTTGTGTGTAGATTCTAACTCTCACTGGAATAGTGCATCGACTACACTTTAAACTTCTTAGAAGAAACTCACGTCACAGATTACTTAACAGTTACCACATAACAGAATCATACAAAATCGAAAATACCTAAGCTCTAATAGCCTACTAAATCCAACTAATGAAACCAGGCGCTACTAGGAAAAAGGAACCTATGCACGGGCTTAGAGAGGTGAAAATAATGTTACCCACCGTGTGCAGGCGTGCGGAACCGAATGTTGGGTTTTTACAAGGATTGTAATGTAAAAGAAAAATTTTGTCTGAGTGCTTGTACTGTCGGCGATACACACAGCGATAGGTACTTATCGCATAACCTCGAGTGAGTGACGGAACCCTACTCACGTCCAGAAGTAGGACGAATATGGATTGATACAGTACAGTTAAGCATGTATGAAAAGACCAATTAGGATCGTAGGAAATGGAAATATTTGAGTCACTGGTATACGTGAGGGAATATATTATTTTTCTTATAGCATTTATGTGGTAGTTCAAGCTTTATATCTTCTACCAGCTCTGTATTTGACCGCGCAGTTGCATTATCAGTGGCATTTCGTCGGGGATAGTGTAATTACGTGTAATTAGCATACGTTATGAAGGTGGCATTTTGGGAAGTTAGTGGCCAAACCAAATCCGCGTAAACGTCGCGGAACCAAATTAGCCTGATTTACTGGAGTCTATTGTTATCTGTCCGCAAATAACTTAAATTAATGCTTACTGTGCAAAAATGAAAGTCGTAGCCATTGAAATATCAAAGTAATAACATTTAGACCCCCACCTGTAAAATGTGCCTGTAGTTTTACCAGCACGCTTACCGTTCAAAACCAGAACACAGCAATGCTAGCATTTTTGCAAGGCGGTGGGTGTGGTGGCAGTACTTTCCTGGATTGAACTCTATCACAAGGAGCTCTATTACTACTACAAGAGTTAGAGATGTCTTTGTGACTATTGTTGCAAGTATTTATTGCAGTATTATTGCACCAACCAAAAAATTCTTCAAATCTTTTAAGCCCGCACCGGTGCCAGAATTGCAACGGCAATTGTTTTATATCTCGTTACTCATAAACCGTTACATACAATTCTTGTTTTCATGGTTTAATAATAATTCATATTCTGGCGTAATAAGGAAAATAAAGCACCCCTCAGTCAGTTCAATTCATTCAACAGTTACAATTATCCCTCAAGGTCGGTCTATGTATACTGAAGAGAGTATTGTTTCTATCTGATTATCAGAAAAAACACCCGGTCATTGCTATTCTTATGATTAGTTATAATCTCAGTACAGTGTACTAAAAAACCGACCTCAAAAGTACGTGGAACTATACAGGACTTGACACAGGAGATAATAAAAATCGGTTCCCACTACTCAAAGTATAAATATAGAAAAACGCCTTGAATTGGAGAATAGCAAAACCAACCATTAAAATAATTGCTCCTTAAGTAAAATTTAGGCGCTATTAATAAAAATGAATGTTCATGCGTGATTAGCCACCCTTAGAGGTGGATGATTTTCTTCAATAAAATGGGACCACTATGGAGGTACCCTCTTTTCAACTAAAAAAGAATCATGAAAATCGGTTCACAAATACCGGAGTTATCGCGTAAGACACATACGAATAAAAAAACGTACAGTCGAATTCAGAACCTCCTTCTTTTTTTGAAGTCGGTTAATGAGTAGTTACTTGATGAAATTCTTGCCTTACGGGAGGTAAAGTTAAAAGTAAGTAGACATGTGGGCCAGTCGTAAAATTGTCAGTGACGGTATATGACGGTTTCTGGAAATCTGAGTGACAAATGTTTTTCACAGTTATTAAAACGACATCTAGGAAGTCAGAGGATTTTTTTAATATTAAGTGACAGTGCGAATAACTCGTGCGCCTGATGGTAAGCTACACGCCTGTCCATAACAGTTGTAGTTGACAAGTCCCAAGTGCCCGTAATTTCACCAGCGACCGGACCATAGTAATGCTGACATTAGTGTGTTTGCATGACTGCTTGGCGGGTAAAGTTAAGGCAGCATTAACCTAAACGAGCTCTTTCACACGGAGTTCTAGTGTTACTAAAACTTTCATAGATTTGCCAAAGATGGCGCTACGGCAAAAAAATTGTTAAAACCAAAAACAAAGATCTGTAACAAGCACAGAGAAATTCGTAAGATCGTCTGTCTCGCAGCTACAGTGCTATGTTGGAAAAGCGTAAGCCACGGTATGGCGAGGTAGTTGTTTCGAATGCAGCCGGATCGAAAGAATTTTTCTTTGTATTCGTATTTCTTAAAAATAATTATAACAAACTAATAGAGCAATTTCGCAATAAATGATTGAATGTTTTTTTTTGTGATAGTAGTAAGACACCATCATATTCAATTACCTTAATATTAAATAATCTTTGTAAAAACTAAATCACAGAAACAGAAACGCTCTTAATTTAATTCTAGTACGAATATAATGCACGTAGACAGGAACAAGAAGGAAGCCGACAGGAGAAGTCGTTTGGGCTGGGCAGCATTTGGGAAGCTCAGCCACATCTTCAGGTCATCAATCCCACAAAGCATAAATACAAAGGCATTTAACCAGTGCGTTCTACCAGTTAAGTCCTATGCAGCCGAGACGTGGACATTGACAGCAGGCCTAATCCTCAAATTCAAAGTCGCTCAGCGTGCGATGGAGAGAGATATTATGAGGTCATATGTCAGAGAACTAAAGTGACCGATATAGCTCGCAAAGTCAGTGAGCTTAAGTGGCAGTACAGGAGGGTTGGTCGCCAATGGAGCAGACTTGTTTTGGAATGGCGACCACGTCAAGGAAAACGTAGTGTAGCGGCAAGATGGACGGACGACGTGAGAAAGGTGGCCGGCAGCGGCTGGATGCGGGCGGCACGAGACCGGGAGAGTTGGCGTGCTCAAGGGGAGGCTTATGTCCAGCAGTGGATGCGTCTAAGCTGATGATGAGATAAGAACGTAATATGTAAAGAAATGTAGTAAGTAATATTGACCGGAAACGTGGAACCGTGTGTGGCGGCGGTGCATATGTCTAGTTGTAATCAGTGCCCTTAAGAGTCTATACAATCTCAAACTAATTAGACCACGTTATACTATACGATGTACATTTTTCAAACAGCTTTACTTGCGTTTGTAAAAAAATAAATTCTAAAATAAAGCCAGTGCCACTACCGCTCGATCCAAGCAAAATTTACCATATTGGAACGGGAAATATTTGAATCCGTGCTGAGGTAGTATCAACTCTTAAGGTTCTTTTTGTTGCTCCGATAGTCTGGGCAATTTCTTCGTTTACTGTAAACTCCTTCTTTTAATTTGATATATGGTACTTTATTATGAGGTGACCGTGTTGAAGTCGCTGGCTACTGCATAATATATTTCCATTGAAAAGTATTGTGAGCGCTAGGAGCACTCTAAAATTTACCAAGCAAACATTTTACGTCTCGTGGTAGGGGTAACTGATTAAGTATCCCACCATTTATCCTATCTCCGTAAAAGCAAATGTAATTGTAAACATTATGGTCCAGAATGTATTGCCTAAAAATAAAAGCACAAACCGGAATAAAACGTGTATTAAGGGGCGTGTTACAAAACCCTCAGGTTTCTCTACAAGAGTTCCGAAACAAATTCGGCCGGATAAAAAGGGCTTAAGATGAATATATTATGGTTTAGATCTGTAACCGGTTAGCTGTTATAGGGGAGGGTACTGGAAGGGAAATGGTATGGTCCAAGTAAGCGAGTAGCTCTAGCAGAAACTACGAAAGGATAATACATCAATAACATAGTATAATAAGAAAAGTAGTGTAACTCTGTACAAAAGTAGCACCGCAGCTAGTATGTGTGCATGTCCACCATGCGCTGTGTACGGAACTACGGACGCACACATTTGCATAATCTCACGGTGCACTCGAGTTGCACAACGAGGGTTGTATAGAATTGAAGCGTTTGCTCTATGATTAAAATATTTATAATATTTTTCTCTTTGAAATTGTTATATTTTTTAATTTAAAAATGTATCGTTGTGTATATATAAACACGCATCTCATTTCTATTACTTTTTTTATAATACCAAGACGGGATGAACAAGTCGTGAGCCTGGTGGTACGCTACACGTCTATCCATAACAGTTGCAGTGCCACTGCGCCCGTCACTCTGAGACATAAGTTGGCAAGTTCCATGTGCCTGTAATTTCACCAACATCTTTACCCTTTCAAACCGGAACGCAGTAGTGTTCACATTACTAATTGATGGCAGAAATAGGTAAGGAGACAGTAGTTCCTTAGACGAACTCTTTCGCAAGGAGCTCTACTGCTAGAAATTATATCAATGTGTGGGTACTGCATTTGAAAAAGTTACTAAGTTACTTACTAGCAAGAACTGCCTTAATTGTTTATAAATCATGTTTTGCAACCTATAGGTATAACTAAAACAATAACGTGACAGCCCGTTGCTCCGAACGACTTGTAGGCATTGAGGCGCTGAACAAGCTGGAGCTGGAAAACTCAACTTATTATACGATGTCAATAACCTTGATATGATGATTGGTATTTATTATTGTAGACTTGAATAATTTATTAACCACTGTATGGTATATTTATATTAAAAGGAAAATAAGTTTTACAAACATAAAATAGATATTCTTTTGTCTTTCACTACTCAGTAGTTGTAGATGCTCTATTTAGACCGTACTACACGACGTGAAACTTTGATATGCAATGGTCGGCCTAATAACGATTTTCAATTAGCCTTGATGCATAGAAACACACGTCGTATTTAAGCACGGTTGTTTTTTTGATTTAAATATTTAATACGAAAGATAATACAATTTTCTTTTGTGTTCCAAGACTCAGGCCTCAATATGCAACTTGAAATACAAACATAAAATAGATATTCTTTTGTCTTTCACTACTCAGTAGTTGTAGATGCTCTATTTAGACCGTACTACACGACGTGAAACTTTGATATGCAATGGTCGGCCTAATAACGATTTTCAATTAGCCTTGATGCATAGAAACACACGTCGTATTTAAGCACGGTTGTTTTTTTGATTTAAATATTTAATACGAAAGATAATACAATTTTCTTTTGTGTTCCAAGACTCAGGCCTCAATACGCAACTTGAAATTCAAATATTGCGGTGGCCAGCCTTATTTTCTATTAGCATTGATAAGTTATAGAAATACATGACGTATATCAGTATGGTCCTCTGTTCTTATTTACATAAACAAACAATTCTCTATTGT
This sequence comes from Hyposmocoma kahamanoa, assembly GCF_003589595.1. Lineage (NCBI taxonomy): Eukaryota > Metazoa > Arthropoda > Insecta > Lepidoptera > Cosmopterigidae > Hyposmocoma > Hyposmocoma kahamanoa. The sequence goes on along the minus strand of NW_020654155.1, from coordinate 2,696 downwards.
CTTCCATGACTCAGTCCTTAACACGCCAACTGAAAATTCAATTATTTTGAGTTGCGTATTTTTACTCAGGCTTCAATACGCAACTATAAATTCTAATATTGCAGTGGACGGCCTTGTTTTCTATTAGTATTGATATGTTATAGAAATATGTCAGCATGGTATTTTGTAAAGCAAACAAATCTCTATTCTTTAGTTATGTAATTAAAAAACAACAAACAACTAAAAAAGTTCTCTATTATCATATCTCAGACCTTAGTATGCAACTGAAAATTCAAATATGGCAGTGGCCGGCCTTATTTTCCATTAACCTATACAGAAGGGATTATATAAGCGTGGTTTATTTTTCTTATTTATATAAAAGAAAGATAATGAAGTTTTCTCTTGTCCTTTATGACTCAGACCGCAGCACGCAGCTTGAAATTCAAATATCGCGGTGGCCGGCCTTTCCCGGACCTTCTATTAGCTTTGATATGCGCGCCGTATATTTAAGTGCTTCGCATCTGAAGTGGCGAGTTATATTTGATTCGATGACATAAAACGTTTATGCGAAATGCAAATGGGCTTTATTGGATTAAGTAGAATTTTAAATTGATGTTTTGTTTATTTTTCGCAAAAATGTTTGTGCTCCTCTTAAAAATGGATCACCGGGACTTTGTGAGCCTTAATCTAAATAACGAAATACATCTCTTTTCTGCTCCGCATTGGTCGTTATTTTGTGCTGGTGAAATTACAGGCACATGGGACGGTGTCAACTTATGTCTCTGGGCGCAGTGACAGTGCCCCTAAGATCTTTGCGATTTAAATCTGTGAGTGCAACTGTTATAGACAGGCGTGTCTCTTACCACCAGACTTGTTCATCCCGTCATTTAGTGTTATAAAAAATGATTAGGATAACACACAAAATATAAAAACACATCTAAAACGTTACCAAAATGGTCTCCACTCAGCTTTTTGTAACGAGACGCGTGAATACACCTCGTCACGTCGGCTTTCAGTGAAGCCGAATAAATAAAAAGAATGATGTCGCATTGTCCAAGTAAAGTAATATATATCGCACTGCTATTACAGTAGTGTTATAACTCGAAATATGTGAAGTGAGATTATACCACTGTTGAACGTAAAATTTGTAGGCAGTCAATAAAACAGTCGTTAGAATATTGTAAAAAACAACTAAAATATATCTACTTAACTATTTAACTCAAAATGAGACACTCTTTATGTGAGCTAATTCTAGCCAAAATAGTCCTTATTCTAAAACATGAAATTATTTTTCTCTTTAATTTTTAACATATTATTATGTTTAATTTGGCAAGTAGGTAATAACCTATACACAAATTTACACAGATCTTTCACGGGAAGCGACTAATTAGTTTTTCGTCGATTCTGAGAAAATACACTTTTTGAGTTAATACACTATTATACGTGAGGCGTACTGTGAGTTTCCGGATTGAATAAGAAAAAATACTATAAATGGTCAGAAATGAATTTATTGTTTCTCAAAATATTCTCTGTTGGCGTTAATGCACTTTTCATACGAATGAACTAATTTTGATAACATTTATGCCACTCCTCCGTGACAATTTCTGAAACATATTTTTCATACTCTTCGACAGCCTCTCAGGTGATGAAAATCGTTGGCCGCGTAACTGGTTCTTAATTTTTGGAAATAAATAAAAGTCACAAGATGCCAGGTCAGGACTGTACGCGGGATGGCTCTTAAGGTCAACTTTGTTCATCTTCAAAAATTCATTTGTCTATCTGGCCGTGTGAGAACTGGCATTATCGTGGTGCAAGATGATACGGTGTTTACGGTTATTTTTACGGAGTTTGTCAATAACTTCCGGCAAACAAATGGTTGTGTACCAATCACTATTCACGGTACAACGAATATCCGACAGTAGCCACGTGTCCAGTTTTATTAAAAAAAGAAGCAATCACTCGATTAGAGGCACTATGCACGCGCGCCACTTTGGTTTGTTTCGGCTCATCTCGAAAGACCCACATGCTCGATTGCTACTTTGTTTTGGGATCGTAACTATAAATCCATGTCTTGTCACCTGTTACTATGTCCCACACTAAATTTGACGCCCCTCCGTTGAATCTGGTAAGCATGGCATTGCACCAAGTGACACGATCCGTTTTTTAGGGCTCAGTCAAATTGTGTGGAATCCACTGAGAGCACAACTTTTTCACTCCCACATGTTTGTGTATTATTGATTGTATTTGACTCATGCACATGCCTAAAGATGCCCGAAACTCGTGGTATGTCACATGCCTGTCTGTTTTGATCAAACGGCGCACAGCATTGATGTTATGGTTGTTCACTCAGTGGACGGGCGACCATCAGGAAATTCGCCACTGAGATTCACACGACCGCGTTTGAATTATGCATTTGCAGCTATAAATAGTCGTCTTGCATGGTGCTTCATCGCCAAAAGCAGTTTGAAGCGCAGCTCCGCTGAGATGTTAATTAACATTTAAAGTCGTAGAAAATCATACTACGAAAATTTTCACGAATTAAATCAATGGTGATGTAGACATCCAATTTGTAAAAAGACGCCACAATGTAAAAACAAGTGACAGTCAGATGAAACAAACTGTATTCTCCAGCCAAAGAGTTCCATTTTCAAATGTTGTAATTACTTTTTAAATATTGTTTATGTAAGTGGCCAGTTCCGGAAACTTATAGTGCGCCC
>NW_020654154.1:0-10427 GCF_003589595.1 Hyposmocoma kahamanoa | reverse complement strand
GAGCCCATCGCTATACCGTCAATTTGTAGGTAGAATTCATTATTCCATTAGTTTTTATTTAGTCTTGTAGATAATTTATAGTCTATGATAGTTTTCTTAGTAATGCTATTTTAAAACCAAAATACTAAAGCGTTACAAACATAGGACGCAATTCTCTTAATACTAATAGACTTCATGTTTAATGGCTTACGAAATATAAACTATATAAATTGCAACATGGCGAAATTAGATATAATATTTCTGACTTTTTCGCGCAATGTTTAATCGGTTGGAAAGCGCAAATTGACGTGTGACTTTAAATACATTGAGAAAAGTGATATAAAACCTGTCATAAAAGTAATGCGCTCGCTAAATTTTAAATATTTAAGTATAAAATATAAACTTAATAAAAATACAGTTATCGATTTTCGGTTTTAAATATTTATAGAAAGCTTAAATATACAAAATAACTCACAAAACAAACCATTTCCAAGAAGTTCTAGGCTTTTTCAACTTAGATTTACTTTTTAAAAAGAAAAGAAATTTTTCTCGGCTACTTCATAAAGAATGACTTCTTTAAAAATAAAAATGGCGATAAGAATTTAAAACTTTTTTTAAAACACATTTGGGAGCATGTTGTCTATAGCTTTATCTATAGAAAAACTTTAGAATACAAAAAGATTATTTTTACTTGCTTTAGTTTACTTGACCTTGTAGAAGAACTTACACTCCTATGAAGTTTTTATGATTGTCTCCAAAACGCGATGTTTCTAAGCGATTTTCTTCTTTTGACAGTATTACAAAACCTTTATAAATATTAAGCGCATTATGCAATAAAAAACTTTTCAAAACACTAGGACAAAAAACAATTGAAAAAATCCAATTTGTCGCAAAAAAACGTTATATGGAATGTGTTATATATGACTAGAAAGGTGGATAAATTCCCTATCATATAAATATAAGGAATATTTTAATGACATACCTAACTTATGTTGGAAGAAATAAAATTTTCATTATAAATTTGAGGTTATTTCTTTACGCCAACCACATTTCACAAAATGATTTCACTGTATTCTATTGATAGACGGCACAATACACATTCACAACATTGAAGTACAGTAGTTTACGCGCTCATTTCAAATGTTTTTATCATTTCACAACACGGAATTACTTCACAATGTTTATTTATTTGTCAACAAACAAATGCCATGACCGGCCCGAGCGCGAATTACGACTATTGTATCCAGCGTTGCCAATTTGTAGGGAATTCCCATCAAACGTCTCAAGTCTACTATTTAAACGTAGTGACATATAAAGGAATATGAAAAAGCTAAAACTATGAATTTAAATTGTAATGTCATCGCAGTACCGTCTAATTTTACTTGCAACAATTGATAGGCGTAAAAAAACACCATGTTCAGCTTCTACTGGAAACTTACCAAAATGCACCATATGTAGCTTCTAGTGAAAAGTACTTGAACACAGGTATAATGGAGTAGCCTTCATTATTTATAAATAAATTGTATATGCAAATGTTGAATTTTATACAATGCCATTCATTACGAGCTAGGGGTGTCTGATTTTGTTTTCTTGACTTTCGAGAATTCTCGTACCCGATTTCTCGAGTCATTCGAGAATTTTTTTAAAAACCGTAAAAAATCAGCTCAATCAACTATAAAACTAAATGTGAACTTTTCGAAAGTTGTTTTGGCCTGGGTGTTCTGAGTTGTACCCCGAAATAAATTCCATCGTTCTTGGTCCCAGGTTCGATTCCCGGTAGAACCAATTTGGGAAACTTTTGTAAATTGGTTCTGCTCTGGGATTCTGTTGTTCTGATACTCATGGGGAATATGTACAGAGAGTACCCTAGTTTCAGACCAGATGATTGTCTTACAATAGAATACCAACACCAGAACCATTTAGAAAAGTTAATTTGTTAAATTGATCCTACCGGTATCGAATCCGGGAACTTCTCATCCAGTGCCCACAGTGCAAACCGTTAGGCTATCAAGGTTGTACTATTTGTATTATTATGCATTGTTTGCATGTGAAAGCTACAAATTGCTTAAACTTTAAAAAAAAATCCTATTTAATTTGCAGTGTCAGTCTGCTTCAATTACTTTGTTTGTTTCTTAAGTTGGTATATTTTGTCATTCATCCAACTTTTGATTTTTAATGCATTTTGGCTGTGTAAGATGTTCTCTGTTAATACTTGTCACTTTCTCCTTAAGTTCAAGCTATGTTTACTGGATAAATTCCTGTATTCTCTCCTTTCTATGCACAGTTTACTTATTGATGTAATCACCCAAACCTACCAAAAGCATACCAAAGCTTTAATATAAATTTAATAAAATTTGATATAATGCCTAGGCACCAAAAACCAGTTCTTACTAGGAATGTTGACAAAGCTGTGTTTTTTTAATTTTCGTAAGCCTTTGCTGGTTATGTACATATCCGATTGTCTGAAATGAGCCGAGCAAACAAATTTGTATATTTTCAGGATAAAATGTTCTTCTCGTCGCGATTCAGCTATTATACTTCTCCATAGTGAGCAAAGTATGGGTAAATATATATCGAGGAAACTGTACCGATGTTTCTATTTTTTTAAATTCAAATTCAACGTAAAGCCAAACTTTCATAATCCTGAAATCCGATTCATACTAAAACCGTTATGCTTTAGGGAGTTTTGGATGCTTATTACAAAGAAAAGACTAAGTTAGCTTAGGTTTGTTTTGTAATATTCTAAAAAAAAACCTAAAAAAATACTTTCGGTATTATGGAAATTCATGCAAACGTTATTTCGGGCAAACGTATTTTCGGTCTTCTGATTCGTAACCCCAAGCCGTAGAAAGAGTACAACAATATTTGAAAGTATTACTAACATATTGTATTAAAAAATATTTTAATAATAACATTAGCATCAAAGCGACTCTATGAAATTTTTGTTCTAAATATTTCAAACTCTTGTGTTTGAAACAATTGACATTGACGTGTTGGGTCTCGTTCAGTCTTTTACGCAAGCTATGAGTCGGAAAGAGACAGTTAGCTATTTGATTATTTTGATTGCTTTTGTAATTTATATATACGATTAATTTAAATATAAATTAAATACTATATATACTAGTGCATAAAATAACACTTTTCAATGATAACTATGATAACACAATGTAGTACTTACCTACTGAAAATATTTTTACTGCCTCCGTGGCCGAACGGTTACCATGCCGGACTGCCATGCAGAGGTCCCAGGTTCAATTCGCGGGTCGGGGGACATATTTGTATGGTCTACATTTATTTCTCTCATGAGTTTGGATGTAATTTGTGGTTGTCTACGTGTGTGTCCATGGCACCCGCGACACAAGGTTTCCCTAGTGCGGGGCTATGTTGAGTGTGTACGCTATTATTATTATAGTGATTTTTGGGGATTTTGAACAATTGGCATTGGCAACGCTGATTGTATCGAATGATGTGACTTAATATCCAAGGTTTACCACCTCCACCAGATCTTTTAGTATTCTTTACTTTAACCATTTTGCATAAACTCTTACAACGTCCAATAGAGTAAAAACCCTAATTGTAGTATGTTTTTAAATAAAATCTACTGAAGACGCGCTATAACGTGTTTGTCAATAAGTACAAACACTACAGAATGTCTATAAATTATATATATCTAGAATAAACTTAAGAACACTAGTTTTTAGAGTATAGGCTTTACTGGATATGTATAGAACAATTTTACTAAAAATAATCAGTTGTTCTACAGATGAACTTAAAATAATGACTATAAGAGTAAATCTTAAGAGAGATTACACTTAATTAAGTTGTTTGGTATTGAGAAGGTTTTAAAATTTGGACTTGAGTGAAATAAGTCTATAAGAACAACTTCTTTTTTCTAAAGCCATTTATAGAGAACTATTATCTAAATCTATACCATATTAAGACTGTTTATAGATATAACAGTTTTAAGGCGTTTAAAGTGTGCTCCTTGGGGTGAAATCACCACGGGACTTGTTAACTTATGTCTAGGATGACAGTGCCCCTCAGGTCTACTTCTATGGACAGGCGTGTCGCTTACCACCAGGTGCACGATCTTGTTCGTTACGGCGCTATATATAAATAAAGGATTATTTGATTTTGAGTTTGACTCAGCATTTACAAATGTTTGTCCATAATCCAAATTGAAATGTATAGAAGTCGCCACATAACTTTATCTTCTCGATCTATTTGTATTTAAGATAAGAGTAAATTAATCACCATGACGTTATATGCACGAGTTCCGTTTCCATCAGTCTGTTCCAGCATATCGCGGACGCATCTACCTATAGTAAGGACAGTGTCACTTTTCGACGTTGTTGTCGTTTTTTTTGTAATTTAAAATAACTGTTCGTGTTTTAAAATGATTATAGAAATATTAATATTCCTAGTAACATTTATTGTCGGGTATTTCTTTTATCTTCATAAACTAGCGAAAGATACTTTTAGAAAATACGATGTGAAATTCGTACCCGGTTGGCCCGTATTTGGCAATGCTTATAACAGTACGATGATGAAGAAACACTTGATAGAAGACATCGATGCCGTTTATAGAGCTTTCCCTGATGAAAAGTGAGTATATTTTATTAAAAACTTATATTAAAATATTTTAAAAAAACTGACACAAAAAGCGAACCGTTAAAAGGTTTTAAATAATTAAGTAAATATTCTGTAATAAATTTTCAAGATCAAGAATAATTTAAAAATAGTATACAGATTACTTTTAAACTTTCGCGTGGGTTGTACTAACATTTGGAAACGGGAATAAAAGCGTGCACATACGAATAGGTATTTTTCACACCTACCTAGTTTTCCGACGGCCAGTGCAAACTGGTCACTGCACTGGCCATGGCCACGAGCTTACTCTATGATCTGCCCAAAATTTATTCCTGTTATTATATATAATTGGTATTAACTTTTAAAAGTTCACTTATTGTGCCGAAGAATTTTTTAGACTTTCGATTTAATTTTTTTAAATTCAGTTCAATAAACATTTCTCGACGATCTGCACGCAAATAGGGTAAAGGCACTTAAATAAACATTTCAACATTTCTTTCCAAATTTTAAGTTATATTTTTGTTGATATCTTACAACAAACTTGTTTGTAACTTCTAGTTGAATCCAATTCAAGTATCCATAGACCTAACGACACGTAACCGATCACCTCGTACTTAAACATCAGACCCTGATCACCAATTACTTGTCAAGATCAATCCAATGAATCCAAATTCGGTGTATCTACGTTTAATAAGGCTGAGTTCCCATTTCTACCTTGCTGCATTATCATGAGACACTGTCTATAAGTCAATTAATCATTAAGACCTATTCAATAAGCCCAAATATGACATTTCTACTGAATGTAGTTGAGATATGTGCAACATACCAGGGATAAGATTTCATCAGATGCCTGTTGATGTTGTTGTCCACTACATTTATCTAGGACACAAACTCACTTTCTGACTACTAAATCAAACGGCAGCTTTTAGGACCAACTAGCAAATATTGCAAAGCAAACGCAAACTGCAGAAGCTAAAGATTAAGGTCTTCAACTACCACGTCTAGCCAGTATTCATCTATGGCATGAAAACAACGATTCTGAGAAGAAGTCCGCAGAGAAATTACGAAATGCACAGAAGGCAATGGAAAGAGTCCGATTGGATACCGAATCAGCGTATTCGACGGATAACCAAAGTCGGGGACGTTGTATACCAAATTGAGACGATAAAATCAAATGATCCAGATCAATGGACAAGGAGGATCATGGAGTGGCGACCATAGGCCAACACGCGTGGCAATCGTTGGGTGCATGAAATCAAAATGTTGCGGGCTGCAACTGGATGCATGTGGCACGGGAGTGACGTAAATGGAGTGATATGGAGGAGGCCTATATCCGAAGATGGATGGAGTAGAGGCTGCTTCATGATCATCATCCGCAAAAAACCAAATTTCAAATCGATTGGACAAGTGGAAGTAAACTAAATATTTATTTTAGGACGAGGATCTCTACAGTAACTGGAAAAATCAGTATCTTTAAACCTATAAATAAGTCGAAATAAAACTTTATAGTCTTATTCCCTCATCATTTAGTCAGGAATTACATGACTGGCCTTTTCGTTATCAATTCGTTAAGCCGACGGTGAAATAACTTCATCAGTTGATAGCAATCAATTTGTTTATCTACTTTTCACTGTAATTAGTTTAAAAGTACAAAGATTGAAACAGGTTAAAACATAGGTCAAACCGGATTTTAAATGTCACGCGGCAAGTTCACAGGGTCTGCCGCGCTCGGGTGCTCACTTTCCCAGAATCTCACACAAAAATCCCCTCTTGACAATGCACGCTCGTTTATTCAGTATTGACCAACTTCACTCCTTATTTCCATATGGCAACCCTGCCACCAACCATCATGTTATAAGATCACGTCAGACAAGTAATTAAACTGAACAGATTTAAAGTACACCAGTGCCATCAAGCGTGCTATTATCAGATGAAAATATGTTCACACTTGTTTCTTACATGCACTATACGACGCTACATTTATCTAGCAAAATAATAAAAAAATAAAATAGTTATCTTTTATTTACTCCTTATCACATAAAACATTTTTTATCACAAAATCACTTTTAGCAATATAATTGTTATCATATCAAACACTCAACTGAGTAAGTGCACGTACTAGTCCAAAGGTTAAATCAACGTCATCATCATCGACCCATTTAGAAATCCCACTGCTGGGCATTAGTCTCCTCTCAGGCGAGTGTTTAGTCCATAGTCCGAGGGTTGTAAACCTTCTTCGACGTGCAGATTTCATCACTACGTTTTCTTTTCTTACCCCTAGCGCTCCTTGTGAAAGAGTTCGTCCAGGGAAGTACTGCCACCTAATCTATTTCTGCCGCCAATCATTATATCAGCATTACTGTGTTCCGCTTTTGAAAGGTAAGGGTGCTGGTGAAATTACAGGCATATGGGACTTGCCAACTTATGTCACAGGGCGACGGGCGCATTGGCAGTGCGCCTCAGATCTTTGTGATTTAAAGGGCACTGTAACATGGACAGGCGTGTAACTTACCATCAGGCGCACGACTTGTTCGTCCCGTCACTTGATATTATTAATAAAAAAAGGGAAAAAAGCTTTTGGTTTGACCTAGGGTGATTTCGAATCCATGCCCACACATCTGAGTTTTTTTGTAATTTATGTGAGAAATTTAATTACCGGCTTTTCGATGAAAGGAAAGAATAAAAAAAAATATTGTGTTCGCCGAGACACATGACATGAATGAGCTTAAAAATTACAATATTACAATATTTTAAACTTAAAACTATAACAAATTGTCTTAGAAAAGTAATTTGCATACAAATATAATTTACTTTTGATAATCTGAAACATCACAATAATAAAAGTAAATAACTGGACCTGCTCAGCGTTTATCTACGGGCAGGAAATTTTACCTGTAGCACTGGTTTTCTGCAAGCCCAATTGAGTGAAGCACGGACTCGAGTGCAAACAATACCCACATACATAACGTGTGTGTGGAAGTATAACACATAATATAATGAAAGTTTGTATGTGCTAAAATAATGGCACTAAATAAATAATATGAACAAATAAATAAATAAAGTGGCATAAGTGTAAACTAATTAAATTACTTTATTAATAGACATGTATTATACATATAGATACGTAATTAATAGTGTAGTAATAATATGGTATTAAATAGTAAACGTTTCGAAACACAACTCCACTACTCGTAGGAGACGATCGTTCGTCGCCTTTTCCAGACAACGTGAAGTCTTCTTATCATATCGACGGTATGCACTACAATGCTTGCCACAGTGGTTTACCAATCGGCGAAAGGTACTCGCCGATCGTTGAACATATCTACGTTTGAAGTCCCTAACCCACTTTGGGCCAGCGTGGCTGACTATTGCTTATAAGTAAAAGTACTTTCTATTAGCTACAACAGAAACGTTGGCCTGTCAAAAGTAAAATACGTTCACAACGATACATATGTAGTTATAAAATTTAGCGCGATAGCAAATGTTACAAAACGTGGCACATTGACCGCGTTTTTAACCGACTTCAAAAAAGGAGGGGGTTCTCAATTCGACTATATGTTCTTTTTTTTTTGTATGTATGTTACGCGATAACTCCGGTATTTGTGAACCAGATTCTTTTTTTGTTGGAAAGGGGGTACTTCCATAGTGGTCCCATTTCATTTTGAAGAAAATCATCCACCTCGAAGGGTGTTCACGCATGAAGATTCATTTTCATAAATAGCGCCTAACATTAATTTAGGAGCAATTACTTTAATGGTTAATTTTGCTATTTCTCCAATTCAAGGCGTTTTTCTCTCAATATAATTTGAGTGGTGAGAACCGATTTTTATTATCTCCAGTGTCAAGTCCTGTATAGTGGCGAACTAGGGGATATTTCAATAAAACTTAGCAAATAGACGTAATTTCACGTACTTTTGAGGTCGTTTTTTTAGTACTCTGTACTGACATTATATATATTGGTTTTACCACCGAGTATATAACTAAAAATGGAGACGAAATATCATTTAATTTGTTTGAAAACTATTCTTCCATATCATTACTGTGACAACTGCGCTCCGATTGGCTAGCCAGAATTCGAAACAATTGACGGGTGTCGTCAATGGGTGTCGTCAACTGTTTCAGTTCAAATAGACCAGTTAACTTGAGCTTTGCCATAATGGAAGAAAATTGCAAAATTACATATTTAATATTTAATTACCGATGAAATGTGATTCTGTTTGTTTTGTAATTAGACGTTTTGCTGTTTTTCTCACACCACCGAATAGAACAGCACGGCATTGTTTGAGATATTATCTTTATTACAATAAATATAGAATATTTTTTGGAATATACGGAGACGTACACACAGGTCAGTAGTTGGCCTGTCTATATTTCAGTGCAACCGAGATTTGATATTTATAAGAGCTTTTTTTTTTATTAATTTATTTCTGGCCATGGAAACAGTCCTTCAGCCGAAAACATAAAAAAAGGTTTTTCTGTAAATATGGCCGCCACAAAGAGGATAGGCAATTTGAGGCGCGTGCTTGGATTGACTCGGGATTCCTTAGAACGGGCCGATACGGGTATTTTAGTTCGAGATTCGTATAAATTCGCGTTTTAATTTTCGATTAAGGCACAATAGCACTATCCTATTCCACTTTAAACTAGATTTTACAAAATAATTGAAAGTCAAAATAAAAACGACACTTTTCCCTCCAAAAGGTCCAGAGCGAATCTACAAGAGCTGTATCGCTTACATATGTGTTACCAGGAATATATGGCCCTTATTTCGTCTCTATTTCTGGTTATATACTCGATGGGTTTTACCTGGTACATAAAGTTGTCACGTTGGCCTGTCAAAGGCAAATACGTTCCGTCAACGATGCGTATGCAGTTGAAACATTAAAATATTAGCGCGATTGCAAATGTACACAATGTGTCACTTTGACAGGGTTTTGTATTTGGTTTTTACGTTGGTATTGAGTGCGATTGGCCTCCTAAGTCCTCATTCGATGAGAAACTGATTTATAAGTACATTTTGCTATATTACTATGTTAACTGCCTCCGTGGCCAAACGGTTACCATACTGGTCTGCCACGCAGAGGTTCCAGGTTCGATTCCCGGGACGAGAGGAGTACATTTATTTCTCTCGTGAGTTTGGGTGTAATTTGTGGTTGTCTGTATGTGTGTGTCCATTGCGCCTGCGACACAGGGTTTGTGCGAGGCTATAAGTGTGTGCGCGTTATTATTTCACAATTTATCTGATAGAATTTGTAGTGAATATCAAATAAATAAAATGAAACTATGACTATTTTCTAGGATCTAAAGAGAGGGAGGAGCTCAAGATCATATTATATTAGGAGTTGGTACAAAATAAAGTTAATTATTTTGATACAGTCCCTATATAAAACATAAATATAATTTAGCTTAAAGTACACAGAAAAACTAAGCAATGCCCTGTTTCAGATATGTAGGCTACATCGAGGCCACACAGCCAATACTCCTAATCCGCGACCCCGATCTGATCAAGAACCTGACGGTGAAGGATTTTGATCACTTCATGGATCACAGGCAGTTCTTCCCTGAGGATATCGAGCCTTTGTTTGGAGGCAGCGTGCTTATGTTGCAAGGTGAAAATTAAAATGTATTTTATATTATGTATAAGCCTTGCATATTTTTTTTAATGCGTAAGTTTAGGTATTGAATGGTAAATGTCTTGCGTTACAGCATTTAATCTCGTAAGCTGGCTCCACTATTTCAAATACGTATACACTTTTAGGTACTGGTAGACATATGAAATATATACATTTTAAGACTTTCGTGGTTATTCACTAAATGATTATCACTAATATCAGGTTTCTTACCACGGTATGACTTCT
>NW_020654153.1:0-18100 GCF_003589595.1 Hyposmocoma kahamanoa | reverse complement strand
TCGCACTTTCCATCAGGCGCGGTGCAGTCATTTTGCCGAGTCACAATAAAAAAAAATAAAATAAAAAAAATCTCCCGGGGAAAAACCCTAACTCGCAACTCACAAAACTTGCCATCTCAAAATATTGTACTCTAGTGAAATATTGATTAAAATCGAGTTACATAAATTGACATAAATAATTTAGCTCGGTATGATTAATTATAATGATATCCAAGAAATGAACACTAACACAAGTACGCAGAAGCTGTACAACAATCATTTGTATAAAGTTTTTCTAATATGTAATTTTGTCAACTTTTGAACATCAAGAATAGGAATGTCCAATGTTCCTACGACGATGTGAACAATGCTATATCTAAAGTAGTTGATTGGTTTGCTGTTAATAACCTACTTCTTAACGAGAAAAAAACAAATTGTGTGAAATTTACATTACCCAATGTCAGAGAGACGGTTACAAACATTGTAGTTAGAAACGAAAAATTGAATCTTATGGATACAGTTGTATTTCCAGGTATAACGTTAGATGCTAAATTGCAATGGGGTCCCCATATAAGTAAGTTATCAAAACGGCTCGGCTCTGCAGTGTACGCGATTAAAAAAATAGGAAACTTTCAGACGTCGATACCGCTAGATTGGTTTACTTCAGCTACTTTCACAGTCTAATGACATACGGCATTTTGTTTTGGGGTAATGCCGCCGATATCAATAGAATCTTTGTCCTGCAGAAACGTGCAGTTAGGGCAATTTACAATCTATGCCCCAAAGTATCTTTGAGAGATAAGTTTAAGGAAATTAACATTCTTATACTAGCCTCACAGTACATTTATGAAAATGTAATTTATGTTAAAAGGAATAGTAATTTCTTTATGAAAAATAGTGACAGACATAACATTAATACGAGGAATAGAAATAAACTAGCTTTTCTTGATAGTCATCTTCACAAACTCAAAAAATCATTTAAGGGGCAATGTATACGCTTCTATAACAAGATTCCGGTTGATATACAAAATTTGCCTTTCACGAGGTTTAAAACTATAGTGAAACAAAAACTTTATACTAAAGGTTATTGTACAACTTCTGCGTACTTGGATGACAAAACTCCGTGGTAGTAACCCGTTTAGCTCATGGAGGTAGTCTCGATCTCTGATGTTTCAAATAAAAAAAAATGTTATTTACAAAGAGCAACCCCTAGAGTTTCTTGCTCATTCTTCTCAGGGGAATCTGCCTTACGAATGAGCGGTAGAGTTTAACCATTGTGACGATTTCAAGTGTAATAATGCTTACCTATGAAATAAAGATTATTTTGAATTTGAATTTGAATTTGAATATTGTCGTATAACAGTGCATATATTGCCTCTTGAAAATATTTGTAACTTTATGGAGACTACCGTCAAATCAGTAAGTTTATTTTTATTACTCGTATTATTATCTAACACAATTCTAACACAATTTTTCATGACCATTCTTCATTGATTTCTTTAAATGTATCTCATAAATACACTAGTTCCTATATAGTTTGAATTTGCACTAACGACTCGCTTCTGGAACAACGATTCTATAATAGAATCTTTGGGGAAACCCCATGCCGTTATTATTAAAGATAATGTCGGACGTCATCAAACTGGCAATGTCTAAAATAAAGCAAATCGAAGCTGGTTACTTTCATCATGTAGCAGAACCAACTTAGGCATCCATTCTCTTATGAATAGAATCGGTGTAGTATATGATTTGAATATTTCCAAAGATTCCTAGCTCTTGTTTAGACGTCGTATAGTAGTCGTTTTGTGTTTTGGTATTGGTAATCAATACAAAGATGTGTTAAATTATTGTTTAATATCATATTATAGTTCTTATACTACCGGCACGCAATGATGGCCGTTTTGACGTTTGTACGCTCATCAAGTTTCATAACTATGTAAAGGGTCGCAGACGAAGGAAAACAAGTTTAGTGACTAGTTATTGGTTTATTAACTCCGAGTGAACTGAATTGCTTTGAATGCTGTTTGTGTGGTTTATATACAAATAATTGTTATCTAAAGCAATTGATTAACTGTTAAAATGATACAACAACCTGCATTTCTTGTTGTCATGTGGAAATCTAGAAAGTGTACATCGTTAGTGATAAGAAGCTTGGTCCAACGATTAAAATGTCGTAAATGTGGTTGTGGTCACATTACAAGTACGCTGAAGGAGCTAATTGATTTACATTGTTGTCAGTAGTGACGAGGAGTATAATTTATGGAATGTGTAATTTTACGAGACAATTTTTGTTTTTAGAAATTTAAAAAAAAAATCTAATACGATCGTCACTTATGGAATTGCTGGCCAGCACAACTTCTACCTCAGGAAAACTCGCGTCGCATCAACGCTCAATGCAAAACAAAGCAGTTACGAATTGACGACATTTTAAATAAACAGCTACCCCTTGCAATACAAGTTATAAATCTAAAAATTTATAGATGTGATTCGCATTTGATGATATTTTTTTCGATAATTAATCGAGATTTGACTTCACTATTGTAATCTGTCAAAACGGCCATCATAGCGCGCCGGTATTGTAAATAATATTTATTGTTGTTATATGAATCTATTCCTAATTCTTTCAAAATCATTTATTAAATGAATGTGGCAAATAATTACAATGTCATGGTAGGCCTATGAGCAATGTACATCTACCATGTTTGCAGAGCCGCGGGTAGATGACTTCTATGCCATCATGCGCAAAAAAAAAAACAGACTCACTGCTCAGCAGACTGCTCAGCACCAACAGTATTGTACGTCATACCTGACCGATATGACCTGCCTATAACGTAGTCATTTTTTCTGATCCTGATCAACAGTCTTATGTGAAGCTATTGGTAGTAACTAATAGTTTTTTAAGTATTTTTTAAGTTGTAAGATATTAACACCATTGAACCATATCATATTGTCTGAATAAGTAATTATTTTATTATTATATCTATTTTAGACTCTCGCCTCTTCCAAGACGTAGAAGGTTAATTTTGAATTTTTAAATGGGACTCAGATTTAAGAACCGGCGAACAATACGTGCCGTATCGAGCAGGACCGCTTTCTGCATTTGTGATGCCGCACTGTGATTCCCCCATAGGCCATAAATCAAAAAAAATCATTGGCTTATCCCGGTTAGATCAACTCACTAAGTTAGTAACTAGTTAACAAGCTTCCAAAAACTATAAATATCAATGTAATTAGGTCACGTTATCATTCACTTTTGTGCATCGGAAGTGAGCGCATCGCGAGACTAATTATCACCACGTGTGAGTCATCGAAACTTAATCACTTTGTTTTTGAGTGTCACTATTCCAAATCAACTGTTTACGTGTTGTGAAAGCATGGAGATCCAAGAGCATGGTATGTACTTTTATTATCAATTTTTTTTAATTTTTTTTATGCATACTTTTTTTTATATAATTTTTTTATTGAAGGCAGTTTTTTGGTGAAAATTTTTGGCATAACTTAATTTCCTTTAGACCTACAACTTTTGGCTGCGCTGAGCTGCACCTGAGGTATATGGTTTTTGAATAAGGAGTATGTCCTTATTAAGAGCTATAAGTTTCATTTGCATCTTGCTGCCTCTTCTTGGCTTAAAGGGGTGTCAAAGTATGCATGTCCATAGTATTGAATTTTTAATTTTTTTTTAAGTTCAGCTTTCATATTGTTTTAGGTACATTTTTCAAATGTTCTGTATCGAGGATGACAATTTTTGATATTTGGCACTCTAAAGTGGGTAATCCAAATGAAAAAATGCAACACGTCCTGAGCACTTTGACCGAAACATCATCCCTTTCTGACGACATCGAAAATATTGATTTAGAGACTTTAAGCCTTAAAATTAAGAATATTTGTAAACGAATTTCCCACTACTGGGCAAAGTCGAATCGTACTAGATCTAAATTCTTAGAAAAATATTCAGATTGGCTGCATGTCGTTGAAAATATTGATGTACAGCGAACTGAGTTACGTGTATCTCAGAGCTTTGACGTTAAAGTTGAAGTTAAACCATCAACTTCTTCATCGCATGGCCGTCCGAGAATTAACTTTGACGACACCAGTAAACGTACAAAAAGGAGAAGATTGGCTAGTTTGTCTAACCAAGACCCTTCTCTTGTACAGTCATTGCTCAATGCGTCCGATAGCTTGTCTTGTCCTGAAATCGATTCTAGCGAAGTTTTATCGCTCATTGTTGAAGCTCAGTTAACTCGACATCAATATATATTAGTAAAGAAATTTATAGACAATAAGTTTTCAAAAACCATTTTCCCATCTTACCAAAGTGTCGTGGAATCTAAAAAACACTGTTATCCTTCAGATATTACTGTTACAGAATCATCCGCCGAAGTCGAACTTCAAAGTTTATTAGATCATACTGCCAATCGGATTCTCAAGTCTCAAAAAGATGTTTTGGATAGTGTACCTAATGAGTCTCTAGATAAGATATCTTTGATAGGGAAATGGGGTTTCGATGGCAGTACAGGGCATTCAGAATATAAACAGTGTTTTTCTGACTCCACTCTTGAAGACAGTAGCCTGTTTGTTACTTCGTATGTGCCACTTCAGCTTGTTTTGACAACAGATAACAAAGAAAATTCAGTAGTTTTGTGGAAAAATCCTCGTCCTTCATCAACTCGATACTGTCGTCCTATACGCCTCCGATATTTGAAGGAATCGACTGCAGTGTCAGTTGAGGAAGAAGCTCATTTTAAAGATAAAATAAGGAACTTGCAGCCTACTGTTTTCAAGGAAGAAGATCGCGAATATCGCATTACTCATTGTTTGCAACTTACTATGGTAGATGGTAAAGTGTGTAATGCACTTAGTGGTGTTTCTTCATCAAAATGTTTTATTTGTAACGCCTTGCCCAGTGAAATGAACAAAATTGACGAATGTTTAAATAAGGAAGTCGATGAGAGTAAATATGAATTTGGTTTATCACCTCTTCACGCGTTAATACGTTTTTTTGAATATTTTGTTCATGTCGCGTACAAGTTAGATGTTAGGAAATGGCAAGCTAGGTCCGCTAATGACAAAATGCTTGTTGCTGCAAAAAAATCATATGTTCAGACTCAATTTAGAGAAAGATTAGGGCTTATAGTGGATAAGCCTAAAAGTGGCGGAAGCGGAACATCAAACGATGGTAATACAGCCAGGCGGTTTTTCTCGAATTCAGAAATTTCCGCTGAAATTACTGGGATCAAGAAGGATCTCCTAGATCGTTGCTGGATCATCCTTCAATGTTTAAATTCGGGATATAATATTAATAAGACGAACTTCGAAGAGTTCGCTTTAGAGACGGCTCGGCAGTTAGTTGCCGAGTATCCGTGGTATAACATGCCTGCTTCCGTTCACAAAGTTCTAATTCATGGTGCTAATGTTATAGATTACGGTTTGTTGTCAATCGGAGAGTTGTCTGAAGAAGCAGCTGAAGCGACTAACAAATACATCAAGTCTTTTAGAAAAAATCATACGCGTAAAATGAGTCGCATTGTGACCAACACAGATTTAGTAAATAGGCTGCTTCTTCATTCAGATCCCTTCATAACAGGTCTACGAAAGTTACCTGTTAAAAAAAAAGGTGTACTGTCAAAAGCTGTATTAGACTTGTTATGTATTTAAAGTTAATATTGTTGAGATTTAATGTATTTTGGTATAATTTGTGTTTTGTTTGTATTTTGTAAAATGAAGTTTTTTATGTATTTTTATTGTTTTAATTTATTCATTTGTGGTTATTGTTAATACAAATAATCATTATTTACACAGTTTTACCATTAAAAGTCGCAGTATAAAATGTTTTAGATACATCGTCTAAAAACAAAATTACTGCGAGACATTTTTACACCTAAATATTGTCAAATATTTTTTAAAATGTATAATTTTATTAATTTACGTTTACCTAATCATATTTTAACGTAATAAAATAAAAAAATAATAATAATTTCGGAGTTACGTATTTATGACCGCCTTAGTATGGAGCGTGAATCACCGTGTGCCGCCTCAAACTGTTAGAAAGCCTGACTGGAATTAACCCATTTGCGGACTAAACAATTGGGATTACTTCAGTGGAGGCCACATCCCGGATGTCGGTAATCTCGTGCGCCAGGTCGAGATACTTCCGCCGTTTCTCGGTTTCGGCTTTCACGAGACCCTGGTTATGCGGGATGGTAACGTCCACAAGAAATACCCTCGACTGCGATCGATCCAATATCACAATATCAGGCTTATTCGTAAGAATAGTCCTGCCTGTGATAATAAATCGATTCCAATAGAATTTAGATATCATTCATCTATTTTAGACCCTCACCTCTCCCAAGACCTAAAATATTAATTTTGAATTTTTAAATGGGAGAGGCGAATGGGATTTTATTTTTATTTTTTATTCTTATTATGAGATTCTCGGAATTTTTGTACGGAATTTAGCTTGAAATTTACTATGAGCTTTTCGGTGAAGGTGATCTTGATAAAACCTGCATGCCGAAGGTTCACAACCCTCGGAAAAAGTGTGAACTCCGCAGCTCTCATTGGAACGGACTACGGTCTAAAACCCTTGACTGACAGGAGACCGTGTCCAGCAAAGAGACGTATACATGTAACTCCATAAATGACGATGATGATGACGGCTAATAATTTATAAAATATAATAAGTTGAATAAAATTAAAACAAGAATTAAATATTACAAGACTAACTTACAGGTTTTATAAAGTAACTTTGTGTTCTCCTTCGCACCGCCTAACGAGTCGTGTGAATGTTTTTCTCGTACACAACAATGATGAGTTTACATATGATTGCAGAACTACAATAACAAAAATGTAAATATAGCATTGACGTTTATGAAAACGAGTAAAAACCTTTCAAAACTTATGAATTCATGACATAATCATGACTATTTTTTCGCATTTAAATTGCGTATATTTGTTTTCTCAAACGTTTTGGGCTCTTTATATGTGTATTTTCATACAAAGTACGAAACAAATATGCGCGATATAAATAGTTACATTTGCAGTTATAAATTGAAGTTAATAACACGGTAACATGTATTTCGAACAAACGTTGTTTAAAAACTGACTCATGAACAAGTCCAATTGTGCTCAGACAATGCTTTGAATTACACATGCCAGCCTATTTGTAAATGTACAATGCGATTATTTCGCACAATTTAAGAATACTGTACTTTACCGTTTAACAATAATAAGGAAATTAATTTACTACGGAATTTAATACCTATTTACTATTCCTATGCCTGAAAAGGAGGAAATAGACCGACTGTTTTTAACCGACTTCTAAAAGGAGGAGGTTCTCAATTCGACTGTTTTGTTTTTGTATGTATGTATGTTACGCGATAACTCCGGTATTTGTGAACCGATTTTAATGATTCTTTTTTGTTGGAAAGGGGGTATTTCCATAGTGGTCCCATTTCATTTTGAAGAAAATCATCCACCTCAAAGGGTGACTGTTCACGCATGAAGATTCATTTTTATAAATAGCGCCTAACTTTAATTTAGAAGCAATTACTTTTAGCAATTATTTAGTTGATTTTGCTATTTCTCCAATTCAAGGCGTTTTCTCTCGATATACTTTGAGTAGTATCGTAGTGAGAACCTATTTATATTATCTCCAGTATCAAGTCCTGTATAGTGGCGAACTAGGGGATATTTCAATGAAACTTAGCAAATAGACGTAATTCCACGTACTTTTGAGGTCGGTTTTTTAGTACTCTGTACTGAGATTATATTATTACTAGGTGTAAATACATTACCAATTCTCTTTTACAATAAGAGACTGTAGTAGTTTGTAACGGACTTTAAAAAAGGAGGCGGTTCTTAATTGTATTCATGACAATAAAAAAGATGTCTATGTCTAATTCGATTGTAATTTTAGTACGTTACGCAATTACTCCGGGTGTCGTAAACCGATTTTGATGATTCTTTTTTTGTTGGAAAGAGGGTAACTCAGTATTGGTCTCATTTAAATTTGAAGAAAATGTTCCGTAGCACATTCCGATAACCGACTTCAATAAAACTTGACAATAAATTCTGACTCTCACCCCTCATGGAAGAATGGCATAAGTGGATTTACATCAAAAATGTTTATTAGTCCATTAATTACAGAAATTACTCATATTACCCACACCCTCTACAATTCTTGTAACTCTATCAACTAACATTGTCGACAGAGTTACAAGAATTGGAGAGGATGTGGGTTATATTTTTCTGTATCTAATGGAGCAATAGACATTTTGACAAAACTCCACTTAAGCCATTCTTCCATGAGGGGTGCGATTGTAATTCCACGAACTTTCGAGGTCGCTTTTAAAAAAAAAGTTATCATTGTTTGATGTAATGAATATTGTTATATAATCCAATTAAATTTAATCATTTATTCATTAACAATACATAATTGTGTTTGAATGTCATAGATTTCAATTTAATTATACAAATTATTATTATTATTTTTTTAATAATTAACGCACACACTCAACATAGCCCCGCATTAGGGAAACCCTGTGTCGCGGGTGCCATGGACACACACATAGACAACCACAAATTACACCCAAACTCACGAGAGAAATAATTGTAGGCCATACAACTATTTCTCCCGGCCCGGGAATCGAACCTGGGACCTCTACGTGGCAGTCCGGCGTGGTAACCGTTCGGCCACGGAGGCAGTTAATTAATATACACAATCAAATGAATCGCTGTAAGCGATAAAAACGCCAATTGTTACCCCGCTAATGTGTTTCACTTTTGCCCTGCAATCTTTCTATGTATGTGGTGCTAACCATAAAGAATTTTCTATATATCCAGTGGCGGATTTGCAGTCTTGGCCGGGCTAGGCCCCAGGCCATGTAGTCAGTACCAGCCGCCCCTTTTTCAACACTCGTCATATACTGGTAGACTACTTAATGAATTTACTTTATTGCCAACTTTTATCGAAATCGATTCAGAAATTGAGATAACTATATATAAAGCCAAGACTGCTAACTATAAAGGTACTAACTGGTTGATAAACTTTTCATAGATTTCTTATAGATGGCGCTACGACTAAAAAGTCGTTGAAAAACCAAATACAAAGACACGACCCAAGCACGTAGAAAAATTCGTGGGTCTGCTGGTTCGTTCCGTGGCTTAGTTGGTATAGCGTCTGGCACGGTAAGCTAGAAGACGTTGGTTCGAATCTGGCCGGATTTTTTCTGAGTGTTCGATCTTTGTATTAATAATTATAACAAATTAGTGGAGTAATTTCACAAAAAATAATTGAATATCAATTCAATAAAAATTTAAAACTGATAACTTGTTCTTGTATTCATAAATATCACCCTATCTCCCAAACTAGGCGAACCAGCATCTTGGAGACAGTACCTTCCCAGTCAATGGTCACAATTCATGTATGTATTGTAATATAACTAATATGGTAGATGGTAACTTAACTGCCTCCGTGGCCGAACGGTTACCATGCCGGACGCAGAGGTCCCAAGTTCAATTCCCGGGCCGGGAGAAATATTTGTATGGCCTAAATTTATATCTCTCGTGAGTTTGGGTGTAATTTGTGGTTATCTATGTGTGTGTCAATGGCACCCGTGACACAGGGTTTCCCTAGTGCGGAGCTATGTAGAGTGTGTTCGTTATTATTATTAACAAATTCTAGCACGTAACTATTAATACTATAATCTTAGTAAACATGTTGTTATTATTACAGTATTGCTTTATCTATCTAATAAAAGAATCAATCTGCGTGAAAACAATCAATCTGCTTAACTTAATCGTTCTAGAATTTTATGAAAGTATGTTTTAAAAACAACAGCTGGGCTGCTTTTTCGGCTTACAGAACGACGACTTTCTAGAAGGTTTGTAAATTATTCCAGCGTTTTAGGCCATGTCACGACTCGAACATCGGCGATGTATATTCAGCATAGATGAATGCGGATGCTGATATTCGCAACAACCCTGTTTTGAACCTAGCAGGTAAATAGGGAATTTTGAATATCAATCAGAATTTTATTATAGAAGCGTGTAGTAATTGGTGACGTCATCGTCAATACCAATTTGTTTTTTTTATTTGTCGAATTAATTTTATTTCTATCATTGTTTTTCATGAAAAAAAAAAGAAATACTTATTATAAATTACGTTTTCATAAAATTGTTTCTCGATTTATTATTTGCGCGAAAAAATGGCGCCAGAAAATCACACTAGAGAATTCTTTGTACTTTGAATAATAGAGCAACGGAATTTACTCGAGACCTCCGTATCCGGTGTTACTTGATGATTATACTTCTTCACTTTTATTTCAATATACTTCGGGGATAGCACACTTCATTTATAATTAATATTGCGTTAAAAATGGAAGTATCGGAACCGACGCAATGTCGCGAAAACGCACACAAACAAATTGATAAACACTGTGATATTATTGATAATGATTGGTCATAGTTTCTAATTTAAAAAGATGTAACAAATTTCGGATTGTTAATATAATTTAAACTTCACCCAGTCGTTATATCATTGAAAATTCAATACCTTTATTGCAAGTTACTACGTTTTGATTTTATATTGAAATTTTAATTTTAAAATTTTATTCAACGTGCTGCCAACTTGCGGCCAGTAGTTGGACTACGACGAACGATTAACATCTGAACGAATAGATAATTAGATAATTGAAAATTGATTAAAATAAAGAAAGAAAGAAAGAAAAGTAATTTATTCAGCACAATACACGTGGAGTACAATATTAATAATTAGTATTAAAAGTGTATTATTGCACTGAAAAGGACCCAACTCAGCTAATACTGCGGCAGGGCCACAGCGCTGGTTTTCAGTGGACCCTTTTCGAAAATGCCGATTAAAAGAAATAAAAATATACGAATAAAATAAAAACAAAACGTGGACGCGAGTTAAATAAAAACTTAAACATGAAACAATATAATTAAATAGGAAACAACACAAATTTCAGCTAATGTCCCAACAAAGATTCACTCTGCTTTTTCTTTTTAATTTTGTATTTTGAGGCGCATTACACAAATAAAATTGTTCCAGACGTGTTTTGTAGATTTAGAATGTGCTCTTTGAGTTGACATTTGAACGCATAAACGGATTGTGAAGAACGCATTGGTGGCGGTATGTTGTTCCAGATTTTCGCCGCGGAATGTTTAAAACTGCCTTTATATGCCGAAGTTTTGTGTTTTGGAATGCAGAGTGGAAACCTGCAGGTGCGCGGTCTATTAGTCCACGTGGGACGTTCATGGAGGTAAAAAGGTTTTTTGCTTTTTATCACTCCAAATAGAAGCGTGGCTAAATGGGAGTATCTTCGCGACGACATGTTTAGTGTTTTAGCTTCATTCAGAAACGGAGATAATAAGACTCACCGATGACTTAAAATACTACTACAAATAATATTTTTTAGTGCAGGTACCATTTTTGCTCTCTTCATAACAGCACATTGGCATTTTTCTACGATTTTAGAGAAATTGCGCGAAAGAATGGCACAACCATGCCATACAAAGCGAAAATGGCGGACTCAAGCAGGTCTTTCGAGACTTGTAGTTGACACGCATCTGATGCTAACTAACCACTATCTACTGTATTTGTTGTTCTGTGATTGTGCCCATCATACATAGCTATATTTGTTCACGAAGACATATATGTATTGTCGGTAAGTGCGATGCCAGCAAATAGTTTCTCAATACTAAACTCGCCATTTGTAATGATGAAGTGCTAAAGTGTGTTGATAAAATATGATTCATGATGTGATTCGTACCTAACAAAAACACAGGTGTGTTAGCGCTAATTATCAAATAAGAGCTCAAGGTAAACATTATCTTAGCTATTATTGAAAAGAGCGTGAATGTGTGCTATTTTGTACTGTGTCGTCTGCTATATGGAAGGGTTCGTGTACTCGTACATTACAAAAATTACCGCGCTCGGAACATTTCCGCGGCCGCCACTGTGTGGCCTGAGCATAAGGAAACAGTACTAGATGCGTCACAAGGTAGGTTAGGTAGATAGGCTCCTCATATTATGTTTACCTCTATATATCTACTAGCGTACGTGCTGAAATGATGGGCTTTACGACCTCGCCGGCGAGGATGGTTGGTGCGTGTGGAGATGGACTGATTTGTGATCTAGTTGGCCTTCAAAGTGGCGAGAGTGATAGGGTCGTCAGGGTCGTTGAGGACTTGTCTTGGCCGACTGGTCCTACGTACACGGTGGGAGTGTTTCCTGAGGGGGTCGCAGTTGGAGGCAGCCACCACGAGGGGGCTGGGGTGGGCTCCCAAGGTATTTGGCGGCCGAAGAGCGAAATCCGGGTTAGGTTTTGTACTCTACGACTGGACAGGTTACTTCGCGTGAAGAATACAGCCGCGCTTTTGTCGGGATTGACTTCGATTCCCCATTTGCGAAACCACTCGCCTAGGCGTGTGGTGGCAGATTGGAGAGCCGCGGAAACTAACTTGGAACTACTCGCCGAATAATAGAGCGTAGTGTCGTCAGCAAAGAGAAGAAATCTCAAAGAAAGAAAGAAAGACTGAAGAAATCTCGTCCGGAATCTGAACTAGCTGTTTAGACTCGAGGAAATTGAGGTCTTGACTCCACTTGGCACTCCCCCCAGTCCAACACCGATTTAACGGAGGCACAAGGGTCAGGGGTGGCTATGTCCGAACAAGGGGAGAGGTGAAGGAGGACGGGGCGGTGATTCGAAACTAAATCGTGAACAACCTGGATCGAGTCTAATCTAAGGTTAATATTTTTGAAAACTGCTACGTCTAGGATGTCGGGGCGGTAATTTACGTTATAGGTTAGTAGGTGGTCTCTAAGGTTGCAATTATATCGAAATACATAGATTTGGATAGTGTCATGAGGATGCTACCGCGCTGGTTGGTGGTGTTACAATACAATGCCATGCAGCATTTTGGGCGTTAAGGTCGCCATTAAAGTCAGAAGGGCAGAATTTCCTAAGGACAATAGCGCTTGTAGGTCTTCACGAATTAGCGGTCGAGAACTATCATATTACGTTCGAATCGTCAACTTCGTCGAATAGTCATTCTTCGAGGGAAAATCTTAACACCGCGATGCAGAATTTACGATATCAACGCCATTGCCACGTGTCGGTGCGCGACGGAACTAATTTGTGTTGTTGCATGATATGTGATTTTGTTACAGGATTAAATTATATGAAGAACATTGGGTCCCAGCAGCAAGGTGCCCAAGATTTGGGAACCTTGGGCCTTACCATGAACGCTTATTACGATTTAGTTTATGACCTAAAAGGAATCGCTGTGAGACAGCGCTACATGAAGTGTATATCACCATCCCGCTTTTTTGTCGTTACGAACCTATATTGAACTGTAATAGGAGTTCATGGTAAGGCCCTGGTGTAGCTAAGGTAATGCGTTGGGCAAGATAGCTGCCGGCCCTTGGGTTTTCCAGACAGTCAATTAATTTTTACTTTTTTGTGTGATTCGAACTTAACAAAAACACAGGTGGGTTTTAGTTAACGCTAATAACCAAGTAAGAACTCATGGTTTACAAACACATTATCTTGATTATTACTGAAAAGAGCGTATGCTGATATCAAGTATATCAAGTTGTATCTATCTAATCTCATACCACTGATGTGACTTAATTCAGTTTCAGCATACAATGGATAGTTTTAGCGAAAATTCTGATTGTATTTTAATATAGGATATCATTTTTAATCGTGCCACGTTGATCGCCCTAAATCCGATTGCATTATTATCTTTTCATTATATATCTGGGTGCCAGAAGTTCCTAAGTAAATATTTGAAGTTTTTTTTATAAATGAAGTTTCGTGTTTCGACTCGCGGTAGTTTGTTAACTTTCAATAAAAACTCGTTTATGAAGAAATTACTGTACTTTTTGCATATTTTAGCATTATATAGTATTGTTTATGTAAACTGCTTTCGTGGCCGAACGGTTATCATGCTGGTCTGCCACGCAGAGGTCCCGAGTTCGATTCCCGGGCCGTGAGAAATATTTGAATGGCCTACATTTATTTCTTTCGTGAGTTTGGGTGTAATTTGTGGTGTGTATGTGTGTCCATGGCACCCGCGATACAGGGTTTCCCTAGTAAGGGGCTATGGTGAGTGAAAAAAAGTTACGAAATTCGTAATTGATCACATTTTTCTGTTCTTAGGTATTTCTTGAATTGAAATTATAAAGTATTCTTTATTATTTAATATAATTAAAGTTAATTTGTCATTGTAAATTTGCCTTTACGTTTAAGTTGAAGACACAGAAAAGTTATGTTCGTCAGGTAAGTTTAACCAATGACGCATAGAAAGTTTTTTTATAACATCAAGAGACCGGACGAACAAGTCGTGCGTCTGATGGTAAGGTCCTCGCCTGTCCTTAACAGTTACAGTGCCACTCAGAGCTTTAAATTGTAAAGATTTAAGGGGCACGCACAATGACACAAAATCTCTGCGGCGCCACATGTTCGCTTCAATGTTTTTAAGAATACAGTTAGGTACGGTGTGGTTAGACAACCTTGGTGACACTACGGTTTGCATTGTGGGCGTTGTATGAGGAGGTACGGGATTTAATGAAAGACTGGTGGTAATATCTGTCACAGTTGTACGCCGTTCAGAGCTTTAAGTCGCAAGGATCTGAGGAGCACTGCCACTGTGCCCGTCGCCCTGAGAAATAAGTTGACAATACCATGTGCTTGTAATTTTATTAGCATCCTTACCCTTCAAAACTGGAACGCGGTATGTTCACATTACCGCTTGGCGGCAGAAATAAGTTAGGTCCTTCCCCGGACGAACTCTTTCACAAAAAGCTCTACCGCTACTAAATTTCTGCTCTAAATGTTGTGGGTCGTGCCCGGCAGGGAATTCTGTTACCTATCACCAGGTAATTGGTGTGGGTGCCGTGTGCATTGTTATTTATACTGCCTCCGTGGCCGAACGGTTATTATCCCAATTATTATATATAGACTGCCACGCAGAGGTTCCAGGTGCGATTCCCGGGCCGGGAGAAATATTTGTATGGTCTACAATTCTCTCATGAGTTTGGGTGTAATTTGTGGTTGTCTATGTATGTGTTCATGGTACCCGCGACACTACATATTGTTACATAATGTACGAAGGAGGAAATATACAACAAATTATTTAATTTAAAATTTATTTATATGAGGAAAGTCAGTCATTGCAATTATTCAAAAATAAATTAAAATTCTATATTATATGGAATTTATCACAGTGATGTTTTTATGTAATTGCTATTAAAGTTTATCTATTTAACTTTTGATTTTCTTATTATACTAGAATATCAAATTTTATTTGTATACCTCCAATTGAACAGTTTGTCAACACGTATCTCTGTAAAAATTTTATGATAAGTACGTTGTATGTCTCGCTAAATGAATTTGTATTCTTTTGAGAAATAAATATCTCAAATCGAAAAGTGTTAAATTACTTAACAAATTGTTGGGAGAAATAAGTGTTGGATATGACACCGGTATGTCAACGCAAGTACGGTGCATCGCAAGCAATACATCCAAAAATTAGTCCAATAAAATAGACAGTGACAATAGAGATGAGTACCACTTACCTTATGCAAAAAAAAAGCACAGTATCACTATGTCACGATGTACGTGACTGAATTTAACAGTGAAAAAATTTACTAATTAATACAGACTAGTGACAGATTCTTGAAAAAGACTATTTTACTTACAGGCTGAGCGGCCATAGTGGTGAACGATATGTATCTATGTACATACGATATGAATAATCGAAAAAGCAACGTGCTGATAACAGTAACCTCACACTACTGATAAAGAAAACAATCGATAAACTTTAGTCACGAAATCGCTGGAAATTATTAAAAATTTATCAGTGACCAAAAAACTCTAGCAAACTCCTAGCTTCCAGGAAAAAACTACAAACGCAACTGCACCTTCGTACTTGAGAAAAAGACCGTAATTTTAAGATAAACATTGATAACAAGGTCGTTGTCCTCTTCTTACAGGCTGTTCAAAGTATCGCATGTTGTTGCACGAAAGAATATGGAGTTATAACGATATGGGCGCACATCTTATACTTTTTGTTTTAGCGTCATATATCGTTTTTAAAACCTGAATATGTAATACTCATATCTAAACTACTTATAACAGCTAGGTACATAAAAAAGTAAGGAAGTTTATAAATAGAAAATTCCTCGAGGGCCGTACCCAGGGACATTGTGCCCAGAAGGCTAGCAACATTTCCTTTGAATTGCTAAATTTATTCTTTGGCGGAAATAGCTGCCAGGTGGTCACCGGTGGCTTCTATGAGACGATCCGACAGCTCGTTCGCTAGAAGTTTAGCCTGTTGCCCCCAAGGACCCAGGGTTTCAACCGCAAAAGGCACAAAGCTGTAGCACTGGGCAAGATTGGCGTAATTGAGCCTTTTGCGGGTCTCGGCCGCTCTGGCCACAAAGCTTGCGCCGTCCACTCTTGCAAGGACATGGGAGGGGGCTACAGTGTCCATCTATACCTTGAATAAGATAATAACCGGATCTTTTATCACTTCTGTACGTCATCGGGGATCCACCTTGCAAATCACTGCTGATATCTATATTTAGAAATCGTAAAATATCTATGTTTCCTTTTAGATAAAGATAAGAAATTCCTAAAACATGTGGACTTTGAATTTAAAAGAACGAACATTGCCATTTTAAATGCAAGCAAGTATATACCTGAAGTAAAGTAAAATATTGGCATCAGCCCTAAAAAATGCACTGTAGATCCATATCTACTACAGAGTCAATATTTTAAAATATGTTTCGTCGTTGTCGCCGGCGCGATAACGGCTGACCGGATAATACAATCGTGTTCGCTCTTCGCCTTCTCACACGTCAAAGCATTCGTATACGAATACTGACGCGAACTATCGTTCACACAATCGTGCGTTGTTCTATTTGAATGTCGTGCGTTTGCAACTCGTGTCTTTAGCGTAGGCCACACCGTGAGCGAAGCTAAGTTAACTTGGCTCGCGTCCTGTTTTCATACATCTGTTCACACCGTGAACTAAGCTAGCCGAGCTAACTCAACTATGTGGGCCAAATACCCAACGAACCCGTTAAGCTAAGAAAAACTCTGTCGCCCTTCTGTCATCCATGTGTCCATAGTGTTGTCATTGGAGGTGGCGATTATTACTATAACTGGTAATGTAATGACGCAGCAACAACCGCGCTCTGAATGAAAACCAAGCGTGCCCAGAGATGGG
Organism: Hyposmocoma kahamanoa; assembly: GCF_003589595.1. Classification (NCBI taxonomy): domain Eukaryota; kingdom Metazoa; phylum Arthropoda; class Insecta; order Lepidoptera; family Cosmopterigidae; genus Hyposmocoma; species Hyposmocoma kahamanoa. The sequence continues at coordinate 865 of NW_020654153.1, read as the reverse complement.
CAGTGGGTTTTAACTCTTAGAGGATGAATAGTCTTAAGTTTTAACAGGGTTTTTACTAATTACTACCCTAGTTTTCATATCCATTACAAATTTCGATGTAAACAATCTTTTTTAGATGCAAAAGAGGCATTTCTCCACACAATACCGACTTTATAATCCTGCGAATTGTCACTACTAAGAATGCACATGACGGTTCGATTTTTGTGAAGGTCGGTTCAAGTGCACACGATTTAATGATTTTTGTATCGATTTATTTCAATGCGATTTTCAAATCGATTCAATAGAAAGACAGAATCGTCCAGATAAGATAGCAATAAACATTTTGTAACAATAATAATTAAATTTGAACAAAACTTGATTTACAACAAACAATTATTTAGTAATGATTATAGCTTATTTATTTTACTTTAATTATTAGTAGTTTATGCGTCTATTACATAATGAAAGAGATTAAAATACTAGTGAGGGTTTATGAAACGAGCCAATAGGCGAGTCTCGCGCGAGATCGTGAGATACAGTCGCGTGCATTGAAATGTAAACACACATTTTCGAAATAATGTAAATATTAGATATTTCAAAAAATATACCTTCTGCTGTTTTCAAAAATATGTAATCACAACATCATTTTAAAAAAGGTATACTTTTATTTCAGAGAAAAATAAACAAGCTACAGTCAAAGAAAAATATATAGCCCTGGTGTCACACATGTATCCATATCATTTTCGTAAATATTTATACAATGCATATTACGTATATAAAATTGCATTAAAATGTACATGATTAGGATTGTGATTTTATCATAATTATGTAACCACTTTGTATGTTGTTCCAGATTTTCGCCGCGGAATGTTTAAAACTGCCTTTA